>NC_092689.1:41788763-42103763 GCF_964275005.1 Diadema setosum
TTAGCTGATACTTCTGTGAATTCGACGGCTTTATGGTTTGGTTTTGTATTTCAGTAACATGTGTGTGTGTGTTTGTGTGTCTGTTTGTCTGTGTCAATGTGAATGTCTGCCATGTGACTATGGGTATCATGCATGACGTGCGTCCTCTTATTTCACTTGACATTTCTCTTTTTGATTACAGGTTTTCCCGTTAACGACATCAACAAATGAATATGACATAGGACAGGTAAGATGGCTTGATTGTCTGCATGAAAATGATAACTTGTGTCATATCACAGTATGTTTGCGTGTATATAATTATATCTATCTATATACATATACATACACACACAGTTATGTGTGTGTGTGGGTGGGTGGTTGGGTGGTGGGTGGGTGTGTGTAGCCTTTTCTTCAACGTTTTCGAAAGATTCATTTGTGAGAAGCCTGTGGCATTTAAAGCGTCAGTGTCAAGTCAAGAATTTGGGCTTATACTGGTTTGGGAAAGGAAAATCCCTTGAAATGTAAGTCAATATGGCTTTCACATATACGGAACAAGACAAAAAGGTTACACATGCCGGCTTCGCAGATCGTGACTTTGCATCTTGAGGTATGTTTCTATTATGATTTGTCATCCTGAAAACGACGCCGCGTCGGTATGAGCAAAGACTTCCGATGGCTCGTAATTGATTGTGAATTTTGCCCTCTCTTCTGAAGCACCAAACAAGAGGTGCTAATCGATATGCAACTGAGACAATGAAGTAACAAGTCACGTGCGAGAGAACATTGTGAGCTATTTTCCTAATCATCGTCTTAACGCACGTGAGTCCATATGAGAGCGCTAGGAAGTTGTGAGTCAAACGCAAAGCGATTGAGTAGCTTTAGCGTTAAGTCGCGGATAATTCTGTTCAGTGTATCTCTCGCGAGAAGAATGTGTCGATTACAGGCTCAACGCAAGCTATTTGTAGTACCTTTTGAGACTTTTTTGCAGTCTTATCTAATTAGCATAAACACAAGAATAGCCGACATTAAGTGGAAATTGCTCATCTGCTCATGCTGGAACACACCATTATTCAAGGCTGAGTTCTCTACTGTTACTGTCTAAGGGAGGATGCACAGGTGCATTACAATTCTAAATATTGTTTCTTCGAGAAAATCATCGTGAAAAGTAGATAATGTTTATCTTCAGTAGGCTGTTTTCAAGCATATTTTGCCAAACATAATATGCCAAACCTAATATAATGTGATTCTTCCTTATAGTTTCCTTGAACAGGGCTATTCATCAAATAGAATCTAGATGGTACTCTCATCTCTTTGAGTTCGATATTTCAGGTCAGTTCATAATCCGGTCAACGACCGAAGTTATTACCCCTGGCTATCTTTGAGCCCTTCAGTTCTCAAAACAGACCTTTACCTTCCCTTGCGTAACTGTGCTGTATGATTAGAGGTTCGTGCCGCAATATTAGAAGCTTGATGACATAGAACAGATCAAACTCTGTTCATGATTTCGCTGCAGGGATGGACTGATGACACTGAGGATTTCCAGAGATCGAGGACTCCGGTATTCCTCAAACACATTACGTCACGTTATCACGGCTTTGAGCGTGTCCACGAAGGAGCGGTGTTCTTGCGAGCATTGCTTATCTGGTAGAACCAAGACTAAAATAAATCCTGCAATTACCATGCATGTTAATGTTTTCTTTTCAGGACTTGAAAACCATTCTGGCTCAAGAATTTGGTAATATCCTCGTCTATGCGGTGTCTTACATCATGATGTTGTCCGTGTGGCAGCAACATTGTTGGTAAGTCACCTCGATATCAATAGTGATGGGCGCCAAACACTTGCAGGGCAGTCCTTTCAAAAGATTTTGATCATTGACCCATCAACACTATTAGCAATTTCAAAGCATGAGATGTCATTCTGCTTCAAAGTGAGATCATGTTGTTATGAGAGATAGCAGTTGTTGCTGGAAGCCTCATCCCAACGTTGACTCTTCGTATCAGAATTATCTTCGATAAATCCAAACTATAAAACAGAAGAGTTTTGGCAATAAGAAGAGAACGGCTCTAGGTAGATTGATTAGTGGATTTAACTCGAATAGTACTAGTCCTAGGGCCATAGTAACATGTTTATAAAAGTAGAATATACAAGAAATAAGATTCGCCGAATAATCGTATGTTAATGACGATGTTCTGAGATAAATGTGTTTAAAACGCTTACTCATATCATAACTTCATTATGCATGAAACGTTTGATTTATTTAAGGACCAATTTAAAGGGATGGTGTAGTTTTGGTTGAGATCGGAATTCGGGTTTAACTTTTAAAGCGATAATTTTTAACTTCTTATGTGAATTATAAAAGAGCATACAATTCTGAGAAGAGTTTTTATTTCATTTGTTTATTTGATAAACATTGATTTTGAAAATGGCTGAGATATCACCAAAAAAAAAAAACAACAAACAAAAAAAGTAAAACAAAGTTGTCCTTTCAAAAGGTGGGACGCACCTTTTATTGGGACCTCTTTGTTTTTGGATATTTCAGCCATTTCAAAACCGATTTTGGTCAAAGAAACTGAATTTATCTTAGAATTATATATATGCTATTTAATATTTCATATAAGGAGTTTGAAATTACAGTATCTTGCAAAAAGTTAATACCTGAATCCCCATCTCAACCAAAATTATACCATCGCTTTAAAAAATATGTATCCCATTACCAACACTGAATGGTCTCAGACTATTTTAAATTTACTAGAGGCAAGCACAAATGAAGAGTGTCATTGCAGATTCTAACAAGCAATTAGCAACCCTAATCTCTCCTGAACTGAAAAATATTCGCAGCTTTTGGACTCTACTGATTTGTACATAATAGCTGAGGAAGAACAGCCCCTTGCAATTTATAGTTTGTGTAGGATATCATTACTGCACTTGATTACGTGAAGGAAGTCGCCGTGTTACCTTGTGAAAATAGCATCGGATGTACAGTGACCATTAACAATCTTCTAAGAAAATGGGATGAAAATCAAGTTAACTTCTTCCAGGCGAGAACTGAAAATGGACTTTGTCAGCTCTGTTTGACACGGCGGAATGAAGAAGATTAGTCTTATTAAGATAAGACAATGTTTGCAAGATCACCCTATTATTTTAGGGAGGGGTGAGGGGGCTATACTCCCAACCCAAGATATCTTTTGAGGGAAAACTTAGCAACAACTATCAAGACAGATTTTACCTTCTTTAATTATTTCATTTCTCCTTTAACAAACATAATCAAAAGTGACGGCAACTGCAAGACTATCCAAGATGCAATTCTGTCTTCTAATGTGTCTGTATTTTCTCAGTTCAGTCTTCATTTGACATTGTTTTCCTTTCCACAGGGTGTTTGCTGGGTTTGAACAGGTTGGCGACACGATCGTTATCCTTAATGTGGTAAGAATATGAACATTATGACCGTTATTTGTAACCACTCATCAAAATCTACTTTATCTTTGTTGTATACAGCAAACTTCTTTTTCAAGCGTTAAATGTTACACATTTCTTTTCTTTATTGATACTCTTTTATGTGATTGCTTATCACCAAAATGTGAATTTAGGGTGGATATCCAGGAATTTGCTTTTATATATACTCCTTAATAATGATTTGCAAAATCTATGAGTGTTACATTTCCAAGTTACTCTCTAGAATGTATTTGTGTCTATAAATCAAACCAATGCTTAGCTCAACACCGAATACAGATAGCAAGTATCTTTTAAAATAAGACCTATCGAGAAAGTACCACAATTAAGGAAATGATTGCATGATAATACTCTTTAATGCAATCTTATAATTTTTTTCAGGTTTTCCTGCTGTGCCTTACAACAGTGCCATATTTTGTAAGTATAACACGTGATTAACAAAACAAACACCTTCCAGTCTTAACTTTTATCTTCATTATTTTTACAGATTTCAATTGTTGTCAAAACTTTGTCCTTATAGCAAACGCATAAAATCTTCACGTGAAGTTGTTATTGTTGTTTTTATTTCCGTCTTCAGATATGAAATATACACATTTTGCAAGAAGATACAGTATGAAGAGACAGGGGATTGCCCATTCAGCCGTATTTGCAAAATATGACTGTTCTTCCACAGGGTCCCAATTAAGTCATGTGGTGTGTTGTCCTTTTGTTGCTGAACATTGATAGCTCGATTGATTCACATCGTGTGAAACAAAATGAGCGATATGTTTATTACAATATCGGCATAAGGTGACACTAGCATGATTATGAAATTGAATGCAAATATATACAACACTTGGGATATGGGTATTCAGATGGGGACATGGTTCTTGTCGACGAAGGCTTAGGAAAACTGGAATGGGTATCGGGGTAGATTCGATGCATTTTCAAAGCACACACACTCATTCATACACACACACACACACACACACACACACACACACACACACACTAAATAACAACAACAACACGGTTGTCCCTGATGGTGTTGGGACGCGCAGTGTGCGTAATGAAACCAATATTTCTCGAGTTGTCAGGATGGGGGATAACGATTGTTTTCAGTTGCGAAGATTATGAAAGAGGTAGTAGGTCGTGTAGAGATTAACAGTATATGAAATGAATAAGGAGAAGAAAACAAAATAATAAGATGACAAGAGCTATGCAAAAGGAAGAGAAGAAAAAAGAGAGGGAGCAGGGCATAAGAGTGTAACAGAATGACATGGCAGGAGTTGGATTTTATCATCACGTTTTCCAACTCCAATTCCATCGTCCCTGCCAAGGTTGTGTGGCAGATTTAACTCAAGAAAACAAAACAGCCGTATGGATAGTCATATGACATCCTTACAAACAGGCACGGTGAGCCTGTTCAGTGATAATTATATTTTTTACAGCCGTCTCAACATTAATCACGCTGGTTCAATAATGATTCGATTACCTCTCACCGGAACGTTTCAATGTTGGGATCTCCCGCCGTTAATTACCAGCGAAACTTAGCAGACTATGCGTCTTCTCCGAGGGTAGCCTAAGCGAGTATGATGAGGATGACTCATGTCACATGACAAGAAGATAGAGAACGCTTATTGCGCCATTTAAGTGAAGAGTGTGTGAAAAGAAAGACCCCAGCTGATGAAACGTGACTCAACAAACAGTGTCAGTTCTCGGTGACTGATATAATAATCTGCTTGTAATTCGTCCCCCCCCCCAAAAAAAAAAATGACTTTAACCTTCAAAATAGAATGTAATTGACTTAGGCTGGCGTAGTATTATTTCTTAATTGCAATTCAGAGTTCAAACACTACGATACACACCACTGGAAAGGAATAATGTGGGCCTACGTTCTCTCTTTTCAAACGAAAATGATATTGAAAGCGCATGTATAGACGACTACTCTTGCAAAGCTAGAAACCAATGTAAAGAATGATACCGTCATTACTCCATAACACTTGCAGAATTATCATTACAACGTATGATTGTTATGATTGTACAAGAGAAAGAGGTGGGCTGGTAGGCTTACTGCATAATAGTATTATAGTCACCTGGTGAAATATTCCTGCTAGTAAGACTTTATGGGAAATTACAGAGTTTTAAGTGAACTTGGGATAAATCACGACAGTATAAAAAGATATGTTTCCAAATATCAATTCAACATATTATTTAAATGTTTAAAAAGCAGTGTTCAATTACAAGAGAACAAATGGTAATCGTTCTATGACCTAAATTAGATGCTGAATGTTATTGTTTCATCTATACCAATATATTATTGCTGAAATGGGACATTGTAGGCCTAACTGGTATTTCTGCATACTTCTTGAAGACTCATTTCCCGCAAACGAGAATGAAAGGATTGCGTAATTAACTTGCAATTTATTTCAATCCCCGTAAA
The DNA here is from genome assembly GCF_964275005.1 of Diadema setosum. Taxonomy (NCBI): domain Eukaryota; kingdom Metazoa; phylum Echinodermata; class Echinoidea; order Diadematoida; family Diadematidae; genus Diadema; species Diadema setosum. The sequence goes on from NC_092689.1 coordinate 41,794,616, forward strand.
TCTTCTGTCTCATCTATTTCGGGGACGACGCGCAAAATCCTTGGGATGAGTTATCACGTTTTTTAGGTTAACCCTTATTCCGAGAAGGATGTACTCCATCTTCGGAGCAAAACCTGTCTTCAGGTGTTCTTTCAGTAACACATCCAATGAGAAGCATTTCCTTTTACATTTTTTTTTTTTCACAAGGTGTTTTTCTGTGGCTGTTTCACCTGACATGTGTGACTGTTACGGCCTGATTATGTGCATCCTCCTTCTCACGGGATTTTAAACCTTGATCGTTAGGTCCAGAACCTCTGCTTTTCTGGTACAGTAGTCCTTCGATCTCTTGTGCAGAAAGCAGGTCCTCCAGTCCTTTGCTAACACGTCATGGATAGGAGAAAATGGCTCGTAAAACATAAAACCACCACCAAAAAAAAAACTACAACAACCTAAAAAAAGCCCTAAACAAAAACATATCAGAACTTCCTCAAGATATGACCATTTATTTTGGTGATTGTTTATGTTTGTTAGCAATATTTTCATATGCATGTGAGAGTTTGTTCGCTTTCTTCGTTTCTACTGTTTATTGTCATCTATCATCAGTGCCTTGTGCTTTGTGATCGTGAGAATATCATCACCATTATCTTAGAAACAAGTCACGAGTAAAACATTCATTTTTATTGAAGCAGAATATCACATTGTAATGTTCAAATCTACTTCTATAATAATGTGGTTTCAGCATCAATCCTATTTTCTTTTGATTCTGCCAGGCATCGTTTATTGCGACCCATCGCAACACTCCTCTTTCCGTTCAGCTTCTGGCTTTCACACTCATGGTCATGGGACTGGTCATGGTAAGGCCTCGTCACCTCAAACCACTTCCTGTAGTGATTTCTCTATCTATTCATGTAATCACGTCTTCTTTAAAAAAAAAAGAAAAAAAGTTGGGACTCCTCATTCAGTTTAAAAATGAATTATTGCTCTTCCAGAGTATCCTGCATGTTTATAAAAACTTTATGAGATTGTTACAGCATAAAATACATATAGGAGCAAGAAATGAAATTCTTAAATATCCATACGTAGAACATGATAGTGATTAAAATCAAAGTATGAAAGAAGAGCACTGAATACTTGATAGTGAAAAGAACAAATATTACATATCTAATGTCAATAGCATGTACAAAATAAACATGAGCAGGGACATACGAAATTATATGAAAGCAGATTTCTTCAGATATAATGATCAGAAAGTCTTATTTAAAAAAAAAGTAGAATATCTACACTAGTTTCGTTCTCCTTATGTGTTGGAAGACAGAAAGAGTTGGATTTGAAAGAAAGTCGTGATGAGAAAATAGTTTTTACGAATCCTTGTTATGAATTTTAAAATCTTTCAAAATTGAATAAAAAGTATCTGATATAAAGCCTACCGCTGTAAATGCTCTTAACTCGAGATATATTCATATTCTCAAAAATTTGGCCTTGATATGGACTTATTAGATTTGATATGTCTACATTTGTTTTCGGTTCCTCGCAGTGCGTGATAGTGGGATGTGCGTACCGAAAGAGGAAAATGCTCATCCGTGAATTTCGGCAGAGGAGATACGTAAGTTTCCATGGATACCAAATTACGTCTGGAGACGAGCAAATTCGTATACATCTGCATGATGGAAAAATATTCGTTTCCTCTCATTTACGTACAAGTTATGAGCCCCGCGGGATTAGTTTTTGCTAACTTATGAGCATCATGCACACGGTAAAATTGTTGACGTTCTTGTTCAGTTTGGTCCGCCATCATACAAAAGCACCTATGTTCAAAAAGAAGATTGAACTAGATAAGGCCATTTTAAAAACAACCTTTGAACAAAACTCGAATTCCTATTGTAATTTCTACATTTGATGATAGGGTATGGTATTTGAATTTCGATTTTAAGTGACGTTTTGTGACAAAGATGCGTTCAATCTCCATAGGTATATGAAATTTCTAATAACTACCTCGGTTAAGGTACTTCATCCGTAATGGAGGAATGATAAGCAAATGCATTTTACATAACCTGTTTATGGAAATGATGTACGTATATGATAGTACATTCTCAATATCGTGTTTTGGGTGGTATTTATTATTATTATTTTTTTTTTACATTCAATACCATTTGTTTCCATCATCAACAAAAGTATGATGCATAAAAGTATGCGTCGGCTCATGTTATTGTGCAATTAAAAAGATATCGTTCAAAAGGATTCATTGATATCTAGTAATAAGGGTGTATGTTAATTAGTATGCCATCCTGAATTAGCAAACATTACTACCAGTGACCATACCCACACTACAGAGACCGTCACTTGTGGAGTATCTGGTGGCCTTCGGACTGCACGCTTTCTCGTCTGCACTGGCAGTGGCGCTGTCGAGAAAGAGCGTTTTGGCGGTAAGATCACGTGACCACTGGTCAGTTGGCATTGCTCTAAAGTCAGACCAAATATTTATCTTATTTCCATGACGATCATGTCAAGTATTTTTCCCCTCCCATCCCCGGTTTTTGCCGTTGCGTAAGAACGGCGTAGGCCTACCTGCTTTGATCACATGTTTGTATATCACAGGTCAGATTGGCCCCAATTTGACTGAAGTCAATAATTATATTCATACATATACGTGTACATACATTGTTAAAACTGGAAAAAAATATCATGGTATGAACCTCATATCAGTAAAGTTCGTCTTATATTTTTTATTTTATCTACATACTGCAAAAAGATGTCTAATTATACGGTCATCAGGGGTGCTCATACAAAAGTGTATAATAATGTGCAAGTCACTTTTTGTATTTTTTTTTTCATCACGTGGACATTGATCATTTGGCTGTTTTGATCAAAATGTTTATCTGCTTTGGATGTTCATGGAACGCAGAGAGTAATGACAACATAGACCTGAACAGAAAATCGCTGGATGATATGAATTAATTTCTCTTTTCTCAAAGGATTTCACTCACGGAAGACAACAATTTTGACTCATTTGGTGAAGGGAGTGAAGAGTGTGATTTAATGAGTGTATTGTGTGTTTTTATTCCACAGGACAAAGTTAAAGTTTTTTTTCGAAAATGATTAATCATGTCCGCTTTCATCTTCTTCTCCCCACCACAGTCTTACATCTTCCTGTTTTTCGTCGTCTTCGCGGGAACATGTGCGGCTTTCTGCATGGCGCTCTACAAATACATGTTCGGTATGTTTCCATAGCAAACGTTTGTGATCTTATTGCAAGTTCGTCGTATTTCATAGATGAGTTTTAAATCACCACCTTCAGATCTTTGCAGTCTTTGTCGGTGAATGTATTGGATTTCCTTTCAAAACAGGTTGATCTCACCAGATTCTACTGATTTCCATTGTTAGAAAAGGAGGTTGTCGCCATTGGTGTTGTCATTTTCCATTTTTGGACACGTAAGCGCGAAATTGGAAGGAGCTGTCAAATTTATTTGGTGGCACGTCTTATTATATGTCAATGACGTATCCCTCTGTATTTTGTTTCATCTTTAGAATGTCATATCTACAGTTTACGGTCAATATTTTCTCGGTCTTTAGAAGTATTGTGAAGTAATTTCGCGTGTCTAGACGGGAAAATAACCACATGTGGACAGGGTCAGAGTCATCTAAGCCAAGCTTCCGTCACTCTAAGAAACCAGAAAAAAATACTGCCACGAGGGACGTACTATACACCGCATTACAAGGAGCTACAGGGTTTTCATACAGTATTTGTGAGTTTTCAGGGCATATAGAACATACAGAGCAATTAAGGGAGTTCAGGCGTTTTCTTTGCATACATTATGTGCACTACTAGATCAATATCAGCATTATAAAAATATAATATTTGTGAGTATGATGTACATGAATCAAACCTGTCTGAAAAAAAAGTCATTGCTTTTGTACTTTTTGTTCTTTCATTTATTTGGTTTTTTTTTTGTATGTGTGTAACAACAGTTAGAAGTTCTCAGCTGACATTTGAGTATGTGTGTGGGTGGGTGTTTGTGTATGTGTGTGTTCAGGCAACTTAATGAAACAGTGATGATAATACTCATAAGGCATTCGTAACTGAAATATGAACAACAGTTTTGAGTGCGCTTTCATTTCTTCCGCCATGACAGTGTCCAAGCCTCACCGGATGTTGTGGAGGCAGTTCATCGACCGTCTTTCTGCCAGACCTCTCCCGAAGCACAGGCTGACAGGTAGAATAATATTCCATTCCCTCCAGATTTGTACCAGGTCATTGCCCTCTGAGCTCAAAACGTTTGATATTTCTCACGATTGAAGTCGAGTGGACTGTTCATCTCCGAAACATAGCCTCAAAAAAATAGATCCCCATTTTACTACTGGATGCCAGTCAGGTTTTCTTTGTCTAAAATATTATCATTACATCTAATGAATTTATCGTCATAATGTCTGTGTATTCATATATCTATTTATTCAAATGACAATAATATGAATATTGTGTATCCATTTTACAACATTCTTTATGCATATATTGATTTTTCCTTCCTTTCTTTTTTGCATTGCCTTTTCATGGTTTGTTCGCAAAAGTTCCTTCCCCTACAACCACAAAGCTAACCCTATCTCAGCAACAACTCATGATTACTAAGTAAAATACTGCCTCAGAAATTTACTTGGAGGAAGCAGGTGAATAAAACGGCTCATTACGAGGCTGAATTAGGAAAAGAAACATTCATGAATAGTGTAATGCGTTACGGTGGCAATCTATTGTGGAAAACACGAGGGGGAGTCACATACTGATTTGTTTTTTTTCTTTTAATACAAGTTGTTTATAATAGACTCCGAAAAGAAAGATGAATGTCAGAGATTATAATGTTTGTCTGTGTTTCTGTCTTTCTCTCACGTAGCTCTCACAGACGGAGTGTTTGCAGTCGTGGGGATGCTCATCATAATGAATCTCATGTAAGTGAATCAGCGTTTGCCTTCCGTATTCGTTTAAACCGGGCGATTTAGATCAGTGTCACACGGAACATCTGTGAGGCACAAAGAGTAAATCTCTGATTCCCATTAACTTTCCTCTGCTGCCCCTGAAAAAAAGGAATATCGAGTGTTCAGTATATGTGTTCAGTTGAAACAAATCCTTCAAGAAAACTTCATTCTGTTCCAGTTTGTATTATATCTCAACAATAACAATAGGCCTTTGTGATGAAAACATTTGATATGAAAACAAAGCCTTCTTGACTGAACGTAAATATATATTTTTATACCAACGATATCCGTATACAGGAGATATGAAACTTTCACGCCATATGGAACAAAAACGACACACACACACGCGTGCGCGTACAATTATTCACAATCACAAAATTTCTTTACTCTATCACTTACAAGTTTGGGGTTTTATGATCGGAACCTGTCTATAAATCCATTCTTGACATTTATTACAGCTATCACGTTACTCATATTTCCCTTTCTGCACTTAATTCTGGTCATATGACGTCAGGGCTGTAGAGGTGATCGATGATTCATAACGATCTGTACAACAGCTAGTTCAGCAGAAGTCAGACAGTGATGAATGAAAAAAGACTGCTGACGCCCTCATCGTGTGATTGTAGACAGCGAGAAATCGAGGGTACGAGGGAGAAGAATTTTCCCCTTCTAATGAATAATGTACTTTGTAATACAGGCCTAGTTCCAGCGATTATGACTCAACGCTTTAACTGTCCTTGAAAATCCGTCCTCTTCTCTCTTTGTATTTCAAAGTAGATAACGAATTTTTAATTCGCCTGTGCTGAACAAATTCATTTGGTCCACAAAATCATCATGCCTTAATGGTACAATGATTAATTACGTAAGCAACATCGTCACGGAAATATTAAGAAAGCGTTCTCAATCCATTATGAATCAATCAACAGTTGGGGCTACTCTGCAGTGCTGGGGATATTAGATACATACAAAGTTATCTAGTTACATATAAAAAGAAAGATGGACTTTTAAAGACAAAGAGGAAAAGATTGAGAGTGAAATAGTGCAGAGGTGCCCGTGTTATACGAAGATCACATTCAAAGTCTTTCATAATATTCTTCAACAATCCTCGAAAAGACTATTTTAAAGATAAAGTTTGCAATTACATCAAAACTTGAAAAGGGTCTTCATGGTTGTAAGTTCAATGTCATGCTCACATAGCAGGAAGGTGGACTCTACCTCTCTGCACATAGTAAGCAGTAGAAATCGTCAGTGTTTACCACTCTCAAGACCGAGCATGCACTGGCATGACTGGGGGGGGGGGGGGGGGGGTGTTGAAGTTGTGTCATCTGTAATCAATACCGCAGCAATGGTCTATCTGTGAGACAGATCAGGAGAGAACGTGTTCGTGACGGAGATCATACCTGGATACCATGCCCTCTTCTCTTCAGATCTTCGTTCCTGGGGCTCACCACAGTTCAGTGACACTGATCTGTATCTAATTTTGAGCTAGAATCGACGACCTTCGCTGGTAGATCGCGATGAATTTCCAACTTTCCTGTCGATATCCGACGAGAAACGAGTGTGTTGCAATGTTGTTTTGTTGTTGTTGTTGTTGTTCTGTTTTAACAGAGAGAGTGGGTAAGAGAGAGATGGTTATAGAGATAGGAAAGGACATGTAGGGGGAAAAAAGCAGAATTCAGTAGCATTTAGAAAGGTTGTGACGCTAATAATCATATGATGTTTCATCTGCTCATTCTGTTGAAGTACTGTGCACTTTCTATATAGTAACTGGGTCAAGTGGAAAATATTAATGTTACCCAAATATGCTATCTCTTAGTGACCACAGACATCAATTTTGTGTTAAAGAGATGAAGCAACCAATTCCAAACATTGGAACATTCTTTTTTTTAATCCAAACACCGTGCAGAATCTAAAAGTCAAGTTGATGTTTCAACTGGCTGGCCTGCTTCAAAAGGAAAATTTAGGTACATGGGGGAAAAATTCCTTCTCAGCGTTTCCCCTGTCGCCGAAATATGTTGTCTTGTATGGACCCCTCTCAAAATCTTCTATCTGCTATGTTTCCTATCTATCTACTATAGTGTAAATGTTTCCCTCCGTCAATATTCTCTCCTGTAAATAATATGTTCCCTGATATATTTCTCCTCGCAGGGCGTATCCCTTCGTACCCACCATTATGTTTCCCCTATGTGTCCCCCGGACATGATGTTTCAATATGTTTTTGCTCTGAATATGTTCTCCTTTCATGTATAGAGGGGAGATGGCACCTCACCACAAACTGGACGCAGCCAAAAGCACGAGATCACTGGACTCTCGGCTAAAGGTCATTCTCTACGAGGAGCGGGAAATACTCTTGGCACATGGCGCCGCTTTTGTCACAACAGGTGGGTCAGACGACATCATGTGACGCTTTCTAAAATCCTACGACATTTCAACATGTCATTTCCTCTAAGATGTGTACAAATGCCTTGTCTTTTGAATGAACACTTTGATTTTGAATGATATCGAGTTTGATTTTGAAGGATTTTGATATCAATGAAAATTTTGTAGACACAGTGCTTGGATCCGCTCCACTCAGGAAAAGCTCAAAAATCTTTTAGTCATATATCACAGCGATATTCTTACCCCGAAAACATAACAGGCGTATAGCCAAGTGATGTCTTTGAAATAATGGTCTGATACATTGTTATTGCAGACCAGAAAAAGCATTCATAATGACTCGTTTGGTGAAGGTCATTAGAGGTAAGCAGTTGTGAACTTGAAAGTCATTTGTTTAATTCATATTATAGGATTGGTCTGTCGCATTTTCAATACTTGTTCGATTTTGTTGCGATATGACGCAAATGTTCAAGTTTAAGTGCAAGTGTTCCGACTTTTTTTTTCCTAATTATCTTACAAGATGTGAGTCAGCAAAACGTTTCTTCACCCTTTCCTCTAATTTACAGGAATGATGTGGTACATACAGACGATGCTCACCAATGTAAGTTAATCATCTTTTAAATCGAATGTTGTAAAAGACATAAAACGTCCTTTACAAAATACAGTGGTCATAGATTTTGTGTGTGTGTATGTGTGTGTGTGTGTGAATGTATGATGTGATCAATTCTCATACTGCTTAACATGGACATACGAATAGTCCACTGAATATCTTTGTTTCTTTCTGTATAATCAATCTTATAACACTATTACCCTGTCTTTTTAGGTTAACAGAAATCAGAATGTTCATTATGATTTTTACATGGCACGAAAAATGTAGAATTTGTACATCAGAATAATCAGAATAAACTGATAGATAATCATTGTTGAATGTAAGATCATTCTAAAGTCAATGCTTTTGCTATAGTATAATGGATTTCTATAAGGTGCGTCGATTAAGTTTTAAAAGTCCTTAGAGTATTGTTTGACGTCCATTGGTTGTCACTTGTTTTATGATTAAAACACACACACACAAATACACACACACACACACAAACACACACACACACACTTTTTATCTTAGGTGAAAAACAACAAGGTTTATAATGGAGTATGTCCCTGTGAAATTATTTTCATGTCATCAAAGTGCTTCCAATTTTTTTGACATCTCTCAATCTCTGTCTTATATCTATCTTTCTTACAGAATGTGTCGAGGCTGAATAGATACATGCGCATTGCAGTACAATCGGTGAGCATTAAACTCTTATCGATTTATTTCTATCTTTGTTCATATACTCTTTTTTCTCTCTCTCTAATCTGGGCATAGCTGGGATTTGTCAATGATGATAATGATGATGAAGACTACGACGGCGATGATGACGAAAATGATTATAATGAATAATACAATAATAACAACAGGAACAAGGAGACAGAGATACAATGATGACTATAATGGTGATGATGAAGACGAAGAAGAAGAAGAAGAAGAAGAGGAAAAAGAAGAAGAAAAAGAAATGTGTAGAATAGATTTCTTTCGTAAGCAAAACGATGGTTTTATCGGATACCAAACTCATCAGATCCAAACTGGTGCAAACAAGCGAATGTCTTGCAGTAGTTGTTGTCAAGGCAACAACAATGTCACTATTAGTTTGTGGACGTAAACATTTCAAATCTTTTTGTCTTTTGCTTCCACACACACTGAATGCCAATTGCATGCATAACTTATAAAGTCTTTTTACAATAACGATGTGTACACAAAATTGCTCCATGGAGGTACATAAGAAAATGATCAATTCCAAAGACATGAAAGAATTTATTCAAGTACCTCATCACCCTAAATTGGGACGAAACAAATACCCTTTTACACATGCATCCACTAAATCATCCTCGCAAGGGTAATGCAGACAACCTATATGTATTCAGTCTACAAACTTTGAACATAATGTGCACCCTTTTTTCTTTATTTTTTCTTTAACGAGTGCTCGTTAAAGAACGAATAGTCTTGAAAAAGATAATAATTGTCATGGTAACGCCACACGCCCCTCCAACGGTGAGTGCGGAAGAAATAAGGTGATATTGGAAATAATCCTCATTATTTTTGGAATTGCGTTCACAAACTCCAAGTCTCATGGTCGCTATGCAGATACTGCGCGGATGATGGCAGCTCCGAAATTGTGCGGATCGCTCCGCCCCGATTTTACGACCAAGTAATGAGGATATTATCCGCATAATCAAGTTTATGAAAGGGGGTAGTAATCGTATTTTTCTCTCTTAAAAATAGCATGTTTGTATTCCCAAAAGGTTGATTTGCAAGTAGCAGACCATCATTATAATTATCATATATCATTATCTATCCCGTTTGCATATTTCAAAGCTGTAACTGGCAGGTGGTTTGATTCTAACTTGCTCTAACCAACAGATGCTGATATCATTGGGCCTAACCCCGTACAGCTTCAGGCTTTTGATCAGATATTCAAAAACAGCGAGAGAAGCAGTGAGTGCTGTTTTGTTTCGTTCTGTCGTTGTTGTTGTTGTTGTTGTTGCTGCTGCTGCCGTAGTTGTTTATGTTGTTAGTATTTTTATCAACGAAAATAGCCTTCGTTCGAAATGGGTAGTTGATTTATCAGTTTAGATATAAAAGGGATTGATTGTGACTTCTGAAGTGAAAAGAAAGGATAATATAGAAAGTGTTAAGTAGTTGTTTTCTTTTATAATCTAATAAGTTCCAGCAGCTTGCGCATATCGTAACTATATCCTCATTAAGATGAGAGCACAAAAAGTAGAAGTCGCTTAAGGCAGAGGGAAAATTTTCTAGGAAATATCATAATGATGGGCACTCTTTATTTGCTTTTTCGAAGATATTGCCCTTGTAGTTGAAAACAATATCCTATCGACGATACCACATGGTGTACATTGTACAATTTCGTAAATATTAATTTGTTGGTGCAAAAGCAGGGACACATGTAATCTATGACGTCTGCAGACTTGAGATAAAGATCTGATATTCCAACACTTTGTTTTCCCTTTAAAGAATTCACTGAGTGCCAACGAAGACACCACCATCATGTTCCACTGCGGTCTACTCATTGTGACGTCAGGCACCCAGTTCATCTACTGGATTATGGCGCATTGGAGCAAGTGAGATCATTATTTTTCTTCGACTTTGGTGTCATTTATGCAAAGATAAACTTCCTGATTTGAGGTTGAATAGTTTCCATTTGAAGATTCTTGCAAATTCTAGTAAAATCGACGAAAAAGAGGTGGCTGAGTTTTTCACATAAACTGCATGCATTCAACATGTGAAAACATAATCTCCTTATTATTATGGAACTTTAATGTATTACTGAACCACAACTTATTCTTTCTTGTTGAAAAGAGGAAGGTGAGAGATATGTGTTAAACAATATAGCTGTTGACTAGTTGTTTTACTCATCAAAATTCAAATTCCGGTGGGTTTTTCTTTTTTTTTTTCGTCTGCGATTGTCTCCTTTAATTTGCGTTTAACACTGTTTAATCTAAAGATTTTGTCCCTGACGATGATCAACGTGTTGAAGAATGTCTTTACCATGATTGTATTCAGTGTGAATGGCGACATTGGTCACTGGAGATTAAACGAATGTCATGTCTTTTATTTATCCGCACCAGGCATAAACTCCTTGTGCATCAGAACATGGGCCATCATATCAAGTCATTGACCATACTTCTGGTTTACCCCATCCTCAAGTGAGTATTATGCCGTCCTTGTCCATCAAACAGATTCTTAATTTTCAATAATCTATTGAGCCACTTTCAATCCTAAAGGAACCATTGAATGCACGCCCTTAGAAGAGATACCATGTGTCGTGTTGCCAATCTTATATGCCTATCACACTGTGAGCAATAGATTATGTGCAAGATGAACAAAACAGAAAGAGAGAAATTAGGTATTAGTGAGAAATTGCACAGCATATAATTGCAACTTAATTATCATCTATCCTCTTGCTGAAGGAGAGCTGATGGATCAGCCTTGATTTGCACCTATATCACATATTAATCCACATTTTGAAGACATTTGTTTTAGACAAAATAGAGTTAAAGAGTGATTTGACTAATATCTGGCTACTTACATTTTATAATCAACTTCATTCCTCAACAGTCTCACCCTCTTCCTCCTCGTTCTGAAACCTGGGGCAGTGACTTCCATGACAGTATGGCGAGTAAGTGCACCCTCTGTCAAGATACCAGTCATGCGCATGCGTATAAATGGTACTATTCCCGCATCTATTTTTCTGTGACGTAATGCTGGTTATATGGTTTCATATTTGTGTAGATAACGAGTAAGTGCTAATGTGGTTGCAGTAATTCTTACTTTACATGCACCTTTATTGCCGGAGCAGATAACTGCGAACTCTACATGACTACTACATAAGGGATTCAATGCAAATTAACGTGACGCTAGAATAAAAAAAAAAAAAAAAATAGGAAAAACTTTCATTTCCTTAATTGGTCCATGGTGTAGATGGACGTTTACTCATAAATGAAGCCATATTATGATATTTCCCCTTCTAATTTAAGCAGTATGAAGTTAGATAACCTTGTCTAAAAAAAAAAAAAGAAAAGCTCTCAACATTGTATACAATTTGATTTTGCTTGTTTTTGTTTTGTGATGGGGTTTCACTGCACAGAAAGAAAGATTATATAGCAATGGTCTCGTTATAATTTTCACTTATTAATCTGTCTTGTAACACTTTATTTTTTCCGCACTCTCCTTTGTTAGGTACAGACCGGTTCCATACTCCTGTTTTTTACGATCAAAACGGTGTTCGAGATCTACACATACGTAAGTGTCTCGTTTACTCGTTACTATCGAGTTTTCTACATCATTTTACAAAATATTAGTCAATTCGTTTTGCTCATGTCATGTTTTAATCAGTAGCTAAATGTGTTCAACAAATAGCACACAGCATTTTCAGCAATTCCCGCAAGAGTTATATGGATACTTTGTTTTTCGCATTGTACATGTTGTATGAAAAGTACTTACTCGCAGTTTTCCAACAGGCCAGTATACTCGTCCAAGGTTTACAATTTCTGTTGCAGTTTTTTTTTTTTCATCAAAGTTATGACCCGCCAACTGCTCTTCGGTTTTCGATGAGAAGTTTCAGTGCACTGTGAGATTTGTTTAATTTCTAATGAGGCGTCTGTGTGTCGAGAACTTGATATTTTTCATTTAAGCCTTGCTGACGGTTATGAATATTAATATAATTCCCTAGAACGTTCTGTAAGTATCTGTTTTGTTTTTATCAGTCCCCTAGAGTAATAATTATTCATGCTTGCGATAATTCACATTTTTTGAATTATCTAAATGCAATGAAAACAGATGGTTTAGATATCACATAAAATTAGAAATATGAAACGTGTCCCATGTTGACAGACGCTTTAAATGTTTTTTTCCTTCCATTTTAGATTTCTCGGCGATCTCCGCCCCAGAAGTGTGAGCCACAGTCAGTGCGGGATGAAGCACTCGCAAAAAGTAAGGCCAATTATGATGCTGTATGCATGTACAATCCAGATGACAATCTATGGTCTGATTTATCCAGGGTAGCCTCTTCAGTGATCACTGTGGTCTGTCATGCATGTCCTGCATCGTTATAACCCCGGCACGTAGGGATGTGAATTTTTACATTCAGGTCGCTCGGCCGGCGCCACGTTTTTAAAAGGGGGAAGGGGAGCAGAAAAAAAAATACTGTGTAAGCAATCAACTTCCTGCTCTGCCTATTGAGGAGTACAGAGCCATAATCATGACGACAATCCCATGGAAACACAAGATGTAATGTTTCTAGGTTTATTCGTCTTGTTTTAACTAATGTAATAACTGTATCATTCATCTTTTGCCAGACAGTTACATCAGTCATAACATCAGTCACACAATTATCGGTCAGTTTAATACACCTATACCCTTTCTCTTATTTCACTGCAACAACGTTTAGAAGTTATTAACATATTTTAAAGTGAAGACGTGTTCTTTTTTCAGTTTAGATGTTCATAGTAATACTTTATTGTTCACGTGTTTGTGTGTGTGCATAGATACTGTATGTATGCAATCAATTATATCAGGTCCAGAGGAAACGAGTGAAGCAGGTGTTATTCCCATGAGGAACTCTTTTGTTTTTAAAAATCAGAGCCCCTTCTATATAGGATGGTATTGTCTGTCATTATGTGCATTTAGAAAATAATTCTTTGTGTCGCCATTTTATATCTAGCTGCAGCCAACCACCAAAAGACGTGCACCTGTGACCGAGTGGCTATGAGCAAAGTAAAGGAGAGCATCCGTGACGTCACGCGGACGGCGGGGATCGCCGTCGTGTTCGAGGACAACAGGAACGCTAGTCCTCTCGGAGGACGGGTGTGACAGATCAGCCACACAGTCATGTAACGCGTTCCTCGATGCAATGACGACGCAAATATTAATAACGGAGAGATTTTGGATGTCAGCCTAGAAGACAGGAGAGGGCAACTCAATATTGACTTCTGACATCGCTGGCATGGGTGATTAGGAAATTACAGGGAGCTTACTTCCCTGGTTAACTTTGTTGTGGTCGCTGAAGGATTTATGAGTGATTTACGAATGATGACTCAAAGAACATTTACTATCGGCGAAGGATAATTGTCGCGTTGACGAAAGAGATGCACTGACGCAAGGAATAGAAATCCTGGTGGCAATCAATACTCTTGCGTCGCCTTTTGTTGCGTCGCTGAGATAGAACGATCTTTTTGGAACATCATGCATTTTGACTCATTCTTCATGTGTTCGCCGGTGTCATTGGTCTGCCTCTGACTACTATTCCATAGCATGCGAAATGTTGTATTTTGTGGCTCTTTCTCAACTATGCATGAAAGCGATAACGCCCCCTACGGTCCGACTTTGTTAAATCTATGAATGTTTAATTGAGGGCGCATGAACATTGAAACGAGCGGTTCGCTGATGCTACCAATGTATCGTTTTACATTACGTGAAGTGATATTTCCCGCGCTTGGTCATCATGTTGATGTTTTGTTATCGCACAGAGACGGTTACCTTGCTAGGGGACAGGGTTATTATTTTTTTTTAAGGGGGAAAATGGAGGAACTATTTAGTATCTTTAATTCGTGATGGGTCTTCTCGTACAAATCATATCTCTATGGCCGATTTGAGATTTTCAGTGAAGTGAATTACACGTTGTACGTCAGGCGACAAACATGGAGAACGATGAAGTAAAAATTACCTGTTGACGATTGCATTTTTCCATGTACGGATACTGCTTGTGGACATGCGTCATGGCGGCACGTGTATAATAGGGAACTTTAGATTTTAGACGCGCGGACGTTCAAAGAGAAAAAAACATGATCTGAGCGTGCGCAGTAACTTGATCCGCGCTACTGCGCACGCTCAGATCATGTTTTTTTCTCTTTGAACGTCCGCGCGTCTAAAATCTAAAGCTCCCTATTATCTCAGAGGAATGACGTGACAACTATCTTGACTTGGCCGTGCTATTCAAAGCGGTTCATTATGCTAGTTGCACAGAAGAGGGAGAGACAGACCAGAAGATGAAGGACAATGGAAGAGAAAAGTGTCTGCTCTTAAGAATCGTTATGATATTATTTTGTTTACCTTAATGAGAAACAGCGCCAGCAGTAAAAACAGTCTGAACAGGAATATCGAAATACAATGAATATTTGATGTGTCAAGAAATATGTGTGAATAAAAGATGACTATTTCTGATAATCACACTTTCACACACACAAACACACACACACGTATACACAATCTCATACGCACGCGGATACACACACAGACACAAGCAAATTCAAAGTGATACAATGCCCCAAAAGTGGGGAATTTGCAGATCAGGTTCATCGTCCAGTAGGAGATGGGATTTTTACGCGTAAGATTAACGCATGATGGTGACAAAGAGCAATGTATTCACTTAATAGATTATCATCTCTTGCATTGCCTCCTGACCGTAGCCATAACAACGCATTGCCTCCACAAGTCCGTTTTCCGTGGTCATGCGTGCTTCCAGTATACCAATTTGATATAACAACAGCTACAACAGAAAACACAGACTTTTTGTAGCACAGAGTTTACACGGCAGTATGAATTGTGAGTTTATTTGCATCTATCACGCTCAAGCTGAAAGTTATCATAACACAATGAATATACTCTCCTCGTATAAGCATATTTTTTAGAAGATTTTTGACATGGGCTTTGTAATGGTTTTAAGAAATTATTGGGAAAAAATGTTTTCCCACGTTGTCCAACCTTTACCGTGGTGTCAAACCTTTACCATAATTCATATTTCATATCGATATTTATTGTATAAT
This sequence comes from Diadema setosum, assembly GCF_964275005.1. NCBI lineage: Eukaryota > Metazoa > Echinodermata > Echinoidea > Diadematoida > Diadematidae > Diadema > Diadema setosum. The sequence continues at coordinate 41,810,309 of NC_092689.1, forward strand.
AAGCATACGTAACCAAAGAAGAAGACTTTGTTGATGTCATCTGTATGATGGTAGTTGGAACTTATCCTAACACGTTTCATTTTTAGTTGGTATTGCCATGATATGAATTTCAGAGTCTGTGGACTATAGCAAGACTCTTACTTCAGACACGGCTGTATATACATATTGTACATAATACTTGCTGCGTATGTACATAATCCTTACCAAACAAACTTGATGTAAATATCTTAGTCCTATATAAGGTTTAATTGATGCATTTAAGGTTCGGAAATAAACACTTAGAGCATACCTGATAAACATGTATAACGTGTTTGATGATTTGCCTATATAATACAGTATGCAACTGTTGATTGTCTTTACAAATATCGTATATTTTCTTGTTGGATATACCCAGAAAAAGAAGAGATTCATGTGGAATAAAAAATAGCAATCAAAATATTTTAGCTCAGAAAAAAAAAAAAAAACGCCATCAGGCAAATGCAGGGAACATTCAAACAGCTGTGAATATTGGTTGAATTAATAACATGACGTCCAGAGGGTATGCTAGTCTAACAATTTCAGTCACATTATTGTATCGTTGTACTCCTCAGTCATATCGTGATTGATAAAGTGGAACTTTATTAAATTCTTTCTTTTTTCTCAAGAACAAACTTTTTTTTTTGTCATAACGTAACTCAAGTAACTGTAATCATATTCACTAATAATATTATGTACATTTTCCTATAGGAATGCCAATGTAGTCATTTAAGAGAAACATATTCTGTTCTATTCTGACATTTTTTATTATTCGCGTAAACGAAAGGATTAACGTAATTACAATAACAAGAAGGTTATTTAAAAAGGACGGAGGGACAGCGTGTTGGACATGATATACGCCCATTTAAGCGCCACAAATTCCTGACTGTTTGTTATTCTTCAACGACATTTTATCTATCACAATAATAGCCATAATGATGATGATTCTACTTTCATGCAACAATTTTCATATAAATCTTTCTCTAAACTTCATCAAGTTATTGACTTCACCGCAGTTATTTACAGTCACAATTCTGCCCTTTCTGGCTTATTCTTAACTTCCCTCAGAATTGTATGTGATATAATCTTTAAATTGGCTGCGTTTGGGTTGTTTTTTTCTAAACTCATATGCCCGATGTTTAACTTCACTGCTCATTTAACAGAACTCCAGACTAAAAAAAGAATGTCAGACATTCAAAGTTTCACGTACATGTTTCGTGTAGAATAATAGCTCTGTGATTATCAACATACATTTTCTTTACGGCAGAGACAAACCGAGGATGTTTGTCACAGTCTGAGGTTTATCTTGAGAAGAAGTTGTGTAATCACAACCAATTAAATAACGCCGAGTGTTACTCAACTAACGTGCTGTCCAAAGGCACAAAGTGTAAGATACATGTATAGACGGGAATGGAAAAAGACGACAAGAGCTTTTTGAAATCCACATCGCCAACACAACACAGTGGTAGACTTGATTCGTGAGCATGCTTCTTTATACACACAATTCATACGAAAGATGTACATGATTACAAAGCCAATTTCGTTGTTTATGAAGCTGTATAAAAATGTGTAAATTCACAATCATTTTCTGACACACTCTGAGTATCAACGCGATGTAAAGGCATTACAAAGAAAAACTGACCTGACATCATACAATATTGATTCACGTCTGTCTTATATACCTGCGTGTCGTCTAAAGATATCCTTACCTAATACAATCAATACCGAAAGGTGCAAACTGAGTATTATCATTGCGCGTGGAAAAAAAAAAGGAATTTTCAGCTTTGCCGTCAGAATGCTGTAATGCTAAAATCATAAAGAATATCATGCAATGTACCATTTCCCTCACATCTATGAAACGTGTGGTGGAGTTGTGATTAGGTATACTATCGATATCATGACACAAAACAATATCATCATAATGACAATAACAGACCCCCCCCCCAAAAAAAAAGCAACAAACAAACAAACAAACAAACAAACAAACAAACAACAACATGATGCTTACAGTAATGATGTTTTTAACCCTGTAAGGAGTGTCTAATAAATACTGTTTTTTGACATCTCAGCTTCCAAGAGATATATAAGCTGTAACGTCACACACACACACACAAATACACAAAAACGCAAACACATGAACAAATACAAAATACGCACGCGCAATACATTGAATTCTTACACAGGTGTGGCAGACTACACTATACAGGGCTTGCATGGCCTTTCCATGCATAGCCAACAGTACTATACCAGAGCTAAGCTCTCTAAACTCTACAATTTCAGTAAAACGGATTCTTAGAATGTACACATTCACTTTGAATGTCTTCACATTTTATCAGTAACTATCTTTTCAGATATAGGATGGAATGTTCTAACAGATGACGTCCATTACCATGTATAGTTTGGATAGTTTTGATATCCAGACTCCATGATTACGTTCCAGAACTTGTTGCATCACACTGCGATCCATATGCTGCTTTCAGATGCGGGTATAGATATAAAATGGCGCTGTATCAATTAACTTGCCGTGAGAAAACAGATGCAAGTTGGTAGAGATTATCGAATTGCCAGGGCATGATATTTCAACAACAAAAACAAACAAACAAACAAACAAACAAACAATAATGGTAATAATGGCTATTTAGCAACATTATTCTACAGTTTTCTGTTACTAAATGAAAAGATTTTGATACATTTTGTAGCAAACGTATGAATTTTTTTTTTTTTTTTTAGTTGTTGTTGGGTTTTTTTTTTGTTGTTGTTTTTTTTTGTTTTTTTTTTTTTTGGGGGGGGGTTGGTTTTTTGCTTTAAAAAGTGAAAACACAATGGCGAGGACGAAATACCACTGACTACGTAATAATTACACTGGATGTTGCTTTACCACTTGTAGAAAGTTTCCGCGACAGGCATTTTCGTTACTGGGATGAAATATTGAAACTCTCCGTCACGATCTTACGGGAAGAAGAAACATCATCTTCTACGCGTTGCCATGACTACAACCTTAGTGCTTCTTCTGCTCTTTGACGTCCGCGGCCTCGAAGGAGGAGTCCTTTCCGAAGACGAGCGGGTTGACAGTGGGGCAAAGCTTGGCCAGAAGTGGGGCCAGGGCGTAGATCCGGACCGGCACGGTGTCCGGTCCTCCAATGGCCGAACCCAGGGCAACGAATCCGTAGCATCCCCAGTAGAGGCACAGAACAAGCATCGCTTTCCAGCAGGCCTGGGCATTATAATAAAGATACTTACAGTAATTGTAGTAACTGATAATAATAACGATAATTATGAAAGTAGTCATGATATCTACACGTAGTAAGATTACAATAGGGAATATGACAATTCATCATCATATCAAAGTGGGGGCGCTGTGGCATAGTGGATAACACTCCCGACTCCCGATCGGAGCACCCGAGTTCGAATCCCTCCCAGTGCTTACGTCCTTGGACAAGATGTTTTTACCCACTGTGTCCCTCTCGACCCAGGTGTATAAATGGGTACGTGGCAACGCTAGGGTAATGATAATAGCAGGGCCCTCTGGTAGAGCAGTGGCAACACTGAAGAGGCTACCCTGGGTAAATATGACATTATTATTATATCTTTTGTTCCTGCACTTTCATGTTAGCTAAAATGATACAAAGAATAATTTTCTTGGCCCAATAATGTCCTAATGAAGAATTCTCTCAAACATTTTTTTTTTCTTTTTTAATCGTAATGTATGTTGCAGTTGATTGATGACGGCATGTACGGCAGACATCTTTAAATGCAGTATAGATTTGTGCATTCGCCAAAACAAACAAATAGACAGATATACCAGTACAGTGAATCATGAACATAACTGCAAAACGATTGTTACGGATCACAGGCATTGCCTGCCTTCTGTTAAAGGGTGTGTACAGTTCTGGTCGAGGTGAGGATTTAGCTTTTAACATTTTGCGAGATATTCAGAAACCACTCTATGAGATGTCAAAGAGCATGCAGTTCTAAGGGGTATCAAAATTTTATTCGATGAAAATCGATTTTGAAATGGCTGAGATATCCAAAAACAAGGTGAAACAAAGAGTTCCTAATAAAGTTGTGGCATGTCGCCTTTTATTATTAGCACTTTTTTGGATATCTCAGTCATTTGAAAACCAATTTTCATCAAATAAACGTTGAATCCTTCTTAAAATTACATGCTCTTTCATATTTCATAAGAGGCTTTTCATTATCTCACTTAGGAATGTTCAAAACATGAATCCCCACCGCAACCAGTACTGTACAGTCCCTTTAAAGAGTGTGATCCAAGAAATTCATGATTTAAATGATAATCACTGGGGGAAAAGAATGATTTTACAGTGTTTTCATGCAAACAGTACTGGGGAAATGTGAGACGATTACAAGTCATTATCGCTTTGCCTAATTGGCACAATATATTTATTTGATTATAAGACTTTGATCGATATCACTGTCCCGAGAACCTTGTTACTCTGATTTTTGTCTAATTCGAATTCTAATGAAAGTTTTGATTCATTAGAATTTGATTTCCCTTTAAACATGTACACCATTTAAAGGAAAAAAATGTCAAGTGATTGACGTACCGTGACAGCTCCAGCGGACACTCCCTCGCCTTCAAGGCCCCGTGTGAGGAGGAGGAGGAGGGGGATGACGAGACCGATGCCGGAGAAGCCGACGAGATAGAGGAAGTAGCTGGGTTCTCTGTCGCTGAAGTCCAGCAGACATCCGGTGCCAAAGGGCTCCACGCAGTAGCGACCCCATCCGATGGCGGGAAGCGGTGTGACCGACCAGAAAAAGGCGCCAGCCCAGATGGCGGCCAAAATCAGGGAGTAGCGACTGCGGATATCCTCTGCGGGGTTTTGTCATGATACCATGCATATTTGTTTTTTATTGAAATCAAACCAAGCAATCAATCAATAACAAACCAACCAAAGAACGGAAGAACTTGGATTCAATTAGAGATTGCGGATATCCTCTGCGGATTTTTGTTACGATACCATGCATTTTTTTTTTTCTGATTGAAAACAAACCAAGCAATTAATCAACCAATAACAAACCAACAAAAATGTTTTTCAAATTCATGAAATTCTTCCGTCGAGGTGTTTTCATTGCAACTGATTGACAAACTGCCCTACATCCACGTAAATAAGCAATGAATTGATCAGTGTTTTAGTAGTAGCCATGATAAAGAAATCACGGGCGTACATACTCAAGCAGGATTCGAACCTACGACCTTCTGATTGTTGGTGTTGCTGCTGTATGTTATAGAGGGAGACTTGTGAAGTAGAAACATCACTACATCATCTAATTTGCATATTACTGACCGTGATGAAATTACAATTCGTAAAGTCATGTGACATTTCCATTCTGTCGGTTTATGTCTATTCATTTTGATCAGCTTGTGTTTCTCAAACTGTGATTCCTGCACTGAGATCAATTTCTTTTCGTGAAAGCAGTCCCTTGGGGAAATTAAGGTATAATTATATCAAAACTTTGCGTGACCACTGTAAACTGGTTCCACATCCGCCTTAGTTTTTGTTGCTATATGGACAATTTTTTCGTCATGTGGTGTCGCTATATATATAAAAAAAATCTAGAATAGACATTCTAGTGTCAAATACGAGAATCTGAGTAGTTACTCGATGTTTACTTTGGTAAGAAATGAGACAGTGTACAAAATGACTGATACCGATGTGGGATAAACTCCTCAAGTTTCCTCCTTGGTATACCTTCTCCTGCAGAAGGAATAATTATTTTGTCCTTCTGTATTTAGTGCTAAGGATGCGATATTAGAACTAATATTTCGGGGAGTTTGAAGGTCAGAAATGTTACTACAAACCTTTCTTTGTGTCTACTTTTGATGTCTGGTGGCGGTAGATGACCAGCGCAACGAGGCTCCAGATGCTAATCAGTCCGAAAAAGTTGGCCACGAAGGCATAGGCCTGACAGCCGGTGGAACCGTATGGCCAGCCCTCGGAGAAACTGGCAATGGCCACTACCGGACACATGAGACCAATGGCTGCAGAGAGGGAGCGGTTTACACAATTCAGTTTAATTCTATCAACAGTAATTCAAGATGTCGTTCAGTATTATTGGAGCATAAAATACGAATATAGGAGGAAACGATGCTTACTTACATGTAGCGTATGTGCATGTAAGAGTACTTTATGACACATACGCACACACTTAAGTTATTCTTATACAATACTGATATAGTATTACTATCTAACATTGCACTTGCCATTTTTTTTTTTTTTGGGGGGGGGGGTGATGGGAATATACACACAAGGAAGGATGTATTTCACAACTACAAAATCAATACATTAGACACGATTATGAATAAAATGTTGAATATGATGAAATTTCAATTCATTTGTCCATCACAAAATAATCTAAAAAATCCACCCATTTGGGACCCGACAGAGCAATCGCTGTCACTGTTATGACCAACTTTAACATTCCTCATAAATGCTTCTTTAACAGTGTGACTCAACATCAGCAATTCGGGATCAGAATTCTTGCCCGTGTACGTGCTCAGTGGCCACTTGGAACGTTTAAATGATGAATCCCAATATATTGGTAGATTTTTTTTTTCAAGCACTCATATTTGATTTGGTTCAAATCTAATTATGGGATTGCAGATCACTCGAAACAACGAACACGAAAAATATTAAAGAATTAAAGTTAATCCCCATACTGTGATTCCTCTCGAAAGTTGACAAACATGCTTATAACTGTTTCAAACCACGTTCATCGAATCCTGTTTATTTATGTTCGTCATGTTCTATATAGTTCGCATGCAGTTGACTATTCCAACGCGTGCCCGAAGTTCATAAACAACTTTGGAATTTCTTTACGAAATCAATGAAACTCATTAACTTTTACTACTGATTCAAAAAAAAAAAATCTAGAACTACCACAAAAGAGCCACAAGCAGTGTACCATAACCACAAACTAAAATCATGGTCTTCCTTGTTCTTCATTTACAAATAACAGTATTTCCTGTCTTCAGATTGTCAGATACGACGAAGAAAATTGAAATAAAACGCTTTCTTTTGTGTCCTAAATTAAGGGGAAGCGGCAAAAGCCCCATCCTGGCTAATCGTGCGTGTCGGAATATTATGTTAAATATTGCCTACATCTCAAGGCTATTTTCTGGAAACATGCCTTGTCTGGAAATTCCATCATGTGCATGGGAGCCATACCATTCTCATTCGAACAAAAAGTTTTGCTCTGTTGTGTAGAAACGAAGACATAGCAATGATAGAACGATAGTAGTAATTAATATAGGGGCAAGTGGTATTGTCTGGTGGGCCGGGGGATAAAATTCAATGATTTTCCAAAGCGTTTGATATCGTCTGGGTTTTTGCCTTATCCTTTTGTACCATTTTTTTTTTCGAACAGCGTGGGATTCCAGGCACCGCTCCAGACACACGCATTAAACCAAAACAAATGAAACCAGGGGCCATTTCAGCAAGTGCTTTGTCAGCGATTTTCACTGACAAATTTGCTCTCAGCCAATCAGATGCAAGGATTCCAATAGCTTAAAAACACTCGTTAGTGACTAACAAGTTTCATGAATGCTGCCAAGGGCAGTGCAACCAAAACACTCGTATCCCAGTCTCAGTAGTCTCAGGGACTCACCCAGATCGCCTATTGCTAAACTGACCCTGAGGGCGTGCTGTGAAGAGTCTCTTCCCCCTTTGGAGTTGAGCAAGGAGATTAAGAGAAAACCGGAAGCAGCGATTCCAAGGAGACCTGCAACGAATGTTGAGAAAAACAAAAACAACAACTCGACGATCATGTGCAAAAAGACAGTGTCGATAATAACAGTCATGAGCTACTAATCCTGACAAAGATATCAATGACAATGATGATGAAATATAGGATGATTATAGTAGCAACGATTACAGTAACGATGATAATAGTGTTAACAAAGTGGAAAGAGCGACCAATAATGTTATTTTCGATGTTTTTTTTAAAACGTCACAACTTTGTTATGGTATTGGATAAGGTACATTAGCCTTAGACCAAAGAAGCTACAAAGTGTAAGTGCAGGTAATCATCACTGTAAAATTACGTTTATTCACATCAATTTGCGTCATTCCATGTCATTCGAGGAAGAAAAAAACAGACAAATCAAACGACCAATACTCTTAATCTCATCTTGATCGCTCCTGTTCCATCAACTGACTACAAGATAGCAGATACATCTTTCAATATACAGGTCAAGCCTTTATAATTCCCAACATATAGCTTGATGTAGACCAATGGGATCTACGTTGGAATATGATAAGCTGTAATAAGGGTATGTAATACTCAAGGAAGATTTTAACTATACATAATGTAATGCATTCGTTCATGTAGAAAAATAACTCACACTTACACACATACACACACACACACGCACACACACACACAAACACACACACACACACACCCTCACACACACACACACACACACACACACACACACACACACACACTCACACAAAATTAAATGTTGGCATAATTGCTCCCAGAACTTTGCTATCGGTATACTAGAGATACATGGTAAGCTAGTGGTCTCATAAATGTCACAATCGCTTGCCTCCTCCCCCCACCAAAAAACAAACAAACAAACAAACAAACACAGAAACAAACAAACAAACAAACAATAATACAAAGAGCATTCAATTTTTTTGTCTGACAAGAATTAGAGAAAAAGAAGAAAAAGCATATCCTTATATGTGAATTGTTTTTCTTGTTCTCCTATTCTTTATCATTACCAAGCACAGACTGAGGAACGTCTTGTCTGAGAACGTTGCTCTAAATGAGCATCCTATGGATGACAAGAAGTTAAAATTACCAAACAAGAATCAGACTGTCGTCATATCACTGTTTCAATGCCAATAAATCAACTAACATGGTGCATTTCAAAGACATGGAAACAGACAATGGGGATACGTCAAACTCTGTACGTGACAGCGACGGTGTTTGCTTACATAGAAATCGCTACGGCGACGCTCAGAAATATACTTAGATGTGCTTCCTTCGTGAAATTCATAAGCAGCAAAATATTTCGTTTGTCTTGCACCGTGTGTTATACCACAATGATGAGTTATGAGCAATAATTATTTCGAAAAGTTGGAAGGGGTAATACTTTAATTTATTAAAAAAAGAAAAGAGACTATAACATCCATCCATACATATCATTTCCTGTTTGCGTGGCAGTGACTGTGCACGACCTGTTTATTTGGTTACATTCTAGGTGTTCGTGTTCACCTCGTAGAACTGAACTGAATAGATTCGACATCCCGTGGCAAGAAAATAATTGCATTTGCTTGACGATCAAAGAGTCTGTGAAAATAGAAAAAAAAAATCACGGAAAAAAAAGGTATCAATCTGAGAAAAATACCTCATATCAACAATGACGTTATGGTTCAAATTCTATTTCAGAGACCAAAAAATTTTCGACAAAGGCATTGAAGTGATTGGGGGATTGAAGAGAAATCATTATTTTTCTTTCACCTTTTTTCTCCTTTTTGCTTGTGTAGGTAGAACCAATATTGTACTGTTTCCATGAGTTTTGGTTGTTGAAAGACTGGTAATCAGATTTCGCACAGCGTGGCGTCAACAACTCACAATCTCAAGCTCTATACTCATAACTGTAGGCAGCCTTCAGTTTTCAAATCACAATCTCGACATGCTTTGAATCATACACAATGAGGTAAGAATAGGGTGCGGTGGGGTATGAAAGAAAAACGTGTTTTATTGTCGTGACAGACTGCATCCGTGCACAAGCGAGTCAGACATAATAGTCGAGACACATGCACGTGCGTGGTGTTCTTCTATGGTGGTGGACTGGCCCCTGTAGAGTCCATGTAAAGTAAATGGAGAAGAACAGATACCACAATGCAAAGCGGAGTTGACGCCCACAGATTATACACAGAAAATTAGTGATACATGTAATGCTTATTCCTTTTCTACCGAAATGGACTACCAGTGGCATAAAAAGCATAAAGTACCAAGGGCTAAAAGGAATAAAGAAATTCATTCCCAGACCGCTCCCCCATCCCCTCTTATGCTTCTGCATATAATCTATCAAGCCACGAAGAGTGACTTTGATTTAGAATTTATAGGCGGTGATATCTATGAGCAAGCTCGAAGAATGAGTGAAGAAGATGAATTAAGTCACCGATCTCATCCATATCAATACACCAAAAACACGGCTTCTGAAGGGTTATACTGTAAAACGATTAACGAAGCCTCAGTTCAGTGATCGAAACATCACGGGTGCAGTACTCGTAATTCATAGTGTATCCAAAAATGTATACTGTAATCTGCGATATCACTATTATCTTCCTTATACTCGTGAAATGATGGAGCTTCCCAATCTTGAAGGTAGATAAGGACAAAGTTTCTCTTCCGCAAATGGGAGGGGATGCTTCTGTCGAGAAATAAATCCCGTATACTTAAAATATTCTGTAAATTTGTCTTTTATTATATATTGTGATATGATATATGTATTCAATTTCTGCAAAATATCTATATGTTTCTGTTGGAAATGAAAAAAAAAAAACATAAATAAATGAAATGAAAAACTGGAAAAAATGCATTTTGGCGAACCATGAGATACAAAAGGTATATATAGAGACACCCAATTTCAAATAATGGATCCATCTAAAAGTATACAGCTGGATCATTGAATTATAATCTAGTTCCTGCTGCTTTGCCAACAGTCCAGTCATTTTTCATGCCGTGTTATTTCTTCACATTCAATCTATTTGTTGTTATGTCTGTGGTTTGTTTAAATGTTTGTTTGTTTGTCTGTTTTTAAATCGACGGATTTTCCTGTTCATCGAATCTGTTCAGGAACATGCTTTCTTATAGATATCTTTGGAGTCGTATACCATACGAATATCTAAAGAATGATGTAAACACATAACTGCACACACACACACACACACACACACACACACACACATATTGCGACAATATACAGTATGACAAAAAAAATACAACCCTATTGTCCGCAATGATATCTTTAAAAATAGTGAATCAATCTAAATACAAATTCAGGGTATGAAACATTAACTCATTGCCCACATTTTACAGAAAACCCCATTCGATTTGCTTCAGTGGTCAAAGAGAAATGAGGAATTTTGTAGAGGATGTCGGGAATCACTTCCCTCCAAGTTCTGTCTATTGTATTCACACACAAGGGCATTGAATTGCTTATGGAAGAATCAGACTCTTTTTGGGGGACATACTGCAGTATGTCCCCAAAAAAATTACAATCAGATTTTCGAATTGATAACACCCAATATGATTGACCTGTCTAAGTGCTACTTCAGGGTCGTAAAAAAATATAACGTCTTAGCTCTATTTTGCAGAAAACCCCATTCAATTTGTTTACGCGGTCACAGAGAAATATGGCTTGTTGTAAAGCATGTCATGAGTCTGATTCTTCCAAGTTTAGCACTTGGATGCTCTTGGACTGTGAACACAATGGACAGAACTTGGAGGGAAGAGATTCCCGGCATCCTCTACAAAATTCCTCATTTCTCTTTGACCAATGAAGCAAATCGAATGGGGTTTTCTGTAAAATGTGGGCAATGAGTTAATGTTTCATACCCTGAATTTGTATTTAGATTGATTCACTATTTTTAAAGATATCATTGCGGACTAGGGTCCCGTTGTATTTTTTTCCTTTTTTTTGGGGGGGGGGGAGGACATACGGTACATCTCATTGTGTCGTGCGCCGCGCTTGAATGAGCAATAATTGACGGATAAATCGCATGATCTCAAACAGGATATGCAAGCATGACAGAAATAACGACTTACGACTGTGACATTTGTTTGCTTTACGCATTCATTGTCATCTCTACAATAATCATTCATCAGCAATATCGACAGAGCTTCTCCACTATCTATGTCGAAATGTGGAATGACTTCAGTTTTTAGGACGCGTCAGAACCATCTTTGATTGCGATAAGAACGCTCATCAATCATCAATTTCAGGGGGCGTACACTAATTTTACCGCCTCTGTCACTATTTCCGCCCCCTTTACCTACAGATCGAAAGACAAAGTCTCGTAATTTCGAGTCTAGCAGTGAACCTCATCTCATCTTATCAACATGCCACCTGCGCTCATCCCGATGATTTTAGTCTGCCTTATACCCCCAGGAGGACAGAGAAGGAGAGCGGGAAAAAATAAAGAGAGGAAAAAATAATCCTTAATTCGCTGTGACTATAATTATGCTTACACTTTTACGTTCCATATTCATGTAAAATTTTTATTATCGTCGGCTTATGCATTTCGAAAGGCGAACAGACGATTGTAATCTCTGTTTTCTGTATAGTACGCCGCGGACAGTCCCAGGTCAACGCCCAGGCCAGTTTCCCAGGCCAGCCATTCACACAGGATGATGAGCAAAGGAAGAAGTGAGAAAAAGAGCGAGGGCGCTTCAGACGGCTTGTGATGAGTTTGTAAGACGCCATTTCTCGAAAATGATGATGTAATGATTATGTAATCAATATGGTTAAACTTCTTTTTTCACTCTCTTGCTGACTTCTTTTAAACGTCAAAAGACCAAACTGTTCCAAGTCGGGGATACTTCTAAACACATTTACTCAACATTTTTGTTACAGATATTCTATATTTGAATTTCGTTTGATACCTGCATCGTATTCTCAATAAAACGAAACAACGCACCTATATATATTCATTCACTTATGCTGCCTAATCACATTTTTTTTTTAACATGAAGAGAAAGATCCATACAAATAAAAAAGACTTGTATAAAAACCTATGTAAGCAAAAGTATATATATATATATATATATATATATATGTATATATATATATATATATAATAATAATAATAATAATAATAATATACACAATGTTAAACACATGGCCACACATAGGAAGTAAGATCTGAAATCCCCGCCAGCACCATTGATACGTGGCTCCGTGCCATATAGCACCGAAGATTTCTGCTTCCCCCAGTTTCCCACCAGGTGCAGCAAGGCGAGTCCAAGAGCCCCTACACTACCCCCACCCCCCCCCCCCCCACACACACACATACAAAGAAAAAAAAACACGTTCTGCTATCCCTTATTTCTGTACAGACCTGCTAGTCTTTGGCAGATACATATTTCTACAGCTGTGTCTAACTTTCCTCACACCTTTTTTGTTAGGCCAGTCAAGCCAGGCAGAAATCTTTCCGCTATTTTAAGGAATTCTGATGAAGAAGGAAACCATATCTTGACGGCATAGATGTGAACGTGGTTATTACAACCACCGACACGTGCCACCAAAAATAGGGTATAGTCCTTAATTGCACCTGAGATTTGCGGGTAGCTACGGTTATGTCACGCTTCCTTGAATGATCTCATCGCAATAAACCACGTCTCGTCGTAAACATTTTGAACAAAATAAGTCAGCATGGCGGCAGAAGACGTCAGCGTTCACTTATGCACAAGAAAACAAAATACTTCTACATTTCTCTGTATGTACAAGCCAAAAATGTACATCAGTTTTCCCTCCTCGACAACAGCCATTATCTTTTTATGCACGTGTATATTTCAGCATAATTATATTTATATTTATTTTGTGTTGGATATAATGTGATTAGATCATGAGTATTGAAATATTGTTTGTTACGTTGCAAATACTTTGTGAAAAATGCAGAAACACATCTAATCAAATCAAATCAAATAAAATCAAATCAAATCAAAGAGTAACATACAATCATATGATATGTTAATCGTGATCATTAGAAACTGCCAAAAACATTCAAAACACCAGACTTTCCACAAACAACTGTTTGAAAATAATGTCGTGGTGGAACGAGAGATAAACTGTATAAAGCTCTCATATGAATAATGATCTATGGAAAATGTTATAAATATTCAAGACTCCAAACACATCACAAACGACCTCTTGAAAATGTTGTGTTGGAACGAAAGATGTGTACTACAAAGCTGTTATCTTTAGAAAATGCCTAAAATATTCAAGACACCAGACATATCACAAACAATGTCTTGAAAATGTCGTGATGGAAAGAGAGATGAATTATACATGTATAAAGCTTATAGATATGAGCCTACATCATGATCTTCACAAAGTGCCAAAATATTCAAGACACTGGTCATATTACAAACAACTTCTTGAAAATGTTGTGGTGGAACGAGAGATGTATTATAATTATAAAGCTCCTGTGTAAATCACGATCTTAATAGAGACTGCCAAAAATATTGAAGACACCAGACATACTACAAACAACTTCTTGAAAATAGTGCTGTGGAACGAGAGATGAATTATAAAGCTGTGAACACTCTTCACGTCCCCGCTTTCTTTTGAAACAATTTCCTGACATGCTGTTTCACGTGTAACACAAAGGGACACAATCAATGTCTTGATTTCTATAATAGCACATTCATTGGAAAGGAGGAGCTAACATATAAGATGAATAGTTTGTTTGATATCTATAACGTACCTTCAATAGACAGAATCACTCCTGTCGCCTTGTGCTCGAAAGAGGAAAGTCCCTCTGACGCCCGAGACTCAGCCATCTTGGAGGTGTAGATGTCCGAATGTGTTGAAGTGCGTTCAAGAGATGGCTGCCAGCCGAGTATTGTGTTCTCACGGACTTTCGCCAAGCAGCTGTCAAAAGCGAAGACAGGAAAAAAAAAACAAACCCACGTATACCGCTTCGTGTGCAGGAGGGGTAGTTTGAAACGACATATATATTGTACATGATTTAGCGTGTGTGTGTGTGTGTGTGTGTGTGTGCGTGTGTGTGTTCACGTGCGTGCTCCTGTGCTGGTGTATCGCTGTTGCTGTTTTTTTCGTGAGTTTTCTTGATTGCTCGCGCCACGGGTGGGCGTTGTCGCTATACAACAGATGAAGATATGAAAGTGTACATCCATTGTCCTAGAAGTCGACCACTCAAAAAAAAAAAAAATCAGAATTTCAGATGTGGTGATGATAGAGATTAACTTCCGAGAGCCTCTCAAGATGTTATCAATGTAACTGAACACTTCTCTCTATGTATTCAAATTTATGCCTTCAAAATTTTCGCTATTATGCGGATCCAAAAACGATTAGGCCCTAACCCTACTTTTATATGTCTCTATCAAGTGAATACAAGCACGTAGAATACACTATAGGCAGTTTGCATGGATCAGTTGATGCTAAATTGGGCAAGGCTAAGGCAATCTTTCTAGCTATAAATCGTAGGTCTTAATTTCTTTACATTATATAGATATAAATAAATATATGTATATATGTATATATACATATATATATACATATATACATATATATATGTATATATATATATACATATATGTATATATATATATATATATATATATATATATATACATTGAAAAATAGACGTATGGATGTACTAATGATACTATACCATAAGCACACAGTTGAAAAATCAGGTGAGAACGTGTATCTCACATACAATTTCTCGGTATTACAGTGGACGATAAATTTTCGTGGAGGTGTCATGTTATCATTAACATTAGTAAAATAATTTCATGTAATATTGGTGTCATTAACAGACTTAAGTTTCTCATTCCATTGTCCTCATTGTTGACGCTGTTTTTTCTTTAATATTACTTTATCTTAATTACGGAATTTTAGCATGGGGTGGCGCCCATCAAACTTTATTAGATAAACTATTGCTATTACAAAGAAAGGCACTTTGTATTATTTGTGGCGTCTCGCCACGTTCTTATTCAGATCCATTATTTACTAAACGTCAGATTTTAAAAATTGAAGATTTGTGTTTCTTTCAACTGGGTCAGTTTATGTTTAATTACAATGCAAATACACTTCCCAGTATTTTCAATCCAATGTTCCCACGAAAAAAATCTTTTCATAATTAGCCTACTAAGCGATCTAATGAGTTTCATTTACCCCTCCTTAGAACTTAATTGGGTGAGAATACATTTATATGCACCGGCCCTAGATTTTGGAATTCTTTAAAGGAAAACAAGACCTAAAGAGAAATGTGGATTAAGTGGAAGCAGCAACATTTAGTAGAACACATTAGTGAAAGTTTGAGGAAAATTGGACAATCGATGCAAAAGTTTTGAATTTTTTAAGTTTTGGTGCTGGAACCTCTGGGTGAGGAGACTACTTCAGTTTATGACATCACATGTGGACAACAATTATAAAGGAAATATAAAGAAAATTCAACATACTTCCACTTTTCTAACATAATGAAAGAGCACTTCACTAACCGCTTTCAGAAAGTATGGGCATACACTATACCCTTAACATTTTTTATTATGTCAGTATCAAGTTGATGGAATGTGTACTTTTCATGAAAAATTAACTTTTGTGGAATTCCCTTTATACTTTTTTTACACTGTTGTCCACACATAACGTCATAACCTCTAGTAGTCTCCTCATCCAGCGGTTCCAACACCAAAACGATTTTCCTCAAACCGACACTGTTGTGTTCTACTGATGTTGCTGCTTTCACAATAATTCACATTTCTCTTTTGGTTTGGGTTTCCTTTAAGCTGTGATAAAAAAAAAAAATCCATCTTTGTTTCCTTTTAAGCGCAAGTTGAAATTATTTCTATGAAATTCCTACTGATATATTCATTATTCATAAGCCAGCTGGTCTCAGCAACCTCAGGGTTCATCATCAATCATTGAATTCATCATTGCGTAATGTAATACAATGCTTATTTGCATAATCCTTGCTCAGCTGCGTGCAGCCACAAGCTGTCCGAAGCACTTCGATTCTCTCTTCCGCTTTCCGTGTTCAACGTGTTTTTTCCCTTTCTTTCAATTCATTCTGCTGTGCCTTATTTCTTTCAGTGGTATTTTATATACCCTTCAGTCAAGTTATGTCAAGCTGTTGTGTTTCTCCGGTTTTGTTCCGCCCTGTTTTAAACTATCTTCATCTCCGCCAAGGGAGGAGGTTATGTTTTCATTACCGTTGGTTTGTTCGTTTGTTAGTTAGTTTGTCCGTCTGCAAAATAACTCAAAAAGTAGTAAACGGATTTGGATGAAACTTGCAGGAAATTCTAAGAATGATAAAGGTAACAGATTATTAAATTTTGGTAGTGATCCGAGAATTTTGGGGGAATTTATGAAGGATTTTTGATATTTTGGCAGGTAGGGTCGATGAACTTGGGAGTTCAGGCTGCGCGTATTTGACGTTTGCATATATCTTGGAAACTACTGTAAAAGTTTTGAATGCAAAGGGTCGCGAAATATGAGCTATTGACTAAAATGAGCTATGACCCGAATACAAGAATAAACTTTACCAGTCTTCTGAGACATGAAAGAAATAAAAGTATTTGCTGGACTTAATGCAGAAGCACAAAAGAAACAGATCATGGAAAGAGTATAAAACATAAGTCAGAAAAAGTAATGGGTATAATATCATATTCACATGACCAAAGATGACTATCCCGGCATGACAGCGACTTAGTGCAGGGATTTGTTCAGGGTTTTTGTTTCGGATTAGTTAGATTAGTTATAGGCCTTTATGTCTTAGTTTCTTTGTTTCTTCCACTTTTTATGCATATCAGTCAATCGATCACATAATTTCTTGTATCATGTGTGGGGATAATGCACCCTACAAACCCAGCTTTTTAGCATTCCTCCCCATTTTCAACATTTCGATACTTACAATTTTTTTTTATAAACTTATCCTTTATTTGGTATTATGATGACATTTATGTAGTCAATTTATGTAATATATTTATGTTTCTGTTGGAAATGAAAAAAAAAAAATGAATGAATGAATGAATGAATTCCAATTATGTCCATTAACGACCTAGCAATAGTAAGGTTCAGTTCATCTTTTCCCTTTAACTCAGATCAGCTGGTCTGTATCTGTTTACTTCATTTGCCAATGTGTGCATATATATATATATATATATATATATATATATATATATATATATACATATATATATAATATATATATATATATATATATATATAATACACTCAACCAAAAAAGTAAGTTCCCCTAGAATTTTTGGATATATCTCAAAAAGTATTTTACGGATTTTCATAATTCAAACGGAAATGGATAGGGAATTTTATTACTCATAACATGAATGGCATATCATTGCCACCAGATATCATTATTGGTGTGAAAAAAATGCATTTTATGTCAAAATGTATTGGGAAAAAAGTTGCACTTAAGGTTATATGAAGCATATTGTGTACATTTCCAATGCAAGTTAGCAAATGAACTTTTTAGATTGTTATGTAATTCTCAGGAATTTCTTCAGGTATAATGTGCTTCCCTATCAAACAGATGTTATGCATACTATACTTTTTAAACAATAAGCCTTTTCAATATGAAAATGTTGGTCGAAGCCATGTGCTTTTTAATTCCAGTTTGGGTTGATCACATTAATTTGCTTATGGCCATTTTGCATCATGCCGCGTCTGCAATTTTTTGAAAGAGGGAGAGCTACAGCTTTTCTTGAATCTGGGGTTCCGGTTAAGGAGGTGGCCAGGAGACTAGGGGTTTCGCCCAATGACATAAGGAAACTTAAAGGTCCTGTTTACCTTTGGGAGCAGTGATTTCAAAAATGTTCAAGATATACTTTTGATGCATACAATGTGTAGGTCTGTTGTGTCACAAAACATCCTGCCATATAAAATTTTCGCAATAAAGCTTAAAATATAAGGAGATATCAGTGTTTTTCTCAATAAACCGTAACTGTAGACGGTTTAGTCGGGAAACATTCTTATTATAACTATTGTTCACATTTTGTGTATTTAACAACACTTAACATCGATTATACGGATTCAAATTTTTACAGTGGTTGTTTCTATCCCTGACTTACATTTTAGAACTATTTTAAAGCACTAATGCTGGGTTTTTGTTTCATCTGCAAATGGTAAATTGTGCCTTTAAGCGGAAAGCGAGCAAGAAAGTGAAAGATGACACTTCACTGCAAGAATTTTAGCGCATGAGCCAACATTGAGCAGCGCCAAGTACAAACTTAAGTTAACAGTATGAGGTCATTGAAGCGGATGGTTGACATATCAATTATTAAATACTTCATTGTATGCTCATGAAAAGAAAGAGATAGAGAAATATGCAATATACCATGCTTAAAACTTCAGAATCATGAGTGATTGTTTGATTTTTTTGTAAAAGTCAATGCAAATCACTAAAGTGCAACTTTTTTCCATGCATTTTGACATAAAATGCATTTTCACACCAATAATGATATCTGGTGGCAATGATATGCAATTCATGTTATGAGTAATAAAATTCCCTATCCATTCCAGTTTGAATTATGAAAATCGGTAAAATACTTTTCGAGATACATGTATATCCAAAAATGTTAGGGGGAACTTACTTTTTTTGGTTGAGTGTATATATATATATATATATATATATATATATATATATATTCATGTGTTTCTAAAATATTGATAGATAACACATGAATATAGAATCCTAAAGTACATTTTTAGGCTCACTCTCATTACACATCTGCTTAAAAGGAATTAAAATTAACATTCTCTGCAATACCTTGCCTTGTTTATTTGTCTATACTTAGAAAAAACATAATTACCGCAGAGACACGAGCATTATATAGTTCATGACAGATAAAGGAGTAAAATTGTCATGACTCCTTTATGGGCCTTTAATTTCAGCGAGCTGTCTGGGCAAAATTTCATCAAAGAAGAAGATCCAAAACTGTCATGAGAAAGACTGGCAAAATGTCTGTGGTGATTGAACAATTAATACATTGGCGACATTAAGCAGAGGTTTAAACTTGGCGTGAAAGATTACAGTCTTATAAGACATTGTCTCATGTTTTCAGTTTGAAAAAAAAAAAACAAGCTGCACTTTTCCCTAATCCAATGTAAACTTGAATGTAATTTTTACATCCATTCTAGTATCATTATAATTATAATACTCAATCAATCATACAGTTCAGTAGGGAAGGTTCAACAGTGTAAACGCACGTACACACATACAAACACACCACGATATGAAACAACGTCTTCACGCACTTCACGCAAAAGTTGTAAATATGGCAGACAAGGCATTGTTAGCTAGACATGAATTTGATATGAAGCCAGACGTATGTGGCCTGCAAATGGAAAGTCGATCCTTTTACGAGAAACACATGACTACATATTGCAAGGATGTTTCAATGTGTTACAACATAAAGGGCACTAACTCGCCAGACGTTACGCCTGTTAATAAACTAAATGTCTGCCAAACACAAACACATGAGGATGTTTATGATATCATTATAGCCTCTTTGACCAAACATAATTGAACACGTAACCACGGGAACATTGGGGGAAAAATACCAGTTACGGGGTTCGGGCGGTTCCTATATATCACGACGGCATAAACATAGGAAACTGCGAATCAAAAGCATCTCGTCTGTTGAGGACGAATATACGGCATTGAATTGCGAGATAGAAAAACACGTTTGTTTTGTGCGTGCGTGTGTGTGTGTGTGTGTGTGTGTGTGTGTATGTGTGTGTGTTTTAATTTCACACTCGATGGAAAACCGAATCCACAATGAGCTCACATACCAGCGAGGTCATTAACTGAAGCCTTGTAGCGCTATAGCACCATGCATAAATGTTTTAATGGCGAACAGCAAGGTTCAGCGATAATGCAAACCCTAAACCATCTCCCAAGATCGCAGCTAGGGGAAACCATTACGATGTGACCTTTGTTAGCATCCTCAAACGTCATGCTGACGCGATCCAGCCGTATTCCACTGGTCGCATGCATGAGATCGAGGGATGCAGCTCCTTGCACCGCATAGAAGTTAATCGCCTAGATACATCTCGCCTGCTACAGCACATACAATGCCACCACGATTACAACAAATAAGGACGTATATATTAAAAGAATATAAGTGAGATGCTCTGGTGACAAAAACATGAATTTGCTCAAACATTAAAGACTCGCCATACGAGAAACTCGGTTCTTGTGCAGCAAATACTCACGTATCGGCCTCAAGAACTTAGGCAGTAGGCCTACGTAGTCAGGTGCTAGCATTCAGACAGGGCATATTATAATAAATAAGAGAGATTAGCGGAATACAAGTGCTACGACTTCACGCTGTGCCCGCGGTGTGTCTCGCAACGGAAAATCGGTGACAAGACATTTGCTCCTGCTACAACCGTTCCTGTCCTATTTCCTCCCAGGAGAATAGTTACTATAGTTAGGGTTACGGTTGTGATAGGGTTTTAGGTTTAGTTTGATGTGAGGGTTAGGGTTAGGGTTAGGGTTATGTTTGTGGGTAGAATTTGTGTTTGGTTTAGTATGCAGATATTTCGTGGGAGCGAATGTCATGGGCCGTAACCGGAAAATCAGTGACGAGTCACTGGATGACCGCAATGGGTGGAACAAATGATCTTACAAGATCACGATACCTTAGTTCACATTTTTTTTTGGGGGGGGGGTGGTGAAATGGGTAAAATTGGACACACTCTCGTACGAAATTATCAGCCTCATTATCTTCATCATTTGGGTTACAATTCTTGGTGGATTCTCCCAGGTGGCATTGCTATTGTTATTACCCTACACTCTTAAGAAGAAAGGGTTTGATGATGATGACGAGTTGAGGTAAGGCAATTTAAGGGAATTTATAGGCACGTTTGCCAAGGAACATGGAACCGCAGGAGAGTGGAAAATAGACTGTGATGGAAGGATGGAATGGGGAGAGGAAAATCCTTCTTTTCCTTCACTCTGTTTTTTTCTCTCTCTTTCTCTTTAACAAGAAAGCTTACTTGTGTTTGTCTGTCCGTCTGTTCGTTTGTTTCTTTGTTTGTTTGTATAAATCTGTATGTGTGTGTACTTTATATATATATATATATATATATATATATATATATATATATATATAAACAACTTGCTTCTTTGATGTTATTTAGTTTAGCATAGTTTTGTTTTTGTCCACGAAGAGACTGCAAAATACAAGCTTGGCTTTTCAGCACATCTCCTCCATTTCCTGCAATTCAGTTGTTATTCAATTTCATCTGCTTTTGTGCTGCGCAGAATTGTTAATTTCACGTATTTTTCTTTGTTTTTTGTACTTGTTAATTGTATTGATATTGTGTTATTTTGTGTATGTACATGTTTTGCATTGTTGGAAATGAAATAAGAAACTGAACCCTCCCAGGTGAATATTTTGAGACATCGTGACGTTATGAAAGATCATCAAAGTTCCGATTCAGGAACTTGAGCGCGGTCGTCACGTGACACCAAGAGAAGACAACAAGGAAAGGTGGAAAGAAGAAACATAGAAAAAGAGAAAAGGAAGGAAAACAGAGAAAAAGAACTAATTCCTATGACTTGTTAAAATCTATAATGAAAAAATCTCACTAACATTCGAATAGATAAGAAAATATCATGTCTGACAAACATGTAGCTATACTTGCGCTGGTTAATCTTCAGAAATGTCTGCAAGATCTGCGCAGTGAAATAATTTGTTTTCACGGCAGGTTAAAGTTTATGAAAGTAAACAGAACATCCACGAATATGGTAGTGTATAACACAACTAAAATTGGAAATTAAAGAGGTATCAATATGTTTGATCATACTTCATGATCAATATAGAATACTCCATGATCAATATAAAATACTCGTATAGCAATGATAACAATATTGTAACACTGGTCTATGTCTTACAACACTGCTTGCATGACTTTGAATACATTCCTAAAAATTATGACTCAAGAAACGCAAGATTGCTGTCATAATCCGCTTATGCATGTTTATAAGATTTATCACGTTATATAAGATTTATCACGTTGAGTGGAAACAGCCATCCTTGCAAATCTGATCTTTGCAAATCAAATCTTGAAAATCTGAACGAGGCTATTATGTTAATTCTAGTATATTCTCCAGTCTGTACAAGTTAATTCGGCGGGTCAAATTATAATTTTTGGTGGGCGTATCCCTACTTTTCGTATCAATAAAAATTCTGATTCTCGCTGGCAAGATATTCTGCCGATCGTCCGATAATATAGTGATGTACAAACAAGCGATTGAAAAGATGCCTTTCAAAAAATGTCCCATTGCATGTAGAAAGTGGACGCATATGACTTATTTCTGCCGCCACATCCCAGGTCTCCATCTCATCCCCGATCCAAGGTTGCACCTCCTCATTTTCCAGCCTCTCCACAGACCACGACATTGACGTTCTCCCAGTCGTACAACACTGAGGTAAGGGGCGTCGTTTAAGGGGGTATCTCACTGAGCTGCGAATGTTTTCGAGCGCAGCGAATTCTAGGGAATTTCAGGGTTGGTTAACAGTTGTAATCAAATTCGTTAACAATAATTGTAATCAAATTCGCAAACAGTTTTCATTGTCGTAAACAATTTTTCTTGTCGCAAAGAAATTTTGAACTTACGACAGTGAAAAATGTTTGCGAATTCGATTGCAATTTTTAACGAATTTGATTACAACTGTTAACGAACCCTGGCGAAACATAAAATTCCCTAGAATTCGCTACGTTCGCAAACATTTGCCGCTCAGTGAGATACCCCCTTTAAGAAAGGATGATAGCCCTTATTTTGCAGAGCGTTTAGTTCAGGTTGTGCAAGAAAGGGCGATATCCTAATCTTATTTTGCAGAACATAGTCGTCGGGTCTGTAAGAAAGGGTGCTAGCCCTTATTTGCAATGGTAGGCATAGTTATAGTCTTCGCTTCTGTAGGAAAGGGTCCATTATATACTGTAGCTGTCTACATGCACAGCACAGTCTTTGGGTCTGGAACGATGGTTTACATAGCAGTTTTCTTTTTTAATCTTTTTAGTTACAAAGTGCGAACTCCTGTGGTTAGCATTCTTGTTCGTCATTCCTGATTTCTTGGTTAGGCATCATCATTATCATCATTATGGAACGTAATAAAATGATAATTGTTATGTTTACAATCATTCTTACAGTTTCATCATATCCAACCTTATACTTCGCTTTCCGAAATCGTCGAAAGTTTGACCCTTTTTGCGTATAAGGGATTTATGTCGCGTTCCGCATGCATTGCGCTAAAAAAGACTTCGTGGTTCATGATAATCATGCGTGGGCAATTTTAATCATGTGGAGGAGATAAACAATTGGATCATGATCGTTCAAACAAAACCGAGGTTATAATTGACAACAAATGTTAGACTAGAGCCAGACAACCTGACGCCTGGTATCAAAATGTGATTTCCCAACACTAACAACAATTCAACATAATTTACAAAATTTACGCAATATCGTACAACTGAAAAAAAAAAATGAAAATAAACTGGATTTCATGTGTATATGATAATGGATGTATTTACTTCAGTGCTCAGATTATGATAATCTCCTTGAAAATGTTATAGTCATTAATGATTTTAAAGTTTTTTTTTTTCAAAAGATTATTAGATCAGGGGCGTTTGCATGAACTCAGAGTGATTTGAATTTAGTGCAAAACTAGTGTAATAGATGAGGGGTTACTGTGTTCCACTTTGTATTCTGTTTATAGTTGTTTGTGTCTTTTGTATTTATTCATTCCTATGTACATATCAATGTCTTATTACGCTATTTCTGTTTCGTTGTGAATAATTTGATCGATTTGTTCCTTATTTCGTTGAATTTTTCGTTGTTGTAACATTGTGTTTTTCACAGCTTCTCTGAAAAAAGAACAGTCTTATTTGGCTGACCGAGGACATTTGTTCCACTGATTAAATAACATAAAGAAAACAAGCAAAAGAAAACAAAGAAACAAAAAAAAACACACGATATGAATCATTCGCAAACTATGATGTAGTGCTGATTTAATCATTATCATTTTCATTCTTTCGAATATCATAGATATGAGGCCTTTTGTTTTGCCTATTATCGCAATTTGTATTCTGCATTTATTGAAGATCTTATGTTTTTGTCTTTATCATTATACATGTATACCATGTGTGTGAGGGCGGGTGTGTGCACACGTTTTATAAGACATAGCGGATAATTGCTTATTTTCAGTATCTTTTGCATTTTAAAGCATGTTAATGATTATGAAACTGCAGCTTCGGGGAAACATTCCGATCATGAGGACTAATGGTCTCACATTTGATTATGTGCTCCATTTGGCAGCTCCTCTCAGAGGTACGGATGGTGATGATGTCGACTGGATGTAGCCGTGCACATTCTGACGCCAAGGCGTCCAAAGATCGTGACAGGAATGACCGGATCTCGCCAGCCATTCCTCTCCACAATGAGTTCTCGGCTTCGCACGTCTGCGCGCATTGCCATCAGAAACTATGTGAAAAGTGTTTCAACCGGCCAATCAGCAACTCTGATGCAGAAGCACGCGCGGAGTGGTTCTGTGACAAACACGACGAAATTATCAAGTATCTCTGCACTGATCACGGTCGACTCGCCTGTCTGTCGTGCGCATTAGTTTCCCATAGACCTTGCAAAATTTTGCACATCAAGGAAGGGATGGTCGAACTTAGGGAACAACTAAATACAACGCTGCAATGTGGAAAACAGCGGCTGGAAGAGTGGCGCAGCCATGAGAATAAACTCGAAGTTTGCCACAAACTCATCGATGACAATTGCGCAACCATCGTCCGTTCAATACATTCTGCAGTTGATGCAGAAATAAGACAAGCAAACAGGATAGAAAAGATAGACGCAGCACGAATTGAGCACGAGGCCGAAGCTGAAGTACGAAGCATCTGTGAGAGGACGGAGGCGCAGCTTCTACAGAACCACGAGACAGCAAACAGAATTCGAGCGATCTTCGAAGGAGAACGTGCAGAGCTCCTTGGTGAACTGCAGCGAGTTAATGACGACATTCACGCCAAACTTGACGAACTCCTGGCTACTACTAAGATTGTGTCTCCCTCTATTGAAAGAGAACTTGCAAAGTTAAAATCTGTGACTCTGACTGATATGGATGTTGTGAACAATGCACTGAACGACTTAAGATCTCTAAAAGAACTTCTAGAAAAAAGTTTGCAAAGTAATATTGTGGACGATATTACGGAAATAATTGAACACCTTCAGTTCTCCAGAAGAGACAATGCAGTGTGGATGGATGGTCGAATTGTTGGCTTTGGTGAGACATGGGAAGTGGGTGATAAAATCAATATATCCGGACGGGTCAAAACCCCTCTTTTCGTAGGATGTCTCAGTGATGTTGAACTCGCGGTTACTGATCTAACCACGGGAGATCTTTACCTCTTCAACTTGAAGAGTAAACAGGCAGAGAAAGTACTCCGCGGGGACGGTGCATCAGGTGTCATATCGTGTGTATCTCTCGACAGGAATAAAATTGTCTGCGGAATGTATCACAATGATGTAAGTGACCACCTCCAAGTGCGACTCTACAGCAGAAGCTGGGAACTCATTAATACAGTGGATATTCCGAAGGTGTCGAGAACGTCCAAAGCAACCGACGTGTTGGTAGACATCGGCAGGGACGGGACCGTCGTAGCAGCCCAGTATGGCTACACTGGGATCCATATCATCAATCCGACCAGAGGCAAGATTATCAGGACAATAAGAGGTTGCCATGACGATGCGTGGCTGGTAATGCGTGGTGTCCACTCATCGGGAAATATCGTGGCAGAACTGGGCAGCATTCCCGCCAAACTGTCTTTCGTCGGCGAAGACGGAGCTCGGGAGATACTCTCGTTGCAGCCAGAGATCTGCAACTGCGCTGTTGACCCACTTACTGAAGATATCTTCGTTCTGCAGTGCGACGAGAAGTACGACCCTTTGGTCATCAATCGCTTGTCCAAGGACGGTGTCTTGATTGGTAGAAATATTGCAGAAATAACCTATTTCGATATTCACGACATCTACGACGACGAAGAAAAGGACGGCAGCTCTGTTACGAAAGAATGCGACGGTGAAAACCAGTTCTATGGTGAAGAGAAAACAAAAGATTTTGGCAAAGAATCGTCCACACAACAAGGAGGGGATGAGGAAGCAGACAACAGGAGATGGAAAGACAACCTTGAGCAAAAAGGAGGCAGTGATAAAGGTTGTGTTTCCCGCTCAAATCCTAGTTGTAAACTTGATGAAGCTACTGAAGGGGACAAGGAAGGCACTGTGACGGCAGGATGCAGGCAATACCTCTCTCCAATGAAGATGACCTCATCGGGAAAGTTGCTCGTGCAATGTTCAAGCTCAGAAATTCTAGTTCTCCAAAGAAAAACACTGTCCATCGACTAGTTTGACAAGGCACGTTATCAACTCACGTCAAATATGCGATGATTGCGAATGTAAAGTTGACGCTTTTCACGATTAAGTAAAGGAGTCAGCTTTCATGAACACCGAGTCGAGTCGAACCCCGTTGCGTTCTTCTTGCTTTGCGGGTGGAGGCCTGTCATCAATGAAGCAACTGAGTGCTTCTCAATTAAGATGTTTTTGAGCCTTGGTAGATAACTTGGGTACTTTTAGTCACGCCGGGTTCGTAAACAGTGCAGTGACATGTAATTATGTCGGCATAATGTTTATGTTTACATAACATAATTATATTATGTTTACATAATATACACAAACCCTTAGTAATTGTTTTGATTTCATGGTCGTTGCATAAATATGGGTGCATATATGTATTATGAATGTGAATTTTTAGGTTATTGCTTTAAAGGAGATGACGAGAAAATGACTCTATACTATAGGGCCTATAGATTGTGAAATCAATTTTCTGTTCTCTTTCAGTAATTTTTGTATACACTCAACAATGTACATAATTACGCTGTTATATGCTGAGACGTGCGTTACATAATATATAACTTTTATAACATTATAAATGTACATGCGTGTTATGTATACATAATTATTCGTATGTGCATATAAATCATGCACACATAAATGATCATATTCTTTAATGTCTGTGTATCTATTTTTTCTTTCATTTGAGTTAAAGAACTGAGAACTTGATAAATCTGCCTCGTTGAATACCAAACTTGACCATAATCAAATCGTATATGGAGTGTAACGGCGTGCACTTGTGAAACTATGTTGGCTATTGAGTTTTTTCTTACGAAAATAAAAATTTAGTCATCAAATTCTTGGCTGAGAAAATGATACCTTCTGTGACGAGAATCAATATCTTTATTAATTCATTGATTTATATTTGAAGAGCTTCCATTCAAAGGGCGCTAAATCCACTGAAAAATGATGGATTTAGCTCCTTTTGGAAGTAAGCTCTTCATTTATTGATTCACATCTGCCGATTAAAGATAAATGATGGAGGAACCTACATCTAACGCAATCGTTGTAACTGACACAGAAGTCTACATAACGGAACACACAGACACAAACACACACACACACACGTATATACATATAAATATATATATATATATATATATATATATACATGTATATTATATATATATATACATGTATATAATATATATATATATATATATATATATATATATATATATATACATAAAGAGTTTGATCGCAAAACGAGTTAACTCCATTCTTATCAATTTGAGATTATGAGCGGTTAAAGTAAATAAAAGCAAAGAAAAAAAAAGGAAGACTGGATATTTTAATCATAACTCCAAGAATATTCCTTGTGTCGAAATGAGATATCACTCGAAATGTTTGATTTTGCTTCATCTCTTTTAAAATGTTTACAACTGAACTGACTCCTAGACCGTTTTCCTATCAAGCTCCTCATAAATTATGTAAAACAAAAAGATACATACCATATTGTATATATATATATATATATATATGTGTGTGTGTGTGTGTTATGTAAATGTATATGTATACATAATATCATATATATATATATATATATATATATACATATATATATATATATCCTGTATATGTATAGATATGTAATCATATGTGTCAACTTTGTCCATTTAACCCAAAATAAATAAATAAATAAAATATAAAGTTTTGACTCCGGATTTATATCAAGATGATAACGACTGGAAAACACAATTAATCATTTTCGGGCAAAGCAACCCGTGAGTACTGTAAGTACAGTTTTAATGATTTGAAAGAGCTTTCCAACAGAATCTTAATACATAGTAACCATGGTCAAGATGTGACTTTTACACCGTCCTTTTGCAACGAGATATAGTCCCGTGTTCTCACACACAAATTTTGCCTGATTTAGGCCTAGAGTTTGTTGATTTTTTTTTTTACTGTCAACTCCTGCCATCTTGTGAATCAAAATCGTTGCAAACAGGTAACGCATTTAAACCCAGCTTCGCTGTTTTGTCAAACAAAATCTTCGATTTCAAGACGATATGCTTACATTTGTGTCTCCTTATAAATCTTTAAGAGCTGGAAAAGTTTGCATTTGAATAATTATTGTGCAACATTTTACTATATGCATGATTCTTGATCAAATTGAAAAAAAAAAATAGCCAGTGGCAAATCTAGAGTTATCATTTCTCACTCTTACTCTCACATTACATTATAGAACTACATTTTCCCACCGATGAATGAAAAAAAAATCAGTTTTGTTACCCCACACTCTTGCCATGATCCTCTACTATAATTTAAAATGGATAAATCACATGTGAAGAAACACTAAATTGTTCACCTTCACCAACAACCTCAGCGTAAAGGTATCATTTCACTTATAACAAACAGAACACCAATAATAATGATTGAAATGAGTAGTAAAGATCTCTCTGCCCATGTGTGTAACAGAAAACAGTTGAGAAAAAATAATGACAGACTATTTATATCCCAATAACCGTAAGACATTTCAAATAAATCTTAACGACACGATATTTACGTGCACAATTGGACTCTGCTCATAGCTCTGACGATTTTAAAGTGTTCCTGTGGCCACGAGCGTGCACTGTGTTAAGGAAAAACTCGGTGCATATGGCTTTTAACATTTCAATCGCGGTGTTACAGTTTTTAAAGAAAACATTCTAAACAATATAGCTTTAATGATTTTCAAACATGACGAAAATAACCGCATTCTTATGTCCCATGTTCACAAGGATATGGCTAAGGCTGATATAAGGGACCCAAATGTCTCGAAAGAAGATTAACGATTTCATAAAATTAAAAATATTATCACATTGATATGGAGCTTTCTTTTGTTTCTTCTTGGCTATCTCTATGACTACAAGGACAAGAAGAAATGATCGCTTATGCCCTACCCCAATAATGATATTCGTGGCGTTTTACTCCGTGTTTTAGTAGATCCAGATGCAACGTCTTTTTTTTTTTTAACCCCTCCTGGTTTCCAGCTGAAGGAGAAGCTCCTTCAGTTCTTGTTCAGCTCGTCTGACATTCGCATCTTGTTCTCCCGCTTCTTCCTCTTCTTTGTCTTCATCGTCATCATCGTCGTCGTCGTCGTCGTCATTAGTGTCTTCCACGTTTTCCTCTGGGTTGTTTTCTGCCACTTCTGTTGCATCTGCATCTTGTGGGTCGTTCGCTTCTTCAGGCTGTACTGTAGGAGTGTCATCTTCCTGTTGTGCCGGCTCATTATGATCTCCACCTTCTTCGCCTCCTTCGCCAGGAGAAAACGCTTCCTCGGCTTCTGCCAGGGCCTCTTCGAGGGCTTGAGCCATGCCCTGGTCGGTGTTCTGATCGGCCTCTCCGGCACCCTCGGCCTGCACATACTGGGAGAATGAACCCTCGTATCCAGGCAACTGGCCCATCAAGTGCAGCAAGACTGCTGCTGCGTAGAGGTCGTCGACACCAGCGGATGGCAGGCAAATGTAGTTGATCATGTTAACCACCAAATCCCGCTTGGTCTGTGGACTGTCCACGGGAGGGTAAAGGTCCATCGCATAGGAGCAAAGGTGCAGCGAAGTCAGCTGATTAAGAGCTGGTTGTGGAGTTTCTGGCTTGGCTGTGCTTGGCTTTGGAGGTGGTTGCGTGGTAGCGGGCTTCGCAGGTGTTGGTGCAGCCTTCGTAGTGGTAGCTGCTGAGTTCTCCTCGGTCAAGGCTTTTAGTACTCGCAGGGCAAATGAAAGTCTCTCGAGATCGACTTCTCTTTCGTTCTCGATCTGATTCATGAGTTAAGGGAGAAGGTGAGAAGGAGAGAAATACAGAGAAAAGTGATATTACTTGCAATCACCTTGCAAGTTCGTATAATTCATGGAGTACACAGCATCATTACGAACATGGCAATGAAGTCTTGCCATATTGGTACTTCTACCAAACCAGCGTGGAGCTAAGTAGGCCCCTATGTCCTTATACCTATAAGGTGGCAGTCCTCTCCATTCTTACAATGGTCTTAACATTTGCGGGGTAACAATGACAGCGATGACGAACATTTTTGGGGTCGGGGATGAAGATGCCACAGAGGAACACTTAGAAGTGGTGAAACTTGATGTCAGAGCTTAATATGGCGGAGTACAGACTTCAGACAGAACATATTTCGGGATAACAATACCAATATCAATAGATACGGGCAATGCCCGAGATGTGACAATCAGAATTGTCACAAAATCTCAACCCTCCACTCATACACAGAATTAAATTTGAAAAAGTTTGGGCTACTGACGGTGCATGATATTAACAAATTTGCTGTTTGCATTTTTGAATTTTTATGTACTCGTATCTTAATAATATCTTGCCCAAATTTCTCGACAACTGTTTCACTCTTACTCAGGTTAGAAATACATATAATACTATCATGACTATAGGCAATTTTATAATTTGTATATTCCAAATTATAGATATCATCATTCCAGACGAACTATATGTTATGCTGGTCCATTTCTATGGAATGATTTGCCAATTACTAAAAGTGTACCAATCTATTCAAGAAAAGATATAAAATACATCTATTAAGTTATTAAGTATTAACACATTATGCTAACTTGCTTTGTTGTTTTGCCTCTTGTTAGTTTTGTACTTTTTTGTACTGTTTTGTAGTGTCTTTTGTTTAAGATTTTGTGAAGTGTGTTTTGTCTTGCCCATGTGTAATCGGATATATTTCTTGGGGATTAACCTCGAAAGGCTGGTACAAGCCCATGTTGATTCATCCCCTTCTCTTGATATAAAGCCTATGTTTTGTATATTTTTCATTTGCCTTTATGATGTATGCTGCGATGTACAATGTAACTGTCTTTTTTATATGAATTGAATTGAATTGAATTGGATCGAATTGAATTGAATTGAATCGAATTGAATTGAATTGAATTGAATTGAATCGAATTGAATTGAATTGGATCGAATTGAATTGAATCGAATTGAATTGAATTGAATCGAATCGAATTGAATTGAATTGAATTGAATTGAATTGAATTGAATCGAATTGAATTGAATTGAATTGAATTGAGTTGAATAAAGAGCCACGGAAGTATATGCACAGTTCAAATATCGTATTCAAATGTCACTGACAATCATGCTAGAGATTTTCATTCTACCTTCAAATGGCTTTCAAAACAGTAAGCGAGAAAACCTTTCATAATCGTTGAATACCCAAATACTTCATCTCTTTTTAAATTTAATGAATATATATATATATATATATATATATATATATACATATATATATATATATATATATATATATATATATATATATATATATATTTAGTAGAGGTATAACATTCTGGCGTGAAGCTTTATTTTTCATTCATTCTCTTAGCATAGTATTATAGAAATTCTCATGCCAACGAATAAACTGCTGATTCATACTGGTAGTGTTTTCTCCAGATGGATTTTTTTTCTTAATTTTCGTCAATATCTTAACTTTACTCACTGCAATTGTTTATATAGTTTGCATGAGCAGTGCTAAATTTCATACCAGAGAAGGGAAAGCTCGGTCTGAAATTCGAACAGTTCTTATATGACTGCACTCACATTCATATTTCGCATACTAACCTTGGTAAGACAGTCATACCCTATCCCCCCCCAAAAAAAAAAGAGGGTTTAAAATACATAAATATTGTTTATATATATATATATATATATATATATATATATATATATTATGTATATTGTCAAGTCCCAAGGTAGAACTATTACAACTCAAATCTCAAAAACACAGTGTACTAATAGTTCTCAAGATATCCTTCAACAAATCACATGATGTAAAACAAAACAAAAAATAATACAAGAGACCAAGAGATCGTATTCCCCTATGTAGCCCTCAAACTGTGTAATGACTTAAGCCCTGACTGAAGCCTCATTTAAATTTCTGTTAATGTTTACTACATTTTAAGCTATTCATGAGCTCTTGAAGTGCAGAAGAATATCCACAATTATGTACCTATAGGTTTTGCGCTTTATGTATAATGTTTATATTGTCATCATTCATATACAAATAAATTGTATTTACGCCTTAAGCACTCTACAGAGTGGATTTGGCGCAATATAAGTCATATATTAGTAATTATTATAATACATAGCAAGCATTAACTTGTAATGTAATGCATATATGATATCATAAATGATAAGGAGGAAAAACTTACTGGGGCACTTTCCGAGACAGCAACAAGCGTCAAGCAGACAACGGTGACAAGAAAAAGCTTCATTTTGCCTTCGTTCTGTCTTCTCGCGTCCTCAGGAAAAGAAAAGCCTGCAAACGCGGAAAGTAACGTGAACTTGAATAACACGGCGTCGACTGAGTATGGAGACCATTCGAGAGCTCTTTCAAACTCCAAAATGGAGCTTGTTTGTCAAAGCGTTGTCGCACTGCTCTCGTGACGTTCAATAATCATCACCACCAAACTTTATAGAAATTCTGCCCGAGACAGCCCACTCATGACCTTCACGGATTGGTGACTCCCATTGATGAAATTTGAGGGAAAAAATATGTATCTCTCCATAGGCTAACAAAACAGTGAATACCTGTGGTATGATTCTTTTCGCTCAGGTAATATTTGTTGAAGAGGCCGACTTCTTTTTCCTTTCAACATGAATTCCTATGGGTCAAACCACTGTGGTTTTTGTGCCATTTCAACTATCCACGCTATACAGACATTGGTACAATGCACTGCTCTAGAGTGGGTGAACAAGATGCGGGGGTATAGACCTATATTCAATTTAGAATCATTACATATTGTCAAGGCATGAAATGTGATTCCAGATGGAATGCAGCATTTTGCGTCTCATCAGTGCTCTCAAGGAAATTAAGCAAATCAGTCAATGAATGATAGGCAGCCTGATTACGATTTCGTGTGAAAATGGCGTTAATTACTTGCAAAACTTGGAGAATTGTATTTGACTTCGAGCCGGTGGAATAAGTCGCAATTGTTCGTAATCAACTGACCCTATACACGCAGTGGCTTGGGGAGAACTGATTGTTTGTGTGAAATGGCACGTCCCAGTGCACGGGTGATATCACGTTTCGGATGATAAAGATGAGGGAATTTTTAAAACCCTTTTTTGACCCAAATGTTTGCCTCTCTCCGACCTCATAATATGCATGGAAGCATGTACAATTAATAATGTACAATTTCTGCTACATCAGCTACAGCCAAAATCTCCATTTTGATCTTACCTGAACGACAATACCGTTCATGTATTTGATGCAGTGCGTATAAAGAAAAAAAGAGGTAATCCAACTTTGGAGAGTTACTATTTCAAAATTGTCAGCTATGGAGAGCAGAACGTTGGTTGTGAGGAAAGAACAACTTTTCCTCTTTCCATTGGTATCTTATTATGTTGACGAATGTCATGCCATGACTGAGCACATATGAACTTTATAGACAACAATGACAAATTGCACTTTTTCCAGAAAATAATACGGATTCGTGACGTGCACGAATTCAATGAAAGAATGCTGCGGAGATGATTCGAGTCGTACTCTCGGAGGATTACATGAGTACGCCCTCTAGTGGTATTTGCCAAAAATAAATTGCTGCAAAATTATTGTAAGAACGATAGTACTGATTTAGCCTAAGTAGTCTAAGTTGACGATGAAGTACTTGTCATAGTCATTGTGACGTACATATTGTATAAGTGTATTCATTTTTTAAGCTAAGTGGTTACAAGCATCACACATTTTCCGATAGACTTATTCAAAACCACATACCTACTTGTATAAAAGAATAATGTTTTAGTCTAATCGTGTGTGTGCATTTTGTGAGTATATAACTGACGAAGCCCAGTAAAGGAAATCCTTGAAATACAAACAGACTAAAACCTACACAATCCATTAGTTATCAAATATCATGAACATTTCATATCGCCTTGCACGCAGAATAACTCTGAATGAAAGCATATTATAGTCCATATCTCACACCATCTGTAATTGTGTTAACGAGCTTCTCGGTGAATAGATCTTCATTTTGCATGTGTTGACATTCAATTATCATGGTGCTAATGACAAGTAGTGCTTTGTAGTGCACATTCACACACACTATCATTGATCCTCGTTTGCCTATAACTTACAACTGAACTGGATAATACAGGTAGATAATAATCATAAGTCTGAAATGAAACTCATCAAATACAATAATGTATACCAGACACATCTCAGTGCTATCACACTATGAAAGTTCGCGGAGAGAGGAACGTAACAGCGATGAATGAGATGGAATAGAATAATATGATATCAGAATAGAATCAAACAGATGTAATATCATCACAAGAGACACTTTTGTGCATACACTCCACGCCCAACACACACAATAACGAGAAACATCAACTGAGACATTTTTGTAAATCGTAGGCTTAATAATGAATGCGCAGTTTTATCGAAGGTGGACTGTATAAACCAAAACCGTGTCAATCATGTGGAAGTCTGATAAGACATCGTAGATCCTACACTTTTTCTGACCAGTAACATATTATTCCTTCTCGAGAAATGAAGAGACTTACCCTTAGAGAAAGCTGTACACATCACAGGACACATCAAACTCCTCATGCCAGAGTAACAAGCAACACACAAGATATCAGACTGGTTTGCAACCAATCTCTCCTCACAGTATATACAGGAGAATATAGAAGATTTTTCCCACGGACCAAGCTACTCATGGCCATCCAAGACATGAGACCAACCTTTTGTTCTATTATCATCTTTACACGCATAAATGATTCCTACCCTGCCTTTTCAGTGAGTAGGGAAGGGTAAGGATTACTGCCAACAAAGGGCATAGTATTATATAAAACGTTCTGCTCTTTTCAATGAATAGAGAAAGGTAAGAACTACTCTGCACATAATACGTGAACCCGGTACATGAAAGCCCAGTATAAATCTTAAACATTTGTTAAACAGGAACCCGGTTAACTACCTAGTACAATATGGTACAGGCCTAATTGGCGCATCTACTGTACTATACAAAAGGCATAGGGTCTTTACTTAAGCTGCTATTATGCGACATGAAAGCGGGATAGCTGTTACACACACACACAAACACACACATACATACATTCACACACAAACATAATTACAAATAAATTAATATTAATTAATATATGTATATTATTTAAACATATATTATACATATGGTATATATGAATAATATATATAATTATACATATCATATACATATGGTATATATGTATATATGTATATATATATATATATATATATATATATATATACATATATATATAATAGAATGAGAAACAGACAGACAAGAAAGCACGTCATCCCACTCGTGCTACTTGTCTGAAAGTTTCGAAAGTTTCCATTTATTTCATCTGATCATTCGAGATATACTGGTCTGATTATGCGATCACCATGCAAACTAGACTAGCCTCCTTTTAAGCATTTCCTCAAAATTTAACCATCTTACCAACAGCGTTTATCTACATTTCACGTGAATGCAACAATACTTTCGGGGGGTGAGAGAAATGCTCAGAGCAAAATTGTTTTATTAGTTGGTTCTCATGCACTGTGTGGACACTAACTCTGACTTTTTGTCAAAGAAGTGAGAACAAAACAACCAATATTCAAAGAAAACCCGTGCGGAAATGACAAAATTGCTACGATGAAGAGAACAAAATCTGCTTTTGACCAACGGACCTAGCTAATCCGATGGCCGAAAATTTCCTTTTAGATCACGTTCGTCTCAGGATATCGATGTAAACAAAACATTTGTAAATAATACAATGATAATACTGAAGTCAAGGGACTGGTGAGCGTGTTGTCTGATATTCAGACCTTCTAGTGGTGCTTCATTGTTGAAATTTTCCGTGTATGCATAATTCTCAGAGAAAACTACAGCGTGGCCAGAAAATCATTTCCCTCTCTTTTCCTGTGACGGCGCTCTTTTTCTGAATCTCAGTCTCAAAACGTCTGAATTTATGTGAATGAAAGGAACCCCACATTCATTTCGTGTGTATTTCAGTGCCATTCATTTTTTTTTTTTTTGGTCACCTCAAAATGCTTGTTCGATTCTGGCAAGCTTTTTGAACTTTATGGGGGGGGGGGGGGAGGGGTCTTACAATAGACTTTTTTTAAAACCAAACTTCGCGATTATACACATTGACAGAAACATCAGCAAAACAAAAGTACATAATGGAAATACATGAATAGAACCCAAGAAAAATAAAATGCAACAAAATGAAATTTTCAAACGCTACCTCTAACACCTACCACACAAACACACACACACACACACAAACACAAACACCCACAGACATTTGCAAAAGATTAAAGACCTTCCCAATGTACCACCTGTCTGTCTAGATGTTAAAAAATAATAATATTGTAGGCCTACATTTCAAGTGAAATCATACGATCTATTCCTTATATAGAAAAAAAAGTGTAATCCATAAAGTGCAAGTGAAATGATTACTTTGGACTGAATGTGAAAAACATGTCTCATCGTTGTGCCATAACCCTTCCAGACAGATAACTATATATCACATAGGCCCTATACTTCTGTACTGTAAGTTAGGTAGTTTTATTTTGTCATGTTAAATGATTTCAACTTTTCTTCATGTTTCCAAAGTCTCACTCGTGAAGAGCGCTAAATAGAAATTTGCTTGACTATAACTGTAACTTCATGTACACACACCTGCATGTACTTGTGTATTTACACATTATTTGTATTGTGATAACGGTAACAGATACTGCACAATTATTATTGCACGTACCACGAAGAAAAGTCGTAGAGCGAGTATACTAAGGGGGACTGAACTTTGTAGACTAGCGGGTGTGAACCCTACCGCGTGAGGGCAGTGACCTGCCATTATCCATGTTTCGGGAGGACAGGAGAGTGCCCTTGGGACAAAAGCCGCATTTCTAGGTGAAAGGTGCGCTGTTCGCTAGCTTTGTGATTCTCCCACCGATCCAACGGCCTCACTGACGTTCGCGAACAATACCCACGATACCTGCACGTTTGTCTTTTGGGGTGTCAACACCCCAACCTGAGGATACCATGCTCGATAAAGGACATGCATGTTGTGGGGAACCATTGGAGATCCTACAGTGTGTGTATGATACTATGAGGTGGAGTAGCTAGTGGAGGACTGGTAGGAGCAACCACTGCTCTTGGGAGGGGACCACGGAATGTACTTACTACTAGTAGCGGCTAGCTGTTGAATAGCGAACCTACGACTGTACGTCGTATTTACGTTTATACGTGAACCTGACTCCGTATAACGTCTGAAAACATTTGGTGGCGATGAATGATGATTGAATGATTTCTCAGCTTATACGTTACGTTGCTATTTTTCTCAGGACTCCTTGTTTGTTTGTTTGTTTTTTCCTCTTCCATCACCTACCTCGTATGAACTTAAAAGCGTCATATTCTCACGGAAGAGTGGACTTACAGGCGACGGAAGAAAGCACACTGTACTGACATGGAGGTCACTGAGATGTCGTCTGCTAGGATTTTCCTGTGGTGTGCTCCGCGCACGACTTCCAACGTGTTCGCCAAGAGTCTTACGGCCATACCCGGCATCGAAGTGTGGATCGAACCCTTTCAATTCGCCCAGCATGCACTCACCGAGATCCAGGAGACTGGCGAAGGTTCTACAGACAGGCCGATACAATACAGAGGCAATGAGGCGTTGTTCCAAAAGGCAGCAAGTGGAATGAGCCGTTTCTTCGGGTCAGAGATCATTCCGGAAAGATTACCGTAAGAACCTCGAATTTGTGAAAAAAAAAATGTTAATATAGTCATGAAATGAGATAAGGACATTGTTGTTTTATTTTATTTTATCCTCTATAGTTGTCTAAAAAAGATAGAAAAGAAAGGTATGACCACAATTATGTTTGTATTCCAAGTTCTGATTCATCAAGATAACAAAAAAAGCTCATAAAATCAAATCATTGCATCTGTACTTACTGATTTAAATTCCAAGGACGATTTCACGTCCGATCCTAGACGCTTCATTATCATGATTATAGCTCGTCAAATTTGGTGGCAGGAAAACGTCGATGCCGGTCGATGCAGTCTCGGTGTCGACAATTGCTTGGAAATTGGAATCAATTCTCCTGATTACTGGCAGCACATCCCTTTGACTACATATCTGTACTAAATTCGGGTTTGACACTTTATCCATGAATCATCATGGCACTGATGGTACCAGCTCATTACAGTGCTTTGATAATTATAAGCATGGAACAAATAACAAAATGCCTCTTCTCACCCTCCATGTCTTTCGATATCTCTTTTCCTCTCCTCTCTTATTCTTTCTCCTTTTCCCTCTCTCTCTCTTCTTCACTGCATTCATGAGTGTACGGTAAAGAATGTTATGTGAATTGAAGAAAATATTTTGTTTTGTTTTTGT
Source organism: Diadema setosum (assembly GCF_964275005.1). Lineage (NCBI taxonomy): Eukaryota > Metazoa > Echinodermata > Echinoidea > Diadematoida > Diadematidae > Diadema > Diadema setosum. The sequence goes on from NC_092689.1 coordinate 41,849,911, forward strand.
TGGGTTTATTCTTTTTTTTTTTTTTGTTTCTGGAGAAAGTGTCCAACTACATAGTGTACGTTTACTCATGCAAGCTCATGGTTCTCTGCCCCTTGCTAAACTTACGATTCAGTCTGAATTGGTATTTGTAAATACGCTGATTTTTATATACAAAGCCAAAAGTTTTTAAGTCTAACGCATTTCGGACTCTTCTCTTCAGGTATGACGCCGTGAAACGCTCGTTGGAAAAATCTTCCAGCAAATATGTATTCGTGAAGGACATGGGTATTGCGATGCACTCAGACTCTCTTCGCGAGTATATACCAGCTGGTTTTAAACATGCCTTCCTCATTCGCCACCCAACGCTGGCCTACCGATCGTTTCGTAATCTCTTGTGTCGCCAACTGACTGCGGTGGGAGAAATCAGCCAGGCCGACGCGGACTCGAAGTTCGATATCCGCTACTTAGAGAAAGGACCCAAAGTGGCGGACTTCTTCCTCAAGAATCACGAGCTGTGGAAGTACATTCGGGACAACGTCGATCCGAATCCTGTGGTGGTGGATTCCAGCGACCTCTTGGCGAATCCGGCGAAGATCCTCCCCAAGTTCTGCGACGCTGTCGGTCTCCCGTACTCGGACTCGTTGCTGTCGTGGGACTCCTCTCCAGAATCCTATCGTTCTTGGATACTCGCCGGAGATCGCATCATGGAGCAAGCCAAGAACTTCGTCGGGACTCTGATAAAGTCGACGGGATTCTCGCCGCCGTCGGAATTGCCTTTGCGCGACGAACTGACCGATGATGTGGCGGCTGTTTCCGACTCAGTCATGTCAGCTTATGAAGAGATGTACGCCACAAGGATTATGTAATGCCGACAAATGGCCTCTTGATTCACATGTAACCTTTACGTTACCCCCAGTGTGTCTTCGATCAATGTATTTCTTCCATCTGATTTCATATACTCAGAAGCTGTATAATAGGGTAAAAACTATGCTGAACACGTTATGTTATCTAATCGAACGAAATATATTGTTTATATCTTAGCACAGCATTCAAATCATAATTCGACACTGTTTTATCTCACTTGTACAATGTGTACATATTTTGTATTCCTCGAGACTTCTGTATTGATTGAGTCTTATGAATTCGAATAACTTAATTGATCATGATTGAGTGTTATTTTGTGTGAGCAATAACTACAAAAATGTGCCAACCTGTTAAGTGCTGCATTGTGTCAGGTCAAGATACCAAGATTGGCAGGAAAATTATCGTGATATTGCAATCTTGGTAATTGTTATTTTTTGCTATCTTTCGTCAAGATTACACTGTAATCGTCATGTACATGTATAAAATATCTTTCATAATATATTTTTAATAAGTATATTTATACGAGTACCGCAAAATTATTCTTTAAAAGAATGAGTACTGCAGTCATTGCCTTCAAAAGAATATGATAATGAATTATAGTTAAAAGTCCCTCCTCATGGTCTTATTAGATTCATTTTTAATCCAACGAATTTAGAGTGTGTAATTAATTCAGAAAAAAGGTTACCTACTCATGACGCTTGCTTAATTGTCAAGAAATATGCAAACGGCCTGATTGAAAGAATAAGCGTTTTTTTTTTTCTCTGAAAGAAAAATGTCATCTGAAATATTAATGTTTAGACTGAGAGAGATCAAGAATGTTTACATGATTTTTGGTGGTCTGTGTAAGGCGTAATTCATGTATCAGTATGATAATCATATATTTCTTACTCTCATTTTCGTACAATTTGTGTTCTTATCAATGATTTCATCAGAATCCACTATCATGATGCTCCATTTCTTTTTGTACCTTGGCATTTTTGAAATGTTCATAATTTTTCCTTGATTAAAGAAATATTTAGCCCGTTTCTATGCAAATGATCTCAAGACATGTGCATACATGTACATATATTTACTCTTCTTCTGATTATAGAGCACTAGAGAACATCGTCAAGCATGTGCTTACGAAAACGATCTCTTGATTTCCTATTGCTCCTAAATTTGTTTAATTTGTACTTTGAACAGCAGGCACGTGGAATCTCTTCTCTTCTTTTTTTCATTTAACGCATAGACACACCTATTCTAAATCATTTTGTGTTACATGTATTAAGAAAAACACTGTTATTCATTTGTGTTAACCACCAACCAAATATTCATGTAATTCACGGTTGAAATATTACTCAGGACCCTTTGTTCAATTGGCTGTCTCTTATATTCTTGTACGAAAATGGAATGCAGAAATAAGATGAAATCAAAATCAAATCAAATCAAATCAAAAAGCTGGAGAAAAGGAAAGAATGAAGCATGAGATGATGCCATATATAGAAATAAAGAGAAACCTGGAGATATATCTATTCAGGTCATTAAGACTCATCAAATGCTATTTTATCGTGGCTTTGCACTGAAGTCGTTAGGATTTTTTTTTTATATGATGTCTGTATATTTCACCACATTGTCTTAATAAATATGACATACAAACTGAAAGGTATATCACCTTCTTTGTATATACCGCATGTACTTTCAACCACGGGAGTTAATGTACTTTGCTTTCAACATAATATAATCCGTGCATGCGTTTTCAAGCAGTTTCCAACTGCGTATTTCTTCTTTTTTTTTCTTTTTTTTTGTTTTTTGTTTTATTTTGTTTTGTTGTTGTTGTTGTTGTTGTTGTTTTTTTTTTTTTTTTTTTTTTACAAACGATTGAGTAAATGTAGTTGGGAAACTTGGCCAAATTTGCAGCCTCGGGTCTTCTCATAGGAACTTCCTGAGTCGGGGTGTGATGTATCTCCTATGAAACAATCACGCATTATCAGAGCTTCAATCCAAGCGAGTTACAAATCCCATGCACTCTTTCTTTATTGAGGGCACGTCGCGCCTAATAAACGTTGAAGTGTTCTCATTTATTCCTTTTCCGGTCCAGTGTTGCAAATTGCTACAAAGACTCTACTAAAATAGCTGAAACAGACACCTGCAGAAGTCGATTGCTAACTCGCATATCCCAGGCATGATGAATGCCAATTAACTTGCAGAAGTGCTCTATCAACGTGCCTAATTATATGAATTAAACCTTGTCGTGAACTATATATTGGATAAGACATTATCCCCCACATTGTATTAATTATCCTGAGAGGATGTGTACTTTATTTAGGACATGCGGCCATCACGTCACAAATAATGTGTTTTAGTTATGCCTAATGACATGACTTACTACGAGATTTGACCTGTTAAAATTGCTGTATTTATTTACAAAGCTTGAGCATGTACTTTTAACAAACATTTGCAAGATGTGCTAACTTAAAAACCCTCCCTCTACGGTGTAAGTGCTGAAAACAGATAATGTAAGTCAAACAGAGTATGAGTCAAACACAAAGTTTAGGGGCTCCGTGAGACCAGTGCCACACACCAAACACAAACGTACAAACACACACAAAGATTATCGCTCATATTATATGTTGCCGTGGTCAATATCTGTATGATTTGGTTATCTTTTATCAAGGAACGTTCATGAATTTAGTCCACAACTCAATTTCCCAGTTCTACAGACTTTTTCTCTCATTGTTTTGGACCAGAAAATAACAATGCGGGAATTTGAAAAGATTGTTTAAAGGTCGGGGCAAATAGATAATTTTTTGACAAAACAAATTTCTCAGAACAATAAAAACCTGTTAATGTAAAGGTCTATTACCGAATAATTGCGACGCAAGTAATGCCACAAACACTCCTAAAATGCACGTGCTTACATGAGTTTACTACGGCTGTTAGACTGATCTGTTAACAAATTTATATGAAAAACCGAAATGTTTGCCAACATTAAGTCAGATTATGTCTGGCATTCATAGTTTATATAGATGCATTTCACTCATACATGTAGTTTCTATTTGCATTCCTGCACCGGAAAACTCAACCTATACATTGTGATTACATTCGAATACATTGTACTGACAGAGCGTGCGCGCAGACACACACACACACACACACACACACACATATATATATATATATATATATATATATATATATATATATATACATACATACATACAAACATACAAATACATACACACTAACAAAAAACAAACAAACAAACAAACAAGAACAGAAAGAAATGCCTAGAATTAATAGTAGGTAAAAAAAAAGACACTAAAAGTAATAGTTTTCACAAGAACATTCTGTGTCGGAAGAGTGTGTATTGTGAATATTACCGACTGCGCTTGTAAGTTATCATTAAAAACAACAAAAACAACAACGCGAAACTTGGCAGAGTCTCGTAGATTCACTTGTTGTGGTTAATGACGCCTGTGTATATTTTTGTCCAATAGAACAAGACTTGTGGTACAGTGACATAACCGCCTAATGGGTACAAACAGACGTCTTCTTACTTCTTCTTCCCGTATCCGTTAATTACAGTCCTGTTTGTAGAGTATTGTCGTACATGAATTGACGAGGTCGCAACCACGAGAGTACATGCCATTGGGTATAAAAAGAACTAAAAAAAAAAAACTAAAGTGCGAGTAACTAAAAAACAAAGGAATCTCAACTGGAAGAGCTCACGAAGGGCGAGTGGTGATGGGCCGCTCCGGAAGAGTCAATCGACGGAGCCGCAGACATAGCATTATACTACACAGAGGGGTACAAGTAACTAGAACAGCTCCCCCCTCCCCCCCCCCCCCCCACTCCACACACACAGAGACACACACGCACAGTTCTAAGGGCCTTTACTAGTATGCCAGATATGTAATAGTGATTTCAGCCTCATTCTCGGTGAGGAAATTCATCTTGCTTGTCCGTGTTTATCGTAACAAATTACTTTATGTCGTGATTATGAACCCCACACGAAATGTACATTTGTCTCCGGAAGTATATCCTACCCTCTCTCTCTCTCTCTCTCTCTTACACACGGAGTCTGAAAATTCATAAAAGGACTCCTTAACATGAATTAGAGTAAGTTCGTTTAAAGATGCTCATCACTGGTTTATCCTCAATGGCTTCCACCGACTATGTGACGAAATACATCATCAGTGCACTCCACATCTCTCGGGACAAGACAAAAGCGCACTTATGGTACTACATGTATACGTAATGCAAACAATAGAACGACGTACATGTATGATGTCACTTTCCACAATGCACATGTAAAAGGGAAACACAGTTTGATATAGGGCCTACATATTTCTACAGACTCTCTCACCAGCTACTATCAATAAACAATGACAACAAAATGCATCTTGATCCTCTTCATTCATAAATGCATTTTTAAAGAATTCATTAAAAAAAAATGATAAACAGAGAGACAAGCCAAATCTAATGTTTCTCCATCGTTATTCAGATCTTCCACAAATTCTGAGCCGCTGTCTGATTTCGATGGGCTAAACGAATGCTGACAAAAGTCTGTATGCTGCAATAAGAAATTGAATGTGCTAATTATGTTTGACGTGCGGTTGCACGACAGGCTTGGAGATACGAAAAGGGCTATGGAAAGTTTCGTCATTCTCAATAGTCAAGAGCAGTGTATTATCAACTTTAAACAGTACCTCTCATTTAGGCCACGGACTTCTAGAGCTCCGTCGCAAGACCATTATGATTTTAGAACATATCTGACCTGTAGGAAAAAGATCAAAGTGAACATTTTCCATTACCATGACGACCGGGATGCCGAACATGCATCCCAAGGAGGCGAGACTCGTCACACGCTCCCTTACATCTCCAAGAAGATCACCGCCTCTTTCTCTTGGAAGTGGGGTGGGAGGAGGCTATAAGCCCAGACTTTGCAGTATGCAGGTGCATCCATCATGGTTTGGCGCATTTCATCAGATGATCTTACACATTGTCAGTTCAATGTCAGAAAATAAAGCCATAATTAACGTTGATAACTTAGATCCCGACCATGAAAACTGCGCATTATTGTCATGAACCTTGCACGTAAGAAAAACTTGGATATTATTTCAAGAAACTTTTCAATGTTATGCATGATTTTTTTTATTAAAGGCAACTGTGCTCAGACATTATTTGTTAATATTGCGTCAAAATTACCACAGAAAAAACCCCAGTGTTATCATTTGTAACAAAGTAATTAGAACGGCATAGTAATCTATGTATTTTCTTAACTACAAGTATATGTAGTTTTCTGTTCATTGATATGTATTTTCTTTTAGTTCTCATTATCACAAATAATTCTGAAATGACAAGCAAGACTATAGTCACAGAAGGGCGAAGGGAGGAATAAAGATCATGATGACCAAACGAGGGCCAAAGGCAACCCCTATTACATACGCAGCTTTCGTCCAAGTCTGAACTCTCCTAACATTCTTACTGTCGTTCCACTGGCCATTAATCTGCATAACAGTGATAGAGGGCGCCTTCCGGCATCTTCCTTGCTTTACTCTCCCTTTTCCCCCAAACTTTGCGGTGGTTCCTGGAATATACACTGACAAGTCAACGGGTCAGAAAAACTATTTAAAGTATTTGGGGACACTGAGACTTTCTCACATGATATCCCAAACACGGGTGAAGGTTGTCCAAGTTCCTCATTCAGAGTATAAACATAGGTGAGAGTCTCCTAACAAGCAAAGAATGGCTATGTGCTACCAGATTTGAATGGAGATTATAACCACAAGTCTTGCTCAATAATAATATTATGCAATGTTTTGTAACTCATCTCAATTGTACCCATCATAATATACAAACTCATTAATGATCCTCTCGGAGGCTCAATAGATGCCTTAAGGATCTTCTACGTTCTTGTTGTGTCAATGATCAATACCTATTCTTCACTCTCTTGTTTGATGACCGCGTGGACATGCTTTCATCGGGTGTCCAGCGAATTTTTCGCTGTAAAATTGTGTTGTTTTTTGTCTTTCTTTATCTTAAAGCTTGAGACTTTCAGTTTTAAATGCACTTCTTCGACTATTTGCAGTTGTTTAAAATGATGACAGACACTTTCTGGTTTGGTGCGCATATGATGTGTGCAATGACGACTTTGCATAATATGGGTTTATCCAATATGCAAGGAATCAAGAACTTAGTTCTGTATACATAATAAACTTATGTGAAGTCTTTCGTGTGGAAGTTGACCCCCCCCCCCTTCATCAGTCTGCAGCTCATGCACCAATACGTAAAAAAAAATGAAAAAAAAAAAAACATTTCGTGGCCCCTGAGTACGGATAATTTGCCACCATGTGATAACACAGTTTCACTCGAAAAACATGCATGTATATTAATAATATCCTGAACGTTCAAGTTTTCATCAAATTGGATAAAAATAAGAAGATAAGAAAGTTATGAAATTCTAAAGTTTCCATGTTTCCCAAAACAATATAATACCAAGAACGAGACTGACTGTAACGACAATGTCAACGATGATAACATTAATGCTGATGATGAATAGACGAAAATCAAATTTCATTTTCTTTTCAACACTTAGTATGTCCTGTAAAAGTTTATCAGGTGCTTATAGGACATGTCAGGGATGCTCTCCATTATTTTCTTATGCAAATCATATTGATATCAAAAGCATGACGTTACAACTGACACTGTCTCTCCATTTCTGTCACGAAAATATATTCTGTGAATATCGACAGTTTTGACTTCGTGTTACACAAAATTAAGCATCACTCATTTAAATATGTCATGTGTTTTGTTTTTTTCTTCGAACATTTTGTACAGATCATACGCATTCTACTCTTGGCGCCATATTTATTGACATTAATTCGTACGTGTTGTAATAAACGTTTATCTTGTTTTGGTGTCTAAACCATAGTGTGGGTGCCCTGTGACAATGGTTGTTTTTCCCGCATTTTATCAGGTACATAAAACATTAATTCTTCTTTCCGTTTCTATTCGTGCACCGGGATTAAATAGCCAAGTAGAAGTAGATGTTGATCAAAAGATAATGACACGCACATTGAAATTGGTTTCTTTCAGTTTCCAGGATGATTCCTTCATTTAACCGAAGCCCAGAATTGAGCGCTGAGTGGATGTTCATTATCTGTTTTATAGTAATCTAAACTTGGTCTCGCCCTTTATACTGAGAAGCAAAGTAATGCGCTGCGTTATAATAACCACCTCACATTTTTTTCCGATGGAATGATTTATTTCCTATACGTTTTGATCAATTAATTTCATGTAACTTAAGGCAGCAGTAACTTTCTCTTATAGAGAATAATTAATGAGCTAGGAATGACAGGAGCTCCACCAGATTACACTCTTTCATGGGTTATTCACCTTTATTAGTAAAAATGAATCACGACACAGATATGCTAATAAGATAAATAAATCTTAAAATCAATGAAAAGAAAAGCAATAAACAATGATCAATGCAGCATTAGGAAGGTTTATGCCTTACTCTTCCTTTAAAGGGACTGTACAGTACTGGCTGAGGTGGGGATTCATGTTTTGAACATTCCTGATAAGTGAGATAAAATGAAATATGAAAGAGCATGTAATTTTAAAAAGGATTCAACGTTTATTTGAAGAGCTTGCTTCCAAAAGGCACTAAATCCATTGAAAAATAATGGATTTAGTGCCTTTTGGAAGCAAGCTCTTCATTTGATGAAAATTGGTTTTCAAATGACCGAGATATCCAAAAAAAAGTGATATAATAAAAGACTACAGGCCACGCCTTTTATTAGGATCTCTTTGTTTCACGTTGTTTTTGGATATCTCAGCCATTTCAAAACCGATTTTCATCAAGTAAACTTTTGATACCCTTAGAATTGCATGCTCTTTGACATTTCATAGAGTGGTTTCTGAATTTCTCGCAAAACGTTAAAAGCTAAATCCAGCACCTCGACCAGAACTGTACATACCCTTTAAACGTTGAACCATATATTGCGGTAGATTATGATGAAAATAAAAACAATTAAAATTTGTGGTTATACAGCGCAATGTATGATATTAGAAACAACGAGCATATCTCTAATACATTCCTATGTCTCTTCCTCTCTGACTCTCTCTCCCGTCTGTCTGTCTTTCTTGTCTTGATTGGCTTCAAGTTTAGATTTTGAAAGATGACATTCTCTTGGTCGACACTATACAGAGTGTTATGAAGTTCGGAAGTTTTTGGCTCTTTTACACTTGCGAACGACAATAATTCAGCAAGCGGAGAGCACGGATCGCTCTAATACCCCTTGTCGAAGAAAATCTGTCTTTGAAAATTAACTATGATGCGGGCTGTTGCAGTTTAGAGAATACGACTGCAGACTTTCAATCTCGAGTGCTTTAGCAGGAGTGGTATATACATTAGACAATCACACAATAGACACTTCACATTATTGTCATTGCCCATAATAGTCATTTAGTAAGGACTTAAAGTGGAATTACACATCATGTTCAAGTAGACTTTAAACAGAGTAAAGTGAGACCAACCAGCACCATAATGTTTGAAGTTTCATAAGAATCAGAACTGAAAGACTGAAGTCATGATTCTTAGTTTCACACATACAAAACATGTAAATTTCTTTCATTCCGTATGTCACATCTTACTCAGTCAAATCATTAGAATCTAACATTGTTACAATGCGATTATTGCACTTTAACGACCAGTGGCGTAACTACGGGGGGGGGGGGGGCATGGGGGGGCACGTGCCCCCCCAATCCGCTGGTAAAAAAAAAAGAAAAAAAAGGAAAAAAAAAACTACCAAAATGGTAATTCAAGGGTTAGTAAACTGATTTTGAAATCGACATGAAAGGATGATCAAGAAAAAAAGATATTTTTCTAAGATTTCTTTTAACCATATAACTAAAGAGGTATTATAGTGAAACATTGTTCAAAAAGCCCGGAGACGACAAAAGATTGTGATTCAGCGTGATTCCTGGTTGGCATTTTGAATATAAGCAGGATGTGCGCAGTGTACTCAGAACATCGGAATGGCAAAAAGAGTCGCTGCAATGTTACGCAATGTGATGTTCGATAGGTTGTGCGCATTTGCTATCAAAGCTTGATCATTGATTTTGCAGTGTTGCTTTACATACTAGTCTATATTAAAATGCCTTGCATTGCCAATAATAAGACTTGACCTTGGCTATTTCCTAACTTTTCCATCTATATGAAAAAGACACACTCACAAACGCAAACAAATTAGGGGATGCTCTATATAAAGTGCAGATTTTGGACATTCCTTCTCCCGCTTGGTCACTTCGACGCCCCCTCGCTGGTCATACTCCCCCAATCATGAACATAAACCAACACCCTTGACTACCAGTGGCGGATCCAGGGGGAGCACCGGGCGCCCCCTCCCTTCAAAGCGAAAAAAAAAAATACATGTAGCTACAAACGACAGTTTTTGGACTGTAAAATGTCAACATTTTCAAGCTCGCTCGCTTCGCTCGCTCGCATTTAACCGTTATATGCCATTCTCCTAATGTTACTGCCAATAATTGCCAGCAGTTGCGCCCGGTGCGCCCCCCCCCCCCCCTCCTGAGTTTCCAAAGCGAAAAATATAGCTACAAACGGCAGTTTTGGGACTGTAAAATGTCAAAATTTTCAAACTCGCTCGCTTCGCTCGCTCGCATTTAATCGTTATGCCATTCTCCTGATGTTACTGCCAGCAATTGCCAGCAGTTGCGCCCGGTGCGCCCCTTCTCCTTAATTTCGAAAGCGAAAAAATATAGCTACAAACGGCAGTTTTGGGAGTGTAAAACATATTAATGTCAAAATCTTCAAGCTCGCTCGCTTCGCTCGCTCGCATTTAATCGTTATGCCATTCTCCTGATGTTACTGCCAGCAATTGCCAGCAGTTGCGCCCGGTGCGCCCCTTCTCCTTAATTTCCAAAGCGAAAAAATATAGCTACAAACGGCATTTTTGGGACTGTATAATGTCAAAAATTTCAAGCTCGCTCACTTCGCTCGCTCGCATTCAACCGTTATATGCCATTCTCCTGATGTTACTGCTAGTAATTGCCAGCAGTTGCGCCCGGTGCGCCCCCCCCCCCCCCGAATTTCCAAAGCGAAAAAAATATAGCTACAAACGGCAGTTTTGGGACTGTAAAATGTCAAAATTTTCAAGCTCGCTCGCTTCGCTCGCTCGCATTTAATCGTTATGCCATTATCCTGATGTTACTGCCAGCAATTGCCAGTAGTTGCGCCCGATGCGCCCCTTCTCCTTAATTTCCAAAGCGAAAAAATAAAGCTACAAACGGCAGTTTTGGGACTGTAAAATATCAAAATCTTCAAGCTCGCTCGCTTCGCTCGCTCGCATTTAATCGTTATGCAGTTCTCCTGATGTTGCTGTCAGTAATTGCCAGCAGTTGCGCCCGGTGCACCCCCTCCCCTTAATTTCCAAAGCGAAAAAATATAGCTACAAACGCCATTTTTGGGACTGTAAAATGTCAAAAATTTCAAGCTCGCTCGCTTCGCTCGCTCGCATTCAACCGTTATTTGCCATTCTCCTGATGTTACTGCCAGTAATTGCCAGCAGTTGCGCCCGGTGCGCCCCCCCCCCCCCCTGCCCCGAATTTCCAAAGCGAAAAAATATAGATACAAACGGCAGTTTGGGGACTGTAGCGTAAAATGTCAAAATTTTCAAGCTCGCTCGCTTCGCTCGCTCGCATTTAATCGTTATGCAATTCTCCTGATGTTGCTGTCAGTAATTGCCAGCAGTTGCACCCGGTGCGCCCCCTCCCCATAACTTCCAAAGCAAAAATATATAGCTACAAACGGCAGTTTTTGGATTGTAAAATGTCAAATTTTTCAAGCTCGCTCGCATTTAATCGTTATGCAATTCTCCTGATGTTGCTGTCAGTACTAGTAATTGCCAGCAGTTGCGCCCGGTGCGCCCCCTCCCAATAATTTCCAAAGCGAAAATATATAGCTACAAACGGCAGTTTGGGGACTGTAAAATGACAAAATTTTCAAGCTCGCTCGCTTCGCTCGCTCGCATTTAATCGTTATGCCATTCATGTTACTGCCAGCAACTGCCAGCAGTTGCGCCCAGTGCAACGCCCTTAATTTCAAAAGCAAATAATCTATATTATTATATATAGCTACAAACGGCAGTTTGGGGACTGTAAAATGTTAAAATTTTCAAGCTCGCTCGCTCCGCTCGCTCGCATTTATTTATACCGTTATGCAATTCTGATGTTGCTGCCATGAGGTGCCCCCCCAATGTCTTGACCCACGGTACGCCACTGTTAACGACAATGATGATAATACACGTGTAGGAATCAATGTAAAAGGCGCAGCACCAATGTACATATTTTTGTTCTTTAACATGGCAAGAGCTCCTGATAAGTATCATGTTTGACAAAGGTGAACAGTTAAATGAAACAAAATATGTGTTTGAAGTCTTCATCTTAACAACAATACAGTTGGGGTTTTCCTGGTTTACACTTTAAGGCCATTCGGGTTGGCAGATTTCTATACTGGCATTGTGGATTGCTTTAAGTGGCAATTATTAGTTTCCATTCTCATCAAAAACCACAAGCTAAGTGTCAGTATTTCCGGCATGAATTGAGTTGTCACACACAAACTGTGATATCCTGAACTCTCCGTATATGATATAGCATGTTAACCTGACATGTAAGCGTGCATGTTGTAAATAGTTATGTTCAGGTGTTGTGTGATTCCATTTTTTTTTCAAATACATTTTGTTTTCCATTGTATTTATTGGAAGGAATATATATAATGCATTCCACGCCAGTGCATCACCAGTTTGACTTACAAGTGTTCTATTTGCAATATAAGAACAGATTCCCGAAAGAGTTTACCCCGTACTTACTTTTAAAAAATATATATATTTTCCTTAATTTTTAAATCTTTTTAAAAGATATGAGTAGTCAAATTGTTGGATGACAGAATAATACATTGTACAATCTTTAATAAGAGATATAATTGTTTATTGTCATCATCAGGGCGATGAGTTGGCTCAGTCGGTAGCGCGTCTGCCTCACGATCACGCGGCCCGGGTTCGAACCACAGAACTCTGTGTAAAAGTTCTGTGGTTCGAACCCGAGTCTGGACTGAGAAATGTTGTGTGTAAGCATACCGTCCCCTCTAGCAAGAGGCAAAACACTCTGTCCCTCGGATAGGACATAAAATGGAGGTCCCGTGTGTGAGAGAGTAACAACTCATGCACGTAAAAGATCCCGCTTCATTCATTCATCGCAAAGTGCAGGGTGTTTAACCCGGTGAAGTGGTCGCACCTCACATCCAACTGGACCCCATGGAAGACCAGCTTAAAGGTCCAGTTTACCTTTGGGAGCAGTGATTTTAAAAATGTTCAAGATATCACATTTGATGCATACGTGTAGGTCTGTTGTATCACAAAACATCTTTCCATGTAAAATTTTCGCAATAAAGCATAAAATATGAGGAGATATCCGGTATTTTCCTCAATAAACCATAACTGTAGACGGTTCAGTCTGGAAGCATTCTTATTATAATTATTGTTCACATTTTGTGTATCTAACAATACTTAACAGCAATTATATGGATTCAAATTTTTACAATGGTTGTTTCTCTCCCTAACTCACATTTTAGCACTATTTCAAAGCACTAATGGTGGTTTTTGTTTCATCTGCAAATGGTAAATTATGCCTTTAATGTAGCTGAATATGGGCTATCCAGCCATCTTCTCAGATGGAAATGAACAAACAAACAAACAACAATCATAAGGTCTACTATTGTCACTGTCATTGTCAATCATCATTAATGTTGAATTATCTTGTAATAGGCAGTCAATCCATTATCTCAGAGCATGGAATATGTATCAGAGGCAGATCTGCGGGCCTTTAGGGAATTTAACCACCCCCCCCCCCCCCCGCCAGATAAAGTACGTGATGTGCATAGAAAAACGCCATCACGGTTGGATATAGGGCCTATATACATTGTATTAAACTGTTTATCATGCATTGCTTTATATGGTCTCCATTGTGTTAGTAGATGTCAGGAAAACATCACTTACTTGGGTCAAAATAGCAAACAAGCAAGTAAACAAACAAACAAACAAACAAACAAACAAACAAACAAAACAAGCATTGTCGACCCACTAGTGCACTCGCCGCTACGCGGCTCTTGCATCGTCATTGGATTGCCTCCCCCCCCCCCCCCCCCCCTTAGCAACAAAAAGTTAGATCCGCAACATGTAACACGGTTGATTTATAAGTACAGTCAAACTTGTCTATAGCGGCCACCCAATGGAAACGACAAAAGTGGCCACTATAGACAGGTCGGTGGACATTTTGAAGGTCAACACTTGCAATGTATGATAGCATAAAATGTTACCGCATGTTATTCTTTAAAAAAACAAACAAACACAAAAACCAGCAAATTAGTTTGCCTGAGCAGCTATAACATGTTTTTTTGGGGGGTTTTTTTTGTGTGTGTGTACAATTTACTTCATTTTAAAGTTTCTTTTAGCCTACTTCTGTTCTTTTGATAGGACATATATAGTAGAATTTACGCAGTGAACGTAAAAGATAACGTATTCATGGCTGATTTCAACAGTTGAGCTCAACTTTTGTGGCCGCTATTACATAATTAGGCCCTATATGTTTATACGCAGTTATAAGATATTCACAACGGGATACAAAATGAATGGCTGGTAGCTGCGTTAGGCAGGTGACCGCTATATATGTTAAAGGGATTGTACAGTACTGGTTGAGGTAGGGATTCATGTTTTGAACATTCCTAAGTGAGATAATGAAATGCCTCATTATGAAATATGAAAGAGCATGTAATTTTAAGAAGGATTCAACGTTGTTGTTTTTTTTTTAATGAAAATTGGTTTTCAAATGGCTGAGATATCCAAAAAAAGTGATAATGATAAAAGGCGACATGCCACAACTTTATTAGGATTTCCTTGTTTCACCTTGTTTTTGGATATCTCAGCCATTTCAAAACCGATTTTCATCGAATAAACTTTTAATACCCCTTAGAACTGCATGCTCTTTGACATCTCATAAAGTGGTTTCTGAATATCTCGCAAAACGCTAAAAGCTAAATCTACACCTCGACCAGAACTGTACACACCCTTTAAGGTTCTATAATACAGCAATTTCGATAATTTGTGATTTTTTTATATATATCATATTCTTCGTAAAAAAGAAAATGAAGAAATTTAAATTGAATCCTAACCTGTTTACTTTGTCAAAGTCGGTACTCATCGCGTCCTTTTGTTCGTCATTAACCTGGATACTTGCAAAATGGAAATACTTAAATCACTGTTATAGCATTTTCCGACGTGAAATAAATTATGATACCTGAATATGTCCCCCCCCCCCCATCTCTTCTCTCCACTCTCGAGCTCTCGTTACTTTTAGGAAGAATCGCGAAAACAAACAACTTGCTGAATACGCACGTATAGCATGTCACATTTCCTTCCTTACGTAGATCATATTGCAACATAACTCTGATGTCTGAATCGCCTAGGTCAATCTTTTAACAAATAAATCATATCATGATCCGAACCTGTACGTCATTTTCACTCCACAGAGATTTTTGTTTGACCTGCTGAGTGCACCCTGGCCATGGATGACGTCAATTTACCCTGTGAAGGCTGTTCCTGTCCTCCTAACATAATACACACAACCTGTGACGTCAAACTGGAATCAATGAAGTCCCATAACTCTAAGTGGTAGAAATGAGTCATTATGGCTACTTTTATCCATGATATGATGGCGTGTGATAAAATATAGAAGCAATATCATGTCGCAACCGAAATCATCTAGCAGGTCATTTTAAACTTGGCAGTATTGTATAACCCGTATAAGAGCTCCATATTAATTCTAAGCCGCTTCTCAAACAAACATTACAGCTGACAAACTTGACAGTGGAAATAATTTGAGCGAATAGCTTGGCCGTCAGTCAACCCCGTACCTCTAGCCCTATCTGTAACACACAATACAGGGAGGCATAAACTGCAGATCGCAACACCGTTTCT
This sequence comes from Diadema setosum, assembly GCF_964275005.1. Classification (NCBI taxonomy): domain Eukaryota; kingdom Metazoa; phylum Echinodermata; class Echinoidea; order Diadematoida; family Diadematidae; genus Diadema; species Diadema setosum. The sequence goes on from NC_092689.1 coordinate 41,865,786, forward strand.
ACGCCTTGCGAACCAACCAGGCAGGCAGGGCAGGGCGTGTGCCGTGCAAGACCCACCTCAATAAACTGGTGTTTCTTTTGATTTCATTGCAAGTTGTAAGCAACATAAGATAATGTAAGTAGTAGAGTGTGACTTCTTGAAGAGGTTTCATATTGTCGGTGGTTTCATGCATAAGACCAGAGTTTGATTCCGTTTTCTGTTTTATAGGAAATTATGTGTAGTCCCACTTGTAAGGTTTAGTGTAAGATAGACCCTACCCTGCAGCTGCGCTACGCGCCGCGCCACTTCTGATGTGAAATTGTGCATGTTCCACTTTTCGTGATGTTTGTTTGTTGTTTTAGAGGTGTTTTGTATTTTCCCATTTCCATACATGATAATTATGTAATTGTCAAACATTTGTCCAATACTTGTTGAAATGTTTGCCGAATTTAATTCAGATTAGTGTTGTCATGTTCATGTTTGAAGATTTGAATTAAACTTTACCAATTGTTTACCGGTATCACCAGAAGAATGTATGAAATATTGTTGATATCATCGCATATAGCATTCTTAAAACAACAAAAACAAAATCTGATTCGATGTGCAAATTGCAATATGATAACCTTGATATTCAATTTGTGATAAAGTACTGAAAACAAATTATATTCCGAAGGAAACTTAATCACAAAATATGCAATTAACTAAACATTGATTCTATTCGTGGAAAATTATACATAATAAAATAGATTGCAGCAGTGTGCATCTACTATCTAGCACTGAGCAGTGGTATTCATTTTTCAATTGTAAAAGAGCCAAAAAGAAACCACAGTAATAACAGTCAGCCATACATGATCAATGCAAATACCATTAAAAATACATTGTACATGCAGAATTAAATAGAAAGCTTATTTTGTTGTTCCTAATTAAATAAACATGATTAGTACAAGTGTATGATGACTTTCGTCATGGTTCAGTGCAGTGTTTTATCGATTACCTTTATTAATTTCATTCTGACAGAGTGAAGGTCTGGTCATCTGATTTTACCAGCCAGTGTGAGAAAGAAGAAGCAGCCAGAACACTTAAGAAAGAAGATGAGCTATCCATACCCATCTGGTGGAGGGTATCCGAATGCAGGAGCCCCGTATCCACAGCAGAGTGGATACCCGCCAGCACCAGGAGGTTATCCGCCGCAAGGCGGAGGCTACCCACCAGCCCCAGGTACTCTATTGTATCATGTGACCATTACCATTATGTAGTGACCATGATAATATCACAGACACTTTCTGCTGCAAACACTATTAAAAGACAAAAAAAAAAAAAAAAGAAGAAGAAGAAGAAGAAGAAAACACCGCCAACAACAAAACGGCAAAGAAAAAAACTACAAAGTAAGGTGTTATAATTCTGGCTGCAAAACACTGAAATTCAAGAATTTCAAAAATCCAAATATTTAGTGACTTAACTACCTTCTGACTGTATTCTGAAGTAAGAAAAAAAATGATGTTCAGTATAATGAAGTTATATTATATCTAGTGTCTTGAAATCACATGTTGTGTTTTTATCAAAACAGTAATGTCTAATCTTCTTCATCCGTAACTGTATGTAAACTTCAAAGCAGATTGCATAAAAACTGTGCTGCATTGTAGCTGCCTTTGTTGTCGAATAGGTGGTATTCTCTTTGGAAATCAAATTGAGGGGGGGGGGGGGGAGGGAGGAGGAATGCACATCATTTGAAACCTGAGAGTGTAAGGAATTAGATAATCCAAAATCAGAAAATTGATGAGTGGTATCAGGCATATGTTGTGATAAGTAACATTCATTGTGTGTGTCCAGATTTAGGAATACATTGCACTGCGTCTGATAATTATTTTCTTGATTCCATTGGATCTGTAGTCTTCTCTGAAATTATTGGTAACTTTTTAGTTCATTGGCATATCCTACATGTTTTATTTCTGGATTTTGGTTTCAGATTTTTGGTTTTCCTCTAAGCAGTTTTAGTATTCAGAAATAAGTCGTTATGGATAAGCCATCTTCTATTTTAATGTTTTTTTTTTCTTTTCTTTTAATTTCTTTGTGCTATAAGCATGCAGTTATATGTCATGTTTTGTAGAATAATATAATTCAAAACATAGGTAGGAATTTGTTTACACTGTGACTCTCTATGAATAAGATTGTATGCTTGATCTGTACTATCATGCACACCAATGACTGAAGCTGTTTTAGTTTTACTCTTCAAATGTGCATGAGGATTGTTTTTTAATTCTGAGTCATTGATATATATATCCTGCTGTGCAGGAAGAAAGTGAAAAATGGAAGGAAAGAGAATGAAGAAAGACATAGAAATGAGAAGAAAAATAAAACAAGACTATAGTTTGTAAGCAACATGAAATGTAGCGTATGAAGGAATTTTGTGGCAGACCAAAACTTTTCTTATGTTTCGCATCAAAACATGTTGTGTGCCACTTCAATGCCAAATATCTTTCAAAAAAAGGGGGGAAAAAATGATTCTTGATTTGTTAGTGTGCCAAACAAGATTGAAATTTCCATGTACGTGCATGAAATGTTCCATGTCACTCCCCTGTGAATCTTGTACAGTCATTCAAACTGAAAGCAGTATGATTTAGTAAAAGACTGTTGCTTTGTTTTTTCTCACTTGCCATGGGATTCATGTGGGCACTGTAGAAATAAATTTCAACATCATACTGACTTAAAGGACAAGTTCACCTTCATATACATGTGGAATGAGTGAATGCCGCGATATTTCAGTGAAAGTTTGGAGAAAATCGGACCATCCATTCAAAAGTTTTGAATTTTTTAAGTGTCTGCACAGTGACTACTGGATGAGAAGACTGCTAGAGTGTATGATGTCACGTGCGTACAACAATATAAGAAAAATATATAGAGAATTTCACAAACTTTTATTTTTTGACAAAAGTGCACATTTCCTCAACTTGTCCCTGACGCAAGTTAAGGGTAATATCATTCCCCCTGCCTTCTGAAAGAGGCAAGCCAAGCGTTTTTTTATTATGCAAGAAAAGTGAAAATATGTTGAATTGTCTTTATGTTTTCTTTATTATCGTTGTACACATGTGACATCACAAGCTGTAGTAGTCTTCTCATCCAGCAGAGACTGAGCAGAAACTTCAAAAATTCATAACTTTTGAATGGGTTGTCCAATTTTCCTCAAACACTCACTGGTGTGTTCTACTAATATTGCTGCGTTCACTCAATCCATATGTCTACACATGTATGAAGGTGGACTTGTTCTTTAACCTGGTTTAATCCCACCAACATGAAATGAATTTACCCTACCAACATAAGTAAGAAATGAATATGACAAAATGGTTTTCAGAATCTCTCCTCTTGTAGTAAATGGAAAATCCAGATGCCATATTCCATGTTGTCAAATGTTCCCAGTAGTAAAAAGAGCTAGTGTCTGGAAGGAAGACTAAGGTAGAATGGATTATGGTATAACAAACACTGCGATGGCTTATTACTGGTTTTCATATGTGGGTATTGGATAAACCACAATGACCTTAGACCTTGTATCTGACCTCAGAATATCTCATGAAAATTGGCTGTGTTTTGTTGTTGTTTTTTAATAATTTGAAAAGTAATACATGTAATGATACATGGGTTGAAGGTGAATGCACTTTTCATAATCTGCATGATCATGATTACATGTCTGCACATATGTCACTGTGCTTTACAAAACCAGCAAATATTCTCACGGCCTCATTTTATGTGAGGACTCGAAGTAGGTGAAATGGGTCTGTTTAGTCAATCTTTATTATTATTATTATTATTATTATTAGTAGTAGTAGTAGTAGTAGTAGTAGTAGTAGTAGTATCATCATCATCATTATTATTATTAATGTTATTATTATTATTATTTTATTTGCATTTTCTGAAAGTGCAATTTTTCTTTTACATAATTCTAAAGTTTTGTATCATAAAGCAATTGCAATATTGTTTTTTAGTCTTGAATAGAATGTGCTAATAGAGTATTCAAAATTCAGCTTAATTGTATATTTCCTTCATTTTGAGTTCTGTAGAGTTATACCCCTTTTTGTCCCATTCATTGCACAGAGCACAGCTTGGTGAGATTAAGCACTTAAACAGACCCTAAACTTCAAAGCTTCTTTTCTCAGTAGATAAATACTTTTCAATATGTCCTTCTCCCCATTATTTAGATTGAGTTATACATGTACATAATTTGTTTCAAAGCTTAGAGTCTACTCTTTTACCGTACTGAGAATTAACATCTGGTGACTTTTCGGTGGTTATGTGATGCAAGGTCATATATGACATGATTCGATATGATACATGTATGTGATAAAAGGGAACAGTAAAATGCAGATCAACAACATGAATATGAACATGTTATACTGTGTAAGCCAAGGGGTGTTACTGTAAAACCAAAAACATTCACGGCATGAAACTTTTGCAAATTGCCAGTGGCATTCAGTGCATTGTCTAACCTTTGTGCACTTTGCTTTTGCAAATCTTTGCTCCTCGCATTTCATGAAAGTTTCATCACAGGAAAATTTCTGGTTTTACATTAAAAGGGGTGTACAGTTCTGGTTGAGGTGAGGATTTAGCTTTTAATGTTTTGCGAGATATTCAGAAACCACTCTATGAGATGTCAAAGAGCATAAAATTCTAAGGGGTATCAAAAGTTAATTTGATGAAAATCGGTTGTGGAATGGCTGAGATATTCAAAAACAAGGTATCACAAAGAGATCCTAATAAAATGCGTGGCTTGTCGCCTTTTACTATTATCATTTTTTTTTTTTGATATCTCAGCCATTTGAAAACCGATTTTCATCAAATAAACGTTGAATCCTTCTTAAAATTACATGCTCTCTCATATTTCATAAAAGGTTTCTCTTTACCTCACTTATAAATGTTATAAACCTGAATCCTCACCTCAACCAGTACTGTACAGTCCCTTTAATGCATTTGATCAACAGGAAGAACAGACTGTGTTTATACAGAGCAATGCTTGTTAACCATATATTGAGTGATAAGTGCACATGTATATACGGAGTATTCAACAGTGTGTAACCAAAATATCAACATTATTGTGTGTATGGTACTGCCAGAGTTTGTTGTTTTGATTTTTTTTTACCTCAGTCAATAACATGGCATCGTAAACTTAATGAACTCCAGATGAACTGGAAATTAAACTACCAGTAGTAATCTTTCAGTGAAACAGTTAATCCAGAATGATGGCAAACTCTATGCTAGTCTATAGTTTTGGTGTCAGTACTTTTTGGCACTGACATAATGAATATGTATCCCATATGATTTTTTTTCTTCAATAAAGGCATTTTTCAGTATTATATCATGGCTAGTCCTAAAAAAGAGCAACTCCAGCTAAGTGTATTTTTATCCTTGCGTAGAAGTGCTCCTCTTGTAACTCTTAGACTTCATACATACGATGTATAGGTAGATACATGTAGATGGGTAGGTTCGGTTGGTAGGTAAATAGATAGATAGATACATGTACTGTAGATGTACACACATACAAACATACAATGTACATGCATGCATTATTACATATTATACATGTACAAATTAAAACACACATGAATGTTTTCAAATGTCATGACTCATGAACAAGTAAACTGTGGAGATGTTGGCCATTTAAGATGACTCATTGTGAAATCTTTCCCAAAACATGAAACTTTCAAGGAGGATACCCTCCCCAAGTTGGTGGCTACCCTCAACCCCAGCCAGCAGGGCAGTACCCACCAGGCCCTGGGGGCTACCCAGCACCTCAGCAGCCATCATATCCCCCAGCCCAGCCTGGTTACCCACCTCAGCCCGGATACCCACCTCAGGTAAGAGTTTTTGGCCTAGTGTTTTTAATTTCAACCATCCTGCAGAGATGTCAGCTGTTACTTTTTTCCAATATTTTTATACTTTTTTTTCCTTATATACTACAGGTTTAATTGAAATACTGCCTTTCCAAATTGTGTGATTACACGTGTGTATGGCAGGAGAGGTAAATATATTATTATTATTATTATTATTATTATTATTATTATTATTATTATTATTATTATTATTATTATTATTATTATTATTATTATTATTGTTATTATTAATAATAATAATAATAATAATAATAATAATAATAATAAAAGGACATTTATATTGCGCAGCTACTATAATGATATACTCTACTGTGCATTACAAAATGACATGCATACAAGAAATTCAAACAGAAAATACACTACTTCAAGAGATGACTTTTTAACCTGGCCTTAGACTCATTAATTGTAACTGCTTGTCTTACAAACAAAGGGAGATTATTCCATAATTTTGGTGCAGCGTACAAATATGCCCTGTCACCAAGAGTAACTTTTGATTTCCCCGATTATTATTAATATTATTATTATTATTATTATTATTATTATTATTATTATTATTATTATTATTATTATTATTATTATTATTATTATTATTATTATTATTATTATTATTATTATTATTATTATTATTATCATGATTGTACCATTTGACCATCAGAGATTCACCTTTTCAATCCTCAAAATATTGCACTGCTATTTACCCGGTTGGCATCCCTGATCCTAGTAAAAACCCAGAATGGCAATACATCATTCCAAATCCAAGTACCCAGTAGTATGGTAGGTGTTCAACACACCGACCGGGTCCATATCAACCGACTGCGCGCTATAATGGCATTGCGCGTACAGAAAGAAAATGTACGCATGGGACTACGCGCAACGGTGTTCGATTCTTCACTGGGCTACGCTACCAAGTAAAATGAGGCGAAAACAAATAAGTATTCACTCTAAATTAACGAAATTTAGCAAAATCGAATAAGATTTATCGTGTAACTACATATAACTAGGCCTACCTTTGCTGACTCGTTGTTAGATGTAGAGTATCCTTCCGTAATAAATTTGACGATTTTGACCGCAAAATTGTCACCGCCGCTTGTACGATCATGCACACACGTTACACATACACATGACAGAATTATTTTGTCGCCCGCTACGACAGTACGAGTTGAAGCAGAAACGAGAAATGAATGTGAAAAAACAAACCGACTCATCTAATTTATTTCAATTACAATGAAAAGTTTCCCAATGAAAATCAATTCAAATTCATCAAACAGTCTTTCAAAAGTAATACAGTATTCATCGCATAATCGGGACAGGTTGGGAGTAGCAAACATGGCCCCTTTAAGCGGGGTGCCCGATTTCGCGATGAGCACTCACCATACACTAACGGCATACGACATGTACATTATGTACAGTGCACACACACACACACACACACACACACACACACATGCATACTGACGTACTGTACATGTACATGAATACACAACCACGCTACCCCTCGGCGCGACCCTCTAGCTGTCCCTGCATTCTCGCAATGATGCAGTCATCGCAACCGGGTTCTTCTTCTGTCACCTCTCTTCGAACACAAAATATGTGGATTAAAAGCTAGCACTTTCTTGAACATTCGTAGAATTCTTGGACACGTAGGGCGTTCTGTATAAATACATATCCACAACCATGGGAAATGATTACCCAGAACTGATGTGGGAACGTCAATGAAAAGTCCTACAATCATTCAATCATCACGGCTTGATTGTTTACTTGCCGCGATCACTGCACTGTACATGTGTTGTTGTATAGCGATCTAGCTCGCCATATATACACATGTACAGAAAAGCGAAGGCGGGCAGCGAGCTGAAATGTATGTGTACTGGATGGACGGAGGTCAAAACACACCAGTCCGAAGCTTGCTTTGTAAGTTTGATGTAAACGACAACTGACAGGGAATCTTTGAAATATTGTTGTGGTATTTTGGTAGATTTTTTGTGTAAAATATCAACAAAATCAAAGGTCGCTTGAAGAAAAATTGTCCCGTTTATCAGAGGTCCCCGCCCGATTATCCAGTGAAAATAACGTGCATTGGAAATGTTTCTGGGAAGCGTATGTCATTTAAGCGAGGTTCCCGATTATCAGATGCCCGATTATGCGGTGAATACTGTATCGAAGGATTCAAAATATATTCAAATATTATTGGGGAAAAAATGAGGCTGGAAAAAAACAGCGGCCAGTCGAAAAAACGCATTTAAGTGCCCTTTATAGTACGTGTTGCCAGGGTGGTCGGTTGAAATGAACAGGGCAACTGAGTGCGGAAAAATGACACCCAACGCGTTCGAAGCCGCCATCTAGAGCGTGTACCTCAGATCGCATTTTCAGTGCGCGCTTGTGAATCCGGAGTATTTTCTCCACACGTGAGTAAAATTTCAGGTAAATTGTGAGATTTTTCACGTTTCTATTGATAGAAAAACATTAGATGGCCGGTATTATGAACACCCAACCATACTCACACACTGTACAATTACTTAGTAGGTTTTCTTGCTAAAATTTTAATTGGAATGGACAAGGTACAGTGTATGATTAATCATTTCCTGATTTTTGTCACTGTGTGGCATTGATTGTTGAATTTTAGAAGGGGCTAATTTGCATCTCCAAAGATGGCAAACAATTACACATTTACTATAATTTAAACATGATAGTGTCATATTGAAGACAAACATTGATAAATGCTGCACTGTGAGTTTCCACTAATGACTATTGCTCGCTTTCCTTTATGTTTGAACAGTGTGACTCAACAATGTGCGTAAGCTTTGTGCATACGAGCACTTAAACTTATGCACACACTTATGCATAATACAAACACATGCCCATATACATAGTATTTATACATACATGCATACATACATACACACATACATTCAGCATGTACATTGTTCTAATAGCAACTGATCTTGAAAGATTTGTGATAAAAATGTGTATACGCACCAGCACAATGAATGCAATGCATGAGGTCTTGGAGCATTTTTGTAAGCATACGCTGTATGCCCAAGGAATGGTACACTATACTGCAGTTCAACATGCACACACTTGCTCAAGACTGACAGGATAATTTGTCATCATTCTTGCAAATACAAGCAGTAAAACAGAAGCAGCAAACTAGAGGGGAAATTCAAATGTGTTTTACAAGTTTGACCACTGTGGCCATGTGAATCAAAGGAATTGTCCTATAAATCACAGCATACCATGGTTGTTCTTCAGAGGCTGCCATGGAAGATGTCCACTGGAAGTCCCATCAGACATTTCTCTCCAAACATTTATATTCTTATAATGATATCATTTGTCTAACATTGCTCTGCTTGATGCTGACCCAGTAGTTTTATTTCACTGCCTTTAGATATAATTCCGTGAAGCAAGTTTTACCGGGGGAAGGGGGATCTTCAAATTACAACTAAAAAGATAAATAGATAGATGAAGACTTGTGAATCCCATATTGTGCAGAGGTTTTCAGTTATCGTAATGCAGCAGCCAAGAAACAACAAATCAGTTATGAGTATGATAGTTGTTGATATGGTAACACTTGCAGTCGTTTCACCTCGGATAATTGCAACCATCATTCTGCTATTAGCCTCTAGTTCCTACGATTGTGTGCACTAGCTGCAGTATGTGATGTTGGCATAATACAATACCTGTCCTCTGTTTATGCACAAACACGAATTATGCATTACTTGGATCAAAGTCTCAGCCGCTGGCAAGAAAAAAGTGTGTGTGTGTGTGTGTGTGTGTGTGTGTGCGTGTGTGTGTGTGTTTCTTTCACTTTTGTTAATTTGTTAATTTGTTGTGGTCTGTGTTTATTTTTTTTCAGTGAAAATTTAACAACTTTTCAAAAGCTTGCATTTTTAACACATTTTGCTAAAAAATCAAAACATTTCCCCATACTGTATGTCTTCCAATCTTTATTAATATGCACATGTAGACATGATTATGTTCTATGACATTATGCAAGGAGAACATTGAATTTCCAAGACAGAGATTTTATTATGTGTTTGCAGCTTTCCAGAATGGATGCATAGCTTGGAATGCCAAGAATGTCATGGAATGAGAACAAAAAAGGACAAAAATTCATTCATTGGTTCATTCCTTTCATTTTTTGTCTGCAGGGACAAATGCCCATGCCGAGTGCCGACTATGGGTCCATGCCAGCGGCAGGAGGTTTGCCCTATGCACCCCAGCCAAATGTTGGCTTTGCAGTGAGTAACTGAAACACGTTATAGCAGGCTTACCTCTCCTCTGTGTATGTAAAGTGTTAGACAGTTGGAGCTACAAGAATCAATCCTCATGATATGCATGAGGAAGCATATTGATATGGCAAGTGGATTCACAATGGGTATCATGCAATTTGTGTGTATGGTATGTAATAATGCATTCAGTGTTTATGTGTATGTGTGTGTGTGTGTGTGTGTGTGTGTGTGTGTGTCTGTGAGAGAGAGAGAGAGAGACATGCGAATAGAATCAAGCATGCCACAAAGAGAAAAAATTGTATTTTAAAACTTGTGTAGGAGTTTGTTGTTGTTGTCACTACAATATCTTACTTTGTCTTTAAGTGCTCTTATTTCTCCAAACTAATTTGTTTGTGTGTGTGTGTGTATGTTTGTTGAAGGTTACCAGGTGCCATTACTAATAAATCCTCTTTTCTATTCTCACAAAAATGGAAGGCACAGTGAGTATAAAAGGAAAATTGAAAATCCTCAATTAGCATATTATTTCATTTTCATTCTTGCAACTAGAAATTTATGTGAAATGTTACAGAAATTAATTAATAACAACAAGCACTTGTGTGTTCGTTGTTGGAATTTGTACAAAAAAGACAAGAACATTTAGACAAACTTAGTCTTTTGTATTCACAACTGTCTACTGATCCCAAGAATACCAGAGTAACTCCATTGAGCTTCTGTGTGCTGCATAGAGGATACAGTAAAGGTTTTTCACTGAAATGACCTTCCCAGATGCAGTGCTGTCATCGCACCGCATGCTTCTGTGGTGTTCACAGCTACCTGCTCGCATAATTAGCACAGGCCCATGTACATCTTTCAGTGTGGCCAATATAATCACTACCTTGCCCCGTGACTGCACATACCTGGTATTCGTGATGTATTCCTGGAAGTTAACTGAGCACTATTGAGCTTTGGAAATCACAGAAACTCAAAGATGATTATGCTTCTCTTTACACATATTATATATGAACTTGAACTCTCTTTTTTTGTTGTTGTTTTAGTTATCCTTGTTCTTTATCATATTCATTGTTGAGAAAGTTGCTTAGGATCTCGAGTTTGAGAAGAGTGGCAAGGTTAAGATTCACTTTTTGATGGATTGCAAAATATATGTCACTCTCTCAAGAATTTAAAGAGCTGAGAATTCTGCCACAAAATTATTTATCCTATAAAAGCCTTGATTTCATGAAAATATGTAGAATGTAGAAGCTGTATATGTTAGTATCTTAATTTTTAGATATGAAATCCAATTTCTATTTTTTTGAAGTTGAATTTTCAATATCTTAAACCTGTGCCTGCATTGCAAACACAGGCTTATGTATGAGGATAATGCCTGTTCTTTTTGACAACACGGAGCAATTTTTGTACCTAAATGTATACATAAATGATGTGTCATTAGTTTGGGAGATAATTTAGAAAAAATGGTTAAATAGCATGGAAGAAATTTTTTTAAATAGTCAAAAATTTCATCAACGGTACTAGTAACGAAGCAGTCACTGCTCAAATGTTTCTTCTTTCCTTCTTAGTCCAATATTGCTCTTCTGTTTAGATGTTTTACAATGCAATCTAACCAGCAATAGCAAGTGTATGTGTGAAGAATGCACAGTGCATATCAATTGTCACTATACCAGGCAAGCCTGTGAGAAACCAGGAAGAAGCTATGAATCTGTCACAGAAATCTGTTTGAATAGAAGTGTGCATTTCACTGTAATACTGGTGCCTCATAAAAAGGCATACTCAACTGCCCCATGCTATTTAACAGGGAATTGCAAAGTTTTGTGCCATTGTGTCCTTGCAGTGGTAATCATCCATTTAATTGAACATAGCTCGCAATTAATTTTCCAGCATGCTTTGTGAACATACACAGTTGAGCATCTTAGCTCATTATGATCATCATGGTAACAATACATGGAGAAAGGGGCCACATCCATTGTAACTGCTAGCTATGACAGGGCTTGTGAAAATGAAATGTGATGTGGATATGTGTGAGGCAAGTATTAAAGCTGTACTCTGTTCATACTTGATAGCTATTGATGGGGTTTGTGTATTGGTAAAACTAGTGTTTTTAGGACATAATGTAACTTGGTGTTAATCTGATCCAAATTGATGTACATTGTATAATCCCTTGCTATTAGTGTTTGCTACCTTACTCTCTCCTTTTTTCCCCTTCAAATTACCAGAAAATTAATAATTTCATCCAATCTGTAGCCCACAACATTGTTGTATTTCTATCATTGATATAAGTTGTTGATGTAAATCTATTATAAATGCATAAAAGCAAATGTTTGATAGTATTGTTTCAGGTAACGATATTTGGTATCTTATGAGCACATCGCTTGAACTGTGTTTAAATAGCCATTCACTGGCAGTCCCCACACCATGAACGAGTGTTATATAGAAATACTGTGGAGGGAGGGAGGGAAATTTGTAGTGCTATGAAGAGCTGGTTCATCTTTGTACACATTTAGGAGGAAGGACGAAGAAAATATATGTCCACAACAGAGCTGTAAAACAAGACCACCTCGGTGGTGATGAAAAAAAAAAACAAAAACAAAAAGACTTCCTTCCCTTGCAACCGCAATGTTCCACTGTTTTGTGAGTTAGTGCTTCTTCTTTTTGAGGATACGAGTTGCAGGAAGACATAGGTTTATATTGTAGAAGACAAAGTTCAAAGGATTCTATGTTATTTTCATATGTGAACACATGTAGCTTTCAGTACTGGAATAGGGCACTACCGGAAAATGTAAGATAACAAGAATAGATGAGCACTTCTTTATTAACATACCAAGGCTGTGTGGAGGGCCTATTTTTGTTTTGTTTTGTTACAGTATTACTTATTACGTACTATAGGACTTAAATGCAATTCTGTATTGTTTACTCTTTCTAATATTACCTCTATTCTTCCCTGATTGATGGCTTGAAATGTACAGGAACTTCTCATTTTCTGCAAGTAGTGGGTTATGTCATTGTTTTCCTGCTAAGTAATTTATTGTCTAGACCTCCATGTAATCATGAAAATTAACAAGTCGTTGCTCTCATTCAGATTGACTTCTATATGTAAGGTAATTTACGTTGTACATTTTGTAGGAGATAATGTGCTAAAGTAAGAAGAGAGATAAATCAAAAATTGAAATCAGTATGGAATATTTGCAATAAGAACATATATTTGCAATAAGAAAATTTGCCTCTTGTTGCTGCTATCAAGTTATGTGTACACAACCATAGTTACATGCATAGGTTCGTGGTAAAACTGCCGTTTTGAAAAAAAAAAAAATCACTGATTACCCTCTGGATCCTTTCTGGTTCATGTACTTGAAATTGTAAATGATAATGATAGAAGTTATTGGTTTGTGGTTAGTGTGGTTTGCCTTGCATGCATGAACAGTATTATACTCGTATCAGATGTGTAATACACACCATTACTTTTGAAATGTCTAGTGTCAGTCTGTGTTTCTGTGTTCACTTTATACTGTAAAACATATATTTTCGCGAATTGGAGCCGACGGCCTTTTACGAGGCGTGAAATTTTCACAAATTGCCACTGGCATTCAATTACTTATAGTGTCAACAAGAAATTTCATGTGCATTTTAATTTCGCGAATCTTGGCACTCGCGAAATTCGTGAAATTACAATGCACACGAACATTCCTCGTTTTGCAGTACTCTATTTCTTGCCCTTTCATGTGCCTTGTGGACAACTCATACACTTTGTCATTCTCTATTCAAATCTAATGGAAGTTTTTCCTTATCCCGTGACTTCAACATATTATGTACATGGATGAGCAGAAAGATTCGTGCCATATGTCATTGTATTTCCATTCAACATTGGCAATCCCTGCATGGCTGTGTAGTCAGAGATATGTGTCACCATTTCCTCCCTATAGACCTTGTATTAGCTGTAAATATGAGTGACTTTGCACCAGTGTTCATGGTAGAGTTCTTTTCTTCTTTCACCTCTTTTCCACCAATCTAGGATGCGCCATATCCAACGGTTTGTATCCATTCTTCTCCTGATGCAGCTGTCATGGTTTGCATGCAGTGTGATTTGTGTGTCTGCATTTCAGACTAACAACAGAGTTCTAATCAATTACACACACACACATATATTGTATACCCATAAACAGTGTATCATACACACAGATTCAGAGACACACACATACAAACACACATGTGCAAGCAAAAGCACTATAGTATCACCAGCAAATATTGGACCCCTTTCCTCTTCTTCCTCCTCCCCTCTGCCCCTCCCCTCTGCCCCTTCTTGTCTGCCCCTCCCCTCTGCCCCTCCCCTCTGCCCCTCCCCTCTGCCCCTTCCCCTCTGCCCCTCCCCCTCTGCCCCTCCCCTTTTGCCCTTCTCCTCTGCCCTCCCCTCTGCCCCTCCCCTCTGCCTTCCCCTTTGACCCTCCCCTCTGCCCCTCTCCTATGCCCCTCCCCTATGCCCCACTCTGCTTTGCCTTGTTGCATACACACACACACACCCATACACACACACATACACACACAGTAAAAGTAGACAATCTCAATGGCACACTCTATTGGACCCCGTTTACAGTGCGAGGCTTGGCCGCGCCTTCATTTCAGTGTAAACACGCAAAAGGCCAAATGCGGGGCCAAAATTGGCCACGCATTTGGCCACGCTCTGGAGGTGTTCTCGGCCGTGGCCGAGCCCGGCCTTTTCTCAGTGTAAATGCAAACTTGGCCAAATGCGCGGCCAATTTTAGTCTGGCTTCCAAACCCTCTGCCCGTACTATTTCGCTATTCAGGATATTGACCCCCTCAACGTCGAAAACTAGTACAGTTTAAGGTGGTTTTGTCCTGCAAAGGATTTTTCCTTCGGCAAAGGTCTTTGCCCGAACGGCGACTTTGTCGCCACGGAATCCAGTTGGCAAAGGGTCTGAAAACCAGACTATACCAAATTGTGTTTGTTTACAAGCAGAGCGCCACTACAACAAAATATTGAAAGGTTTTAATTAAAAGCGCGGCTGAGCCCGGCAGTGTAAACTGACAAAACTGCGGGGCTCGGCCCCGCAATTGAGGCTGGGCTCGGCCGCGGCTCGGCACAGCCCGGCACTGTAAACGGGGTCCTAGATTACATGCTCAACATAATTATGCATGATTAGCCCAAATGCAGTCAACTCCGCATAAGTCGACGGCGCATATCTCTGACAAGTAATCGGCTTAGTGGATGAAAATAAAAAGTCCTAATTTACATTCATAGCATTACTTGTGTTATTCCTCATTCCTCTGTACACACAGAAATCAAATGTTGCGTATAAAGTAGATGCGTTTTCCTCAGCCCCTTCAAGATTACTTTACATGCAGAGTTGCCTGTAGAACTATATGAAGGCTTTAGATTTTGTGCATTTGGAATATATGAGATATGAATTATAGAGCATGTACTACTGGCTATCCAAAGAAAATGAAATATACTGAAGTATTTATTCCAAAGGAAATGAAATATACTGAAGTATCCATAGCATTGATACCTTGTTATGTTCATAAATATTCCATGACCATGCACGATGACGAAAACAGATCACATGACAACAATCTGAGCAATCACATATCATGTAATATGAGTACACCTTCTTACAAAATCTGTTATACAGAAGTCATGTGTAAATATGTGCACGCTGAATCTTTGAGAAGTACTGTATATGCCATATATTTTGTGAGGTTTTTATTTCCTTGAATTGTGCAAATTTAGCAGCACACAAAATGATGAACACTAATCTTGAAATGAATGCATGTTGTATGTATACATTTTACATTTTTATTACTGTACTCCTCAATCGCAAATTTGACCACGAGCAAAATTGTCGGGGAAGTCCTGCTTTGCTGAAAGATAAGACTTACGAGATATATGGCATATACAGTATATCATTTTACACAGCATTTTTTTGTCTTTGCATTTCACGTCAGTTATTTGATATGTGTTACTTGGATGTGATGTTTTATTTTTTTACCCTTCTCTGTTTTTGCACTGAGGTGTGTGGATTATTTTCCCCAAATACTCACCGTTGCCCGAAATGCCTGTTTCCTCTTGTTTGCATCCCTGTGTATACCCTGCCTCTGTTTGGTGAATCTAATCTCCAGGGCCATTCTCACTGGAAGCAAAATGATACAAGATTTTTTTTCAGTGGAGACTCAAACCAGTGTGGGTACATAAATGTAAAGTAGCAACATCGTGTAATTTGTTCAGTTTATGTGACTGAACTCATGGTGAAATTTGAACTATGAGTTTGGGAGTGAAACAAAATATTTAGCTGTTTGCATCATGAGACAACCCAGCACTTCCTTATGTAATCTGCATATAATAGTTACGTTCAGACGGGAGCCCTTAACCTCAAAGTTAGGAAACTTTGAGGTTAGAGCTTGTAGTTAGGGACCGTGAAGACGCACTCGTATTTAGCAAACCTCGAGGTTTGCTCGATGTTTCGAGCCATGAGAAATCTTATGGTTAGCGCTCTAACCACGAGCCGCGGGGGGTCCCCACTCGTAGTTAAGCACCGTGTGGACACAAAAAACAACGAACTTGAAGTTAAGAGTGACCTCGCCGTAAACTCCATCCCCCACAATAATTTCCCTCTGCTTCCAGGTCAACCTCCCAAACGTACACCACAAATACACTACACGTGAAAAACCTATGACGCACGACACAACAACATCATCTTTTCTTCCCATACGCTTGATCTCTGAAACTGAACACGTCGAACTCGCTACTGTATTCTATATTCTTCTCCGACGCTAAAAAAATGTTTTCGACGAATGTCTTCATAAAGGCATAAAGTCATCAGTGCAGTGCTATCTCTGCATACCATGACAGAGAAAAAGAGTACCTGTAAGCGAGTCCGACAGGGTTGGACTAAAGAATAAATAGACGCCTTTAATTGTTAGCAGTGTGGGCTGAAACTTCCGGTTTTGTGGTTTTAACATCGAGTGGGACCCACTCGTAGTTACGGGGGAGGGGGCAGGAGCTTAACCTCGAGGTTACGAAACCTCGAGGTTTAAGGTCGTGTGGACACATGTCGTAGTTAGGGGGCAAGAGCTAAACCTCGAGGTTTCCTAACCTCGAGGTTAGGGCCTGCCGTCTGAACGTAACTATTGAGGTGCACACATGCCTGTACTTGGCCACAAATTCTACTCCCAAGTTCTGAAGCAGGCTGTATAAGTTTTGTACCACACACGTGGCCTGGAAAGGCAAAAATGAGGTACTTTCATAAATGCTGTGCATGGCTGAAAAAAAAATGGAATTAATTTTCATGTGACATACTTGATTACCACAGTGAATGTGAATTCATTTATGCAACTATAGTTTTTGTGGTATCTGCACATGAGAATGTGGTATCTGTACATGAGAATGGCCCCTTTCACCATGGATGTGCATGCAGTGACATGTTTGTGTAGATGTTTATCTTAATCATCTTAAGAGAGGAAGAAGGCCATTATTGCTATACAATGTGCAAGGAGTTAATGGCACCCTGCTGATTTTCATACTCACACATTTTGTTGTTTAATCGTTTAATAACATGCAGTGTTTGATTTGGAAATTGTTTTTACTCCCAACTTAAAAACAGCTTGGTCTTTGTACAGAAACGAGTTGAATTTTCTTGACACACATGGATCTTGTTATGTTTTGTTTGAAAGATATGGATTATTATTTTTTTTTTAATGATTTGAAGGTAGCAAGTTGCACACCAATTCTGTCACCCAAGTTTCAGTTTCATGGTAGTTGTTTTACTACAAGTGTGTATGTCAAAAGTTTTGCTTTTGATTAGGATTGGAAAGTATCTATGGTAACATCTGCTATATGTTAAGACATGCAAAAGTAGCAAAAATAAAGAGTCAAGATTATTTCTAAAACCAAGAATCATACTGCCAAATGCCATATTTCAAATACACATCTAAGGACCTTTTATAGGAGACAAATATCCAAATGGAATGTACATCACCATGTCTTGATTTATCGTGGTGATTTGCTCTAGCTGTCAAGACATAAGGAGTATAGTTGATTTCCTTCTTTGTTTACAAATGTATACAATAGAGGTAGTCAGGACTGCAAGGGTTGCCTCAAGAAAATTATTGTTTCACACACTTAGGTATTTTTTTTTTAAATTTTGTGGCAGGCTTTTAATTTATTGGCAGGCTCAATTTTGCCATTATCTCTGTGCAGTGAGAAGCTGTAGGAGTAAACATTTTATGAAACATGAAGTTACTTTATGTTATTACTGGATACATAGTTAGTGCATTTTTATGCACAGGCTACTTAGAGGAAGCTGGAGGCATTATTATTTTATGTGAGGACATCGATGATTGTTTTATTGTCATTTTTTGGTCTTTTGGGCAGTCATCATTAGGCTTTGGTGATAAGTAGTGATCGTTTTATGGCTGCATGAGACACAAGACAATTATTGGTTGTGTTTATCCCCCATATCGTAACAAGTACCGACAGGAATATGTTGACACTGTACTTCAAAGCCGACGCAGAACAGATCAACAAGAATATTAGCTGTAGGCAGCCGAGATGAGAAAGAAATACTGATGTGGCAGAGTATGGCTGTGATTACCAGTAAACAGAATCATATAGCATATTGACAGTGACTTCCATCATTGGTAAAATTTAGGCAAGGTGTAGTAACTATCACTGTGGCAGTATTGCTCTTTTCTTCATGCATGTGTGATGTCCATTTTGATGAAAATGACTATCCCGATGCATTGACTCCCAAAATGTCAGTAAACATGTGCATAAAGGCTGAAATACACCACAACAAACCAACAAACTGTAAAACACTGCATTGCTGCTGAGCAAGGCCATAAAAGGAAAACTTCTTTCTTTCTACCCATGCAGAAACTTCAAGTTGTATGATGTAATCCAAACAGTTACATGAGAAGAACATGCCATGCTTGGTCATGAGATTGGGGGGGGGGGGGGGGGGAGGGGGGTACATATTATGTATGCACACTGTATGTTAAAAAAAAAAAAGTTCCTCCTTCATTTTACCTGCTGCATTTGTGTGTACAGGATGTTTGTGCATGCAGAAGCCTTGTTTGAAAATAAAGCTTTAGATAGCACCTGCAATGTGAATGCTAAGATGATGCTAATCATGTAGGCCAAAAACGGTGTTCTGCACATGCGCGACACTGCTGTTTCCATTGCCCAACCCAGGAGGAAGCGTCGTCTTAGCGTTCACATGGCAGATCTAAAACTTGTTATTACTGAGTATCTGAACTTGGTGCAGACCAAGACCACTTAATATGGAGGAAGAGGGGAAAAAGAGTGAAATTATTTAATATTCTGCAAATAGCATCATGCATCACTGTTCGGGTTCTGTAACATTGTACCATCTTGTTGCTTGCTTTGCAGGGAGCGGCCATGGCAGCAACAGCTTTCCGGGCACCTGCTCCAGCCCCTGGCCCAGCTCCCGTTCCCGGGGGCCCAGGCATGCCCATGCCCCAGGCTGCCCCAGCTCCGATGGCTGCAGCTCCTGCACAAGCCCCTCCACCTCAGCAGCAGCAGCAGCAGCCAAGGCCGGCACCTGTAAGTAACAATAAAAGTGATCATGATACAGTCAAAACTGTCTATAGTGGGCCACATGGAGAAATATCTGAAAAATGGTCCAACAGATGGATTGCTAGGTTAGGCAGGTTGACAGCCAACATGACATTTGATATCACATAATATCTATGCTACATATCACAAATATTTCCCCAATAGGCATATGCATGCGTACATGTATTAAGTGGTCACAGGGCATTACTTATATGTAGTTTCTTGTATCAGAAGTGATAATTGGCAAAGAGAAGAAGAAAATAGTGTATCATGTCTAGTTTCCAATAATTTTTGCTCTTCATTTGGATTGTGTACTGAAAATCCGTTATGCGGGGTGCAGAAACTGGCTTTATGCCCCAGTCACATAGACATCCCGGATCACCCCGGACCACCCCGGATCTGATCCGGGGAGAGATCCGTGTTGACGCCGGGAGGCCAACACGGCAACTTTTGGAGGTCAAAAACATCGGGCGTCGTCCGGGGATTGCCGTGTTGGTCCATGGGGGTGGTCCGTGTGGCTGCCGTGTAGCTGCTGTGTTGATCCGTGTAGATTCCGTGTTTGTCCGTGTAGACGTCGCGCTCTTCCGGCCTTATCCGTGTAGCTGCCGTGTTGATACCGTGTTGTGTACCGTGTGTACAGTCATACCAAAATCCCGGATCTCCCCGGATATCCCCGGACATCCCTGGATCACCGTGTAGATCCTTGAGCATCCGTGTTTATATGTGACTGGGGCATTACCCCTTTGCAGAAACTTTGGCAGAAAGAATAATGACAGAATAGGTTCAATATGGAGAATGTGGCCACAACACCTCGTGAAGTATTGCTCAGGGAAGTCAAATTAAGTTCCTGCTGGCCGTGTGAAACAGGTGCACCAGTATTAGACAAGGTCTTTAGCACAAAATTTCTTTGGGGGGGGGGGGTAGTAGCAGGTGTATAAAGCAGGTGGTCATCACCATTGCAACAGGTTTGACTGTGCTTTGCCTGTCATTCACAATTATACAAAAAAGAAAGGACATCAAATATCATGCAAGCAGGTAAACTTCAAATAAGAAAATCCAACCAAGACAGCATTGTGTCTGCTGAATGACTGATTATACAAGTCTTACATAAGCATGTCTGTGTCAACACATATCTGTTTAATATTCTCAAGCAGATTTTTTGTTTGTGTTTGTTCAGTTTTCAATATTGTTTGGTCATAAGATCGTAAGTATGTGGAATTTGTGTAGTTGAAGCTTTTTGAGCAAGCAGGATATGTGATATTTTTCTTGAGAGTAATGCAAAAAAAAAAATTCAAAACAGAAATTATGCTGTATTTCAAGTGTATCAAGAATGTTTAATCTTTTCCTGGAAAATTTCTCAAATTTATGCATGGATGTGAACATTCACTTCAGTTTTGACCTGTCAAAATTACTGCAATATTCATTATGTGTAATCAACCATAAACTAGACTCATAGAAACACATTAACATGCAAAAGATAAGTAAGTAGATTACACAGAGTGCACATACTGGCAATGCAAACTCATATGTACACTTTTATATATCATGTACATGTACATATAGTAGAAACATGCAAATAAAGCAGTGACATTGTAACGATCAAACTAGGGTCACAAAGTTTTGGATGTAATGTTGTGTGGAAAATGTTTCCCTCCCGATGCCAGCTTCTCCAGTGACATTTCATTGGCATAGCCAATGTGATGCTCAATGAGAGTATTTCCAGTGTTTTCTGCTGAAGAGGGGGAATGACTTGGAAAAATAATCACATGGGCAGTTTCTGGGGAAGATAGTGTCACCTACAAATCAGAAATACATTCTTGGCTGTGATGCATGTGTGGATTTTGAAATAACCCTCTCCTTTCCAATTAATTACTGCACTCAATGCCAAACAACTGTTCTGATGCCAGAATGATTCAAATAGTGACTTTAGTTCAAAGCCCTGTGGGTAATGCAAATGTCGATCACCATGATCCCAGGAAGCCAGCCAATTTGCCACAGGTGCATGAGGTTATGACCGATTGTCCCTCAATTAAGTGTGGAAAGCTTTACGTGACGTCATGATGTCGTGGTGCGAGGCTTTCAGGGAAAGTGATGTCATGTTTCAGTGAAAGGGTATCCCCCTTGTTTTGGTGCCTCACTGGGTACAGTGAGTCACCCACCAAGGGTAGGAAATCAAATTCGTCCTCTCCGGACGGCCCGTGCGCAACGCTCTGACGAAGACGTCGAGCAGCTGACGCAAATTCTGCTCCTCTCTGGGACTTGACGCAATCGGCTACTCAAGGATTTTGGCTAGTCCAGATGTCCAAAGTTATAAGTCTGATCCTGCATGCTGCCGTGTGCAGTCTTGATGGGGAGCTCTGCTGGAACTTGCCAGCCTGATTAATTCCATTTGTTGTTGACATATCGTTCTACTGTGTTTCAGTCAAGAAAGTTTGTATCCTGATTCTTGGAGAGTTCCGACGATAGAGTTTGTTTGCATCAGCCACCACTCTCTGGAGATTTAAGTGGAGAAATTTTGTCAACTTTTTGACCTTTAATGTGATCGGGAAGTTGCTTATCAGCAAAACTCTTGTTCGTGTGAGGTGTCAGAGGATATATTTGCATTGGGTTTTTATTTCTAATGACTGCCTTGCTGTCTGAAGGAAAGAGCTTGTGAACATCAGTGATCTGATTAATTGTCAAGTCAAGTTTGTGCAAATATAAACACATAGTCCTAATGGAACCTGAAAGTTCAGAGGTGAGTGAACATACTGTATATAGAGTTTCATAATAATAATAATAATTAAAAAAAAAAAAACATTTTCCACACATTGGATACAATAGTGCACTCCCATTATAGCGAACACAGTTACAACAAAATTTTTGTTACAAGGAAGTAAAAAGTCAGGTCCCAAAATTATCATTGGGATACATCTTTATGTACTTGACTGTTTGGATATAATGAAATTTCGATTTAACCGAAGAAAAGTGCTGGACCCGAGGACTTCATTATAACAAGAGTGGCTTGCCCTGTACACAATATTTTGATGTCTGTGTGTATTGTGGCTGGTGCACATTCAGATATCAGGTAGAATAGGAGTACAGTTTGGTGGTGGTATACAATGTAGTACACATGCTGCTGTGTGAAGGTTTTAGAATGTTGATGATCTTACTTTTCCAAGCATTTTCCAAACCTGAAAAAAAAAAGAAGATGTGCCTTACAGCATTACTTTTCATTGTTATGTGTTTTGTCTTAAAAAAACAAACAAACAAATATGCATTTTCTTAACTGGATTGATTGTTTGCAATATCATTTGAGAATATTTTGGAATTTCTGTCAGCCAGTCAAAAAGATTAATGAGAGATTGTACATACATTGTATATCAGTCCACTAGTTGGGAATGGTTTTAGCTTTGAATTTTTAATCAGACTTTCAGCTGTCTTGTCAGTGGGATTATTTGACTCAAAAGTTTTGTTTTTGAGGATTTCAGCAGTGAAACAAATAGCTCATATTGTTAGAAAAATTGTCATGGTTTTGAGAATGGTTTCATGCATGTACATGTCTGACAGTGGCTTGTAATGACTGTAGCAGTGCTCTATGGATACTGCAAACAGTACGGCCATCCCCCCCAAAAAAAAAAGAAAAAAAGAAAAAGAAAAGACAAGATTTTGACATTTCCAGTCAACTTTCTGTGACATTTTGGTTTGGTCACAAGTTCATCTTCTGTCTGTACTGCAAATCACACCTGGTGTAGCAGTGTATTACTGTCCTAATGGATCAGGCCTCCACAGGTATTAGATGTAATAATTAGCCTGTCATATAATTCAGTGAACGTTGTTAGTGTAGTGTTACTCTTGTGTCATCACTGTGTCATCAGTGGCACATGGTATCATTACTGTCCATATGTTCATAACTTTGAGATTTTGTGTCAGGTTTGAAATTTTCATGAGCAAAAATTACGTATTGTGCATTTTATTTCTGCTGCAGTCAATAATGATATGAATATATTTTGTGCATTGCTTGCTTTTTCTTCTCATTTGGTTCAGGTTCAGCAACCAGCAGTCACCAAGACAGCCACTCCTCCCACCCAGCAAATGGCAGGCATGTCTCTCGCAGCAGGAGCCATTGTTAGGGTAGGTAATTACATTCACACCATGTCAGGGAGAATTTGATAAAGTTACTCTCCTGCTGCTGTCTCGTTTTCTTCTTCTTCTTCTTTTTTTTTTTTTTCATGAAGCTTGGCAGAGATGCATTTTATGTTTGTAATGAGCTTCTTTTAAAGGGATGGCATAGTGTTGGTTGAGATGAGGATTCAGCTTTAAACTTTGAGAGATACTTAAAAACCACTTCATGAAATGTTGAGGAGCATACAGTTCTAAGAGGAATTCAAGGTTCATTTGAAGAAAATCGTTTTTGAAATGGCCAAGATGTCTAAAAACAAAATTAAACAAAGTGATCCTAACATAAGGTAGGTCCCACCTTTTATTGGGATCACTTTGTTTTGGATATATCAGCCATTTCAAAACCAATTTTCATCAAATAAACTATGAATTCCTCTACGAATTATAAACTTATGCTCTTTCATATTTCATGAGAGGTTTCTCATTATCTGGAAAAATCATCATCAAAAAACACTGGAAACCTGAAGCCCCATCCCAATTGAAACTGTAGCATCCTTTTCGTACGCATTCTCATGATGCACAAGTGTGCAACCGTCAGATAAACAATATGTCGCCAAATGGAAATTAATGACTGAATCATTTAGAGGGAGGCATGTACAATTGTACATTCACTTTCTTCATGTTTTATTTCATTGTCTGTTTCCTGCAGGGTACAGGGACGGTAAAGCCAAAGGCAAACTTCAATGGACAGAAAGAAGCAGAAATCTTGCGTAAAGCAATGAAGGGACTTGGTAAATATGCATGATCCATTTTTCAAAACATTTTTGTATGTCAGTTAAGAATGTGAATGTTTACTGTGTCCAATTGACTTGCACATATAAAGTAAAAGCAGACAAGTGAGTAGTAGATGTATTATCAGAAAGTTGACATGAGATGTGAAAATTATCAATCCTTTCTGCCCCTCCTGTTATCAAGGATGCGACGAAACGGCGGTGATCTCCGTGGCAACGACATGCAATGCGGTCCAGAGGCGACAGATCTCCAAGGACTTCAAGACGATGTACGGCAAGGACCTGGAGAAGAACCTGAAGGGAGAGCTGAAGGGAAAGCTGGAGACCATTGTCCTCCACCTTTTCATGCTTCCGGCTGAATTTGACGCTCACATGCTCCGAAAGGCGATGAAGGTGGGTGGAGTGATCGCATCGTGACCTGTTTGTTTGTTTGTTTGTTTGTTTGCTTGTTTTCATTTTCCATCTCACAAGATTGTTGGATTGCCCATATTCAGCTGCATTTATTAACTGATCTTCCATGGGGTCCAGTTGTGAGTACTTGGAGTGGATCACTCACCAGGTGTATGGACCCTGCTCGAAGTGATGAATGAATGAAGCGAGATCATTCTACGTGTGTGGGTTGTGACACTCTCACGCACAGTTTCTCCATATTATGTCCTATCATAGTGTTTTGCTTGAACTAGAGGGGACAACATCAAAACACACAACATCGCTCAATGAGAATCACTTTGGTTCGAACCCGCATCGGAACCTGAGCCATTCGATTGAAAGGCAAGTGTGCTAACGACTTTAGCCACCTTGTTGATCCCAAATGGCATTTAATATCAAACTCTCACTCGAAACATAATGCTGCCCACAGCCCTCACATGGCCGCATCATGTGAAGATTTTATCAAACTCTCAATCAAAATGTTGACTGCAAGTGTAAACAAATTTATCTTTTTCCTCCTAAATGGCTTATTATATCGTACAGGGCGACTTCAAAGCAATTAATATATCTGCCAGTATTTTTGTGGCTGTCTCAATGTATGAGAATATGATTTAAGTTTCATGCAAATACTGCTCGCAATGTAGAAAAATGCTTCCTTGCCCACTGCACCTTACCTTTACAAGATAATTATAATCTTACAACAATGACGGTATGTAAAGTGACTGTCTAGAGCTAAAGCAAATTTCAATGTGAAGCTTTGTCAGAAGTGTAAAACAAAAAACAACCTTCTTTTATTTCTCAGGTTGTCTTTAGCCATTCAACTTTTCAGTCCAACACAACCATAATGTTTTGTTGATACTCATTCTTATCAAAGTTTTCCATTCTCTGCGTATGATATGAGTGGAATATGACTGTCAACATCCACCACATATGTCCCTTGTTTTTACATCAAGTGTGTGTAATAGCAAATAGTCACCTGTGCAGTTTCACTAATTTAACTCGTAAATGGATACGTCAGATACTAGTAATTGATGGCTCCTTTGGTACACTAAAGCATCCATGGAAGATTAACTTGCTGACAATATGGTTTTGTCCTCAGGGACTAGGAACCGATGAGTCTGTACTGATTGAAATTCTGTGCACCAGGACAAATGACGAGATCAGGGCTATCAAGGAGGCTTACAAGAAAGGTGGGTGCTCTTTGAAGATACCATAGATTGCCAGCGCAATGTTTATTGTGGAAAACTGATGTCCCTTCTTATATGACAGTACCATTGATTAAAAAAAAAAATAGTGGGAAATAATCAATGCACGCCATGTTGTAGATAACTGGTGATCAGTTAAGGGTATAATGCATGTTTTATGACAGTTGAGACTTACCTGGTATTCATGTCATCGAATTAATAACAGAATTATCCTCACTTTTTATGCCTCCGCCACGAAGTGGTGCCGGAGGCATTATGTTTTCGGGTTGTCCGTCCGTCCGTCCGTCCATCCGTCCTTCCGTCCGTCCTTCCGTCCGTAATGAATTTTGTGGACAAAGTAACTATCAAAACCTTTTGAGGTATCCTAATGAAACTTGGCATGTATGTGTATTAGGGGGTGAAGTTGTGCCTGTCAACTTTTGGGCGCACATGCTCAAGGTCAAAGGTCAAAAGGTCAAGATCAAATACATAAGATTTTACTATTTCCATCATATCAATGGAATGCCTGAAGATATTTTCTTGAAACTTAGTGTATACATGTATTACTCAATTAAGATTCTCTGGTGAAAGTTTGAGTCATGAGGTCAAAGGTCAAAGGTCAAAAGGTCAAGTAAAAATATTAAAACTTCACCTTTTTTCTCTGTACCTTGGAAATTGTTCAAGGTCTCTTCATGGAACATACATGTACTGACTGGCAGTGATTATCTAGAGAATTTATGGTTCATGGGGTCAAAGGTCAGGGGTCAAAGGTCAAGGGCAACACTTCAAAATTTTACTAAATATTTCCCTCATGTTTATGCCATACCAGCAGGATTATTATTATTTTTTTTTTTACACTAGGTGTATGCATGTTTAACCTAATAGAGATTCTCTGGGAAGTTTTTTTTTTCTTTTGTTTTTGCCTCAAAGGTCAAAAGGTCAAAGATCAAGTGAAAGTGCTGAACTAAGTTTTTCCTCCATATCTAGGAAGTGGCTCAAGTTATCTTGAAACGTACTACATATTTATGCATCTTCTGCCTGCTTCTGCTTTTTAGCATTCCTCCCCATTTCCAACATTTTCGTATACTTACAAGTTTTCTGTAAACTTATCCTTTACTTTGTATACTGAAATTTATGTAAGTACACGTACTGTATTCAATTTGTGTAATATATTTATATGTTTTTGTTGGAAATGAAAAATAAATGAATGAAAAAAAAAATGAAAATGACAGTGATTAGCTTATGAATTTTAGGGTCAAAGGCCAGATGAAAATGGTAACAATTTACTATTCAATACAGAAATTGCACTTTTTCTCCATACCTTGAAAATTTCTCAATGCATAAACATATGAATGGGTCAAAGTCAAGTTAAAGTCTGTAAATCCCAAATACATGCTCTCCTATTTAACCAGTTAAACCTAGGTCAAGGAAGGTGAGCATTCATCACATTAGTGACAAACTTGTCATTTTAACATTTTGCCAATTTTGTGAAAATGTAATCACACATTGTCCACATGTACTATTTAGACCTATTAGGAGAATCATGCATTATGGCGGAGGCATACCAGTCGCCATAGCGACATTTCTAGTTGCGCACTTAGTCTTTGATTTCAAGTGTGACTATGTCTTGATAAAGGTATAGAGACATTAACCCTAACTTACCTGGGCTATTTAGCAAGCTTGAATTCCTGGGGGGGGGGCCATTATGGCCCCCCCTTCAGATCTCGGCCGTTGATCGCGCGATCGCCGCAAAATTTTGCATGAACATAAAGCCGGATGTAATCTACAAGACTGTTAAGTTCAATTTTCAAAAAATTTGCAGTTTTTATTTTAAATTAATTAATTATGCAAATATATGCAAAAAAACTCATTTTCGTCTATAATTGGCTTATAAAAGCTTATGGAATGCTGATTTTTGTTTTAAATTTTCCTAGTGACATTCCGAACATTTGTACGTAAAAAGAAAATCAGTATCAAAATTAATTTCCTATGTTTTCTATTGTTTTATCATTTTTTAATGTATTTCTTTGTTTTTTCAAACTTTTGTTTTTGTTGTTTTTTTCAGCAGAATTTGTCATACACATCTTTAGAAGCATAGCTATACTAAAATACATTTATTTCAGCCATTAAAATTAAAAATATGAATCTTTATATGAATTAATTGAAAAAACACAATTTGTATTGACTTTGTACACAAAATCACGTTTTTGAGCAATTTTGGGGTGGACGAACATTTTTTGAAGGGGCGTGGCTTCGGAACGGTATGCCCGGTCGCGACAAATTTGGTCTCAAAAGTTGCGCGAGACTTGAAAGTAAAAAGTCAGTGAGCGGCGCGGTCAAAAAATTTTGCGCGGCGGAATGGTCGCGGAATTTGTCGAGGGGGGGGCCATTATGGCCCCCCCCCCCCCAGGTAAGTTAGGGTTAAACCCCAGAAAAGGCAAATGAAGGTGGTCTGGGTGACAATAAAACTAATCTCATATCCATTCAAAAATCAAGTAAGTTTTATAATTATGTTAAATGCTACTGTCCTGAATGTCAAGTCCAAGAATATGTTGAAATCAACACTTGCATTTTTTTTTAAAGAAGCATGTTATCATGGTGACTTACATTGGCCTATTACATTCAATTACACAATATCCTGCATGTTTGAATGTATGTAAACCTCAAAGCTAATTTTCTGGAAATTGTGTTTATATGTTTGTTAGCTTAGGTATCATTTTCGTGGCAGATTTTGATCCCAATGTGTTGTGACAAATTATGTATCATTGGATGGTTTCCATGGAGTCTGGCAGATCTAATGATATCAAAACCTGTATGTATCAATTTTCAGCAACTGTATTGAGGTTTTCATGGTGGGAAGCAGTGTTATAATTGGGGTTAGAATGTAGCCTTAGGTTAAGGCTAGTCTAGCCTCATGTACCACGAATTAATGTATTACCGAAGATGCACATTAGTTGAGGAAGTGGCAATTCAGCTGAATATCAGGCTACTTTGAAGTGTATGTAAGGAAAGTGTTTGATGGCAATGTGTGTGTATGTATGTGCATGTGTGCATGCATGTGTGTGTGTGCATTTGTGTCTGTGTCTCTGTCAGTGTCTGTGTCTGTGTCTGTGTTTGTGTTTGCACCTGATTCTCTGCAATGTCTGTGTTTAAGATTTTTTTTTGTTGATATTATCATTGTGGGAAAGTTGCCAGTAATCAACATGTCTACAAGTTGTATAAAACCAACCAAAAATTTTTTTCAACTTTCACATAATGATGTTTGTGATGGTTTTTCTGGATCAGTGGTGATGGGTGTTTACTAATGTAATGTATTCCACAGTAATATGTTAAATTCAATGTGAGGATTTTGACCAGGTGATCTCTTATGAACTGTAGAACCATGCCAGCTCTTTACACCTCTGATGTTTTCCCTGAAAGTATTACTTTTGTTAGATAAACAAGATAGAATGTTACAACATGAATAACATTGGGTGAAGATTGAACTGTTCTTTTGTATTCATTTGTATTCATCTGATCCATCTGATCCAGCACCTTACAATGCAGCACATCTATATGAAGGTCTTGGTTTCACTTTATTCAGACTTCGGGAATTTGTGATGATGCATGCAAAGGAAACAAGCCAAATAGCTCTATCACACACACACACACACAAATCCAACTCAATAAATTGTTGATGGTTTTGCAAGCTCTGTTTGATAGCCAACTGTATGTTTTCCATCTGAAGAGGGCTGCATACCTCTACAGAGTTCATAATAACAAGCATTGAGTCATTGAACTGTACATGTCTTTCAAGTATTGTTCAATGGTGTGCTCTTTCTCCATTGGCTGGTTCAATCAAGTAGCATACTGTACACAAGAATGTATGCCATTTATACATATGCATAAAATTTGCTATATATGAATGACTGCAGATCTGACACTGTAACAGAATGGCTGATCACATTTATATATTCATATATAATAATATATATAATCACATACATTGTATATATTCATATATTCATATATTCATATAATCATATATTCATATATTCATATAGTCCTATAATATGTAGTATGGACCTGATGATCATTTGTGATTATTTGTAATTATTTGTAATTATACAGTTACAGACAAGCCTGATTTCACATAGACCATGTACAAAATACAGCCGAGCCAAAGGCGGGGCCTAAGGCCGGACCCAAGGCCACGGGCCTTAGCCCGGAACCAGGGGCCCAGAGCCCAAGTGGGCCCAGGCCCAGGGGCTCAGGGCCAGGCCCAGGGGCCCCAGTGGCCCAGGGGCCCAGGGGCTCACGGGGCCCAAGGCCGGGCCGAGGCCAGGAGCCTAAGTGCTGGCCCAAGGCAGGGGGCCCAGCCAGGGGCCACCAGACTGAGACCACTAAGAGTACCAGTCATGACTTGCTGTGATAATGATGTGACAGGCCTGTGCATACACATATTATGTAAATACACTGTACAGGGCTGTGCATATTATGTAAATACACTGTACACTAACTATACACAGTGATGACTTGCTGTGATAATGATGTGACAGGCCTGTGCATACACATATTATGTAAATACACTGTACACTAACTGTACACAGCCCTGTCGCTGTATAAATCGCGACAGGGCTGTACCTGAGCAGCCCACAACACAGAGCAAACACAAAGCAAATTTTACGATTGCATTTAGTTTTGATACTTGACATCATTTTTTGTCACCTCAAACGCATCAAAGACAATCTTTATTAATGAGACTTCATACCGTACCTGTTTTCCTGGGGTTATTTGTGGGAATTCTGCGATCTGGGTACTATTCGCAAATCTAACAACATGTGAAAATATCAACTCCTGATCATGTAACGTGCATGTGTACATTTCTGTGTTCACTGCTGTATTCCATGAACATGAATTCAACAACTACTGTTATATCCTGTAATATGAGCTGCCAGGACAAAACTCACATATGCTCTGATTCTGTATAGCAATCACTTTCAAAGCAATGTATTGATACATTTCTGCCAGCTAAAAATTCTTAAATGTTGGTTCACCCATGTGAACGGGTACAGAAACTGAAGCCTAGGTGGTGGGTTAAGCAGAATTGCTGCTGTCCTTGCAGTCCCACTCACATGTTTTCATGTTAGTCTAATGCTAGTTTGTGGCAATAAGAGTGTGCCAAGCAGTTTGCCAAGCAGGGATTCAGCTGGATGTTGAAAGTGATTAGCCATTCTGATACTTGAATTTAACAATACCATTTAACAATTCCATACCGCCTAAAACCCCAACCCTATCAAATTCTTTAGAATTTCTGCTATCAAAACAATGACTGGATAATCTGCAGACAAAGTAGATTTTTTCTGTCACAAATCTGCTGTTACTGTGTTATTACCTCCGCCAAGGGGGAAGGTTATGTTTTCGTGACCGTTGGTTTGTTTGTTTGTTTGTTTGTTAGTTAGTTAGTTTGTCTGTGTGCAAAATAACTCAAAAAGTAGGTAATGAATTTGGATGAAACTTGCAGGAAAGGTTTAGATTGATACAAGTAACAGATGATCAAATTTTGGTAGTGATCTGAGAATTTTGGAGGAATTTATGAAGGATTTTTGATATTTTGGCAGGTAGGGTCAATGAATTTGGGAGTTCAGGCTGCGCGTATTTGAGGTTTGCATGCGCGCACTAAAGTGCGTGCTCTAGTTTCTGCTAGGGCGAGGCGCGCCATGCAGCTGAGGGTTTATGACCTAACAAAGGCTTCTATATTGGGAAATTGGGCGACTTTCAGCACACAATGCTATAAGTATGTATGGGTGGAAATCACTTCTATGGAAGAACAGGATCAGTGGTGGAAATGAGCTGCATGCTTGGTGGAGGTCTGCGCTCTCAGAGTGCTTCTGTAGTTTTGAATGTCTTCCTCTGTGAAAAATGTGAAGTCAATGAAAGGAAAAAATATGGTACCTGGTAAATATTAATAGCTGGGCACATTATTCACACATGTACTATACAATGTACAGTATGACAGTAGCATATATCCACTCACAAAAAAAAAACACTGATACATGTAAAGGAGTTAAAGAATCAGCAGACATAATTTTACAAGATGTATTGCAGAGTTCAATTAGTAGTAGTATTAGTAGTAGTAGTAGTAGTAGTAGTAGAAGTAGTAGTAGTAGTAATAGTAGTAGAAGTAGCAATGATAATAATAATGATAATAGTGGCTACTTGTATAGCGCACAGGTCCGCTTTTTAGTGCTCATGGCGCTTCATAAATGAAAAGATAGATATAACACATGTTCAAACATGACAGCAGAGAAGAAAATGGCAAACAACAACAAACACATACCAGATAAAGAATACAATTGTTCCGAACATTATAGACTGCAATTATAGTCCTCAGTGTGAGAGGAATAGGTAAAGTTTTGAAGTTTGGATTTGAATGTTTCTGTAGATGACAATTATAGCTGTACACACAGAGAAAATGTTCCAGTTAAAGAGGAACGTAGTCATACAAAGTGTATGTATTTCACATTTTTCAGTATTTTCAATCTTTCATATCCATATGCAATGGGCATAATGGACTCATTTGCATATCATTTGCATAGTATTGCCTATCATGGGGTGTGAAAGTATGCTGAGTGTTGACATATAGGTCATCCGCTCATTGTATCCCCCGAACAGAGTTCGGAGGATACTATGGATTTGGCCTCGTTGCGCCGCGTCCGCCGCAGAGATTTTCTTGTGAGCACTCTACTGGCTGCAGTTCTTCTTAGATCATCTTCAAATTTGGCATGAAGGTGTGTTATGGTAAAACGAAGACGCCTATTGTTTTTGGTGATGGTGCCCTCGCTTGTTCCGTCTTTATACATGAAAAAGTAAATTTAAAAGGGACTGTTTGTGTGTGCGACGCTGGCCTTGCTTCGTGACCAATTTTTTTTTATGCCTCCGCCAACGAAGTGGCCGGAGGCATTATGTTTTCGGGTCGTCCGTCCGTCCGTACGTACGTCAGTCCCATTTTGTTTTTGTCGATATCTCAAGAACCGTGTGATGGTTTTACATCAAACTTGGTATGAGGGTATATCCTGGGGGGATAATACTTTATTTGGATTTTAGGGTCACGGGGTCGAAGGTCAAAGGTCACAGGTTATTTTGTGAAAAAAAGGTTGAAAATTCACGTTTTTCTCCATATCTCGCAAATGGTTCAAGGTATCTTCATGGAACTTAGTATATATGCTTGTTCCAATGGGCAGTGATTATCTAGGGAAGTTGGGGGTCATGGTTCAAAGGTCAGGGGGTCAAAGGTCAAGGTCAACTCCTCAAAATATCACTACTTTCCTTATATTTATGCAATGCCTGAAGGTTTGTTTTTTTTAACTTGATGTATGCATGTATTACCCGATACATGTGACTGTGCACCTCAAAACGAACATAAAGTCGCACACACTGATTTTGCGTGAGGACTGAAAATAAGTGAAATGGGTCAACCCAGCCGAATTTGACTTTTTCATATTTTCTAAAAGAGCGGGTCTTCTTTTACATTATGCTAAAATTTGGTATCATAAAACGGGCAGGAAAGTGTGTTTTTTTAGCAGTTTATCTCGAACATTTTTGGTAGAATAGTGTGATTAGGTGTGTCTTTAGAATCCATTTTTCATTTCTGAAAAACCTTGTCCACACTCTTCACTTTCCACTCTAATAACTTTTGAAAGGATAGTGCCACTGCTTTGAAAGTTGGCATTAATTATGGACAGAATGTGTTAATGAGGCATGCTTAATTTCAATTTAATCTGATAATCCCTTCATTGTTGTTACTCTGGTGGTTTACTTCCTGTTTATTGTCCCATTCATCGCACAGCCAGCACGGTTTGGTAAAGATTAAGCGCTTGAATAGACACTGTACTTCAGAGCCTCTTTTCTCAGTTCACACTTTTCCTGAGTTTGTGCTTTCTTTCCAATATTTAGATAGGTAAGGAGAGTCCATTTGATGTGAGTTATACATCATTTTAAAGCTTAAAGTCTGCTCTTTCAGAATATGGTCTTAGCTAAAAATTCATGTCTGGCAACTTTTTGTTTGTTTTGAGGTGCAGGGTCACATATATTCTGTGGTAAGTTTCTTGCCAAAAGGTCAAAGGTCAAGTGAAAGTGTTGAATTGCACTTTTTCCTCCATATCTCAAAAGTAACTCAAGGTATCATCATGAAACTTACATATTTATGCATGTTCAACCTAACAGTGATTCTCTTTGGAACTGTGAGGTCAAAGGTCAAAGGCCAGGTTTAGATAATGCTATTTTCCCATTTGATATTGAAATTATACTTTTTCTCAATACCTTGAAAATTACTCAATGCATAAACTTATAAAAGGGTCAAAAGTCCAGTAAAAATCATCAGTTCCCCAAATACCTGCACTCTGACATTTTTAATCATTCATCCAATTGAACCTAGTTCTAGGAAAGTGAACATTCAGCACATTTGTGGCAAACCTGTCATTTTGATATTTTGCCAATTGTGTGAAACTGTCATCACACATTGTCAAGACATTGTACTATAGACCTATTAGGAGAACCATGCATTATGGCGGAGGCATACACCAGTCGCCGTAGGGACATTTCTAGTTTGTTTGTTCTTTTTGTAGAACAGTGCTCTAATTCATCCCATACCTGCAGTGGTATTTGGAGATTTTCATGCACATTCCATATCTTTTCCCTCTGCCAGAGTTCTCTCGTGACCTGGAGAAGGATGTCGTTTCGGAGACGTCGGGTCACTTCAAACGACTCCTTGTGTCCATGCTCCAAGGGGCGCGCTCAGAGGTTCAGAGCGTAGACCATGCAAAGGCCAAGGCTGATGCTAAGGTAAGTGATGTCATCTTGTTGCCATTCAGACATTCATGACTTGCATTAAGACAGCCAACCTGTCATTCATTTCAATAGACCCTGCAAAATAACCCGGACTTTCACTGCTCAGTTTTTCTCTGAAGAGTGAGTTTTGATAGCTGTGAAGTTAATCTTGGATGTCATTACTTTTGAAAACTGAGAGAGCAAAGACACCAGAAGCAAAAGAGCATTTTTGTTTTATGTTGTGTTAAAGATCTTTAACTGTTGATTTCTGCTGCTTGAATTTCTCTCCTGGTCCCTAACACGGTATGAAGTGGAGATGTTTTGGTCTACTGGATTTTATGCTATGCTTTTGATTAGAAGATTTTCAGAGTTCAATTCATGGCACTAGTCTCGAGCAATGCACTTTATCCACAATGCTCTTCTGTATTACTCATTGATATGAGTGGGTACGTGGTAGGGAGCTAAAGATTTAACATGGTTAGATTGAGGCACATATGCACTGTACAGTGGCAGCCTGACTAGATTCCTATCCAGCAATTGGAGAGGGACGGAGTACTGTTGGTTTAAATTTGATGCCATTGACAGGGGTATAGTACTTTGTAAAATATTTTTATCACCATACCATTGTAGAATACACATGCAATTTACAGCTATTACCTGTTGGAGTCTGGTACTAATGATTGCAACCTCTATTTATGAAATGTCAAAGTGAGTTGAAAAATAGATATAGATGTTGGTGTAATGTTTGTTGATGGCAGGCCCTCGTGACAGCAGGCGAGGCCCGATGGGGGACAGACGAATCCACCTTCAACTCGGTGCTTGCATCCCGCAGCTACCCCCAGCTGAGGGCGACGTTTGAAGAGTACAACAAGATGGTCAAGTACACCATGGAGCAGTCCATCAAGAGGGAGATGTCCGGTGATCTCGAGGACGGCATGCTGACCATTGGTGAGTGGGAACATAGTGGATGGCTTAATCTTCAGGAGTTAAAGGGATGGTATAGTATTGGAGATGAGAAGTGGGCTTTTAACTTTTTGCGAGATACCAAGAAAACACTTATGAAATAGTATAGAGCATACCATTTTAAGAGGAATTCAAAGTTTATTTGATGAAAATCAGGTTTTGAATAACTGCATACTTGCCAACTAGTAAGATTTTATCAGATTCAGTAAGATTTTTTACGTTAAAAATAGCAAAATCAGATTTTCCGTCAGAGAAATCAGATTTTTAAAAAATATTTAGATATACCTGCTATGTGTATTTTCTGAAGATTTGACCGAAAGTAAGATTTTTAACTTCAGTTTGCATATAAAATAAGATTTTTGCAATCCACGAGTAAGATATTTCATCTTGAAATGTTGGCAGGTATGTAACTGAAACATCCAAACACAAAGTAAAACAAAGCGATTGTAGTAAAATGTGGGTCCCACACTTTATAAGTATAAGAATCACTCTGTTTTGGATATCTCAGCCATTTCAAAACCAATTTTCATCAAATAAACGTTGAATTCCTTGTGGAATTACATGCTCTTTCATATTTGATAAGAGGGTTTTCATTATCTCACCAAAAAATGTTAGAAACCTGAAATTAGGTCTCAACCAAAACTATACAATCCCTTTCAGAGTAAACTGCTTCTCATCAAAAATTGCCATACCTTTTACTTCACTGTTGGTTTAACCCTAACTAGGCCGGGCTACTCGGCCGTCGACCGCACGATCGCGACGAAAATTGGCACACACATTGCCTATGATGTAATCTAAAGTACCATGAAGTTCATTTTTTCAAAAATGATCATTTACACTAAATTATGCTAATTTATGCATAATGATGCATGAAATCAGACAATTTGGTATAAATCGCTAAATAAAGCTCAAAACAGGCACATTTTTTGTGTAAATATTCTTTTTAGTGTCCTTAGCAAATGTAAGAGAAAAAAATTGTGCAATCAGAAAAAATTTCCTAAGTATTTTATTGTTTTTTTGAATTTCTTATGTATTTCTTTGTTTTTTCCACTTTATGTTTTTCATTGTTTTTTCAATGAAATTTGTCCATGACATTGTTCTCAACAAGAAAATGCGTTATTAATTGATTTTAATCAATAAAACCCAAAAATAATCATGCTTTTATGAAATTTGCCTGTAAACACAGTTTGC
Organism: Diadema setosum; assembly: GCF_964275005.1. Taxonomy (NCBI): domain Eukaryota; kingdom Metazoa; phylum Echinodermata; class Echinoidea; order Diadematoida; family Diadematidae; genus Diadema; species Diadema setosum. Next base: position 41,902,920 of record NC_092689.1, read on the forward strand.
ATTGAAATTGTACACAAATTCACGTTTTTGAGCAATTTTTGGTCTGACATGCACGTGCATATTTGTGCGCAACTTCGGAACCGCACACCCGGGCATCGCAAATTTGGTGTCAAAAGATGCGGGAGACTCGAAAGAAAAAAGTCATGAAACGTCGCGGCGATAGATTCTCGCGGTAGCAATAAATCACGCAAAACGTCGAGGGGGGGGGGCCTCGGAGGCCCCCCCCCCCCCCGGCCTAGTTAGGGTTAACAGTCAGCCATTATTTCCCTTCATATTAAGTACAATTTTGTGGAAACACAGTAGTGAGGTTATTGTTATGATTAGAGACAACAGTTATGGCTGATATTAGCGACATTTTAAGGAACGCGGCTCAAAGCATTCAAGGCATGATCAGTGTATTATCCTAGGACTGCTGAAAGTTGGAGTTAGGATGTTAGAAAAAGTGTCTTGAGGAAGTTATGCTTAAAAATACAAACAAACAAGTTTTATACTTTCATCTCTTCACACAGAAGTGTGAGTTGAGATGTTGTCTATCCTTTCCTAAGACAATATGCAATATTTGGACCATTGTAGTTGTTGTTTGTTTGTTCTTGTAGCTTTTTAATGCTATTGCATGCAAGAGATCATACTAAGCACATCTTTCATTGTGCATTTTATTGTGGATATTGCTTTTCCTGGCTTTCAGTGGTAGCCATCACTTAACCTTATGAAAATGACTAGAGTGTCCCAACTAAAAAAGAGTTAATTTTTGTTGTTGTTTTAATTTTACCACCCAAGAACAGCAGACAAAGTTGAAAGCATTACTAAACTTTATCACAAAATATGAGGTCCTTTCATTGCTTTTGTTGCATTCTTCACTGACAAAAAACAAACAATATTTCTTATTGTGTGACCTGTCACTCATCTGTTTTCATTCATATTCTTTATTTTACAGTGCGATGTGTGCGCAACACACCATTATACTTTGCAGAGAAACTGTACAAGTCCATGAAGGTAAGAGTTCTTTGCAATTTTTGGCAAATTCATAATTTCAGGACAATTATGAAGAGGAGAATAAGAATTACTGATAGAATTGAGGTGTGTTGGATAACAGGGGGGTTGACCACGAAGATGATAATAGCTTGAGCTGAAAGTAATCTTTGAAATCCATATTCCTGTTTTAGTGTTAGTTAATTCCTAATTGCCGTTATTGTTATGAAAATTAATGGTTGGTCTTTGGTAGAGTACTTCTGCATCATTTTACTCTCCTTAACCGAAATCAAATGCTCCATCAATGTCTTTTCCCACTTTCAACCCAGCTTTTGTATGCTACTGAGAGGCATAAGTGGAGTGCAGAGCTAAATTTAGGAAACAAATAATTGTATTCATGCTTTGTGATATTAAAGAGTGACAGTGCCATGTGTAAGGACTGTCAAAATCTTATGATGAACCAATGAGGCCTTGACAAGGCTTACATAAAATTTCTGTTTCGGCCGGAATTATGAAAGTACAAGTAAGTGCTTAACTGCATGACTGTGATATGATACCAGTATACCATTCCTGAAATTAGGCTGAGCTGCTATGTAGGCTGCCTGTTAATATCCAAGTTTCAATAATTGCAATGAGTAATACTGTCAATTTTGTGATGATATGTTGATTAATGAAGTATTACTGTTTCCACATCATGCTCGGATAGCACTTTGCTCAGCTGCTCTGTTGAGCAGGGGCATACTAATCAACATTTTAATCATGTCAGTTTATCTACAGTTTGTAGTCATTTATTAGGTAATTCACTGTTTATAAGTTTTGTCTCATATTAAGGGTGGGGCTTCCATGAATTCCTGATTGAAGATTAATGTCATGTGAAAGATTGATTGGTCCAAAAGTTGTGTTATACTGGCTGGGATGTGAACCCGCAACCCACAGGAAGAAGAATTAGACCCAAAACCACACAACCTCATACCAAGCATCTCCTCTGTATGCACCATCCTACCAACATTACAAGCACTTTAACTTTGCGATTACCATTGGCAACCAGTTAATACAGGAAGTCAATGGCATTTTGAGATGGCAGTCGTGAGGGGGTTAAAGGGGCATTCCGGACGATTTTCATAATTTCACATCATGTAGTACATAAATCAACAGCTTCATGTATAGATTTGTAGAATTTATTGTGGTTCTTGAGCAGAGAAACAATACTTTCAAAAACCTTAAACAAATTACACTGAACAAAGATAATGACATAGGAGCCTCACATATCTCAGAAATGTAGCAGTGTCATTCTATTACAATACCGCATGCTTGCAAGCTCACCTGTGTGTAATCTATGCATGCGTTCTTCTGTTTTGCTGCTTCCTTGAGCCACATCTCATGCATTCTTATGGTGAGGCTGCCATGTCATCATCCTTGTTCATCGCAATTTGTTATAAACTTCGAAAACATTCTTATTTTTCATCCCAATCATTATAAATCCTCAAACTCTGTACCCAGTATAACTAATTTATATATGTTCAAATGTAAAAATTTGAAAATCATCCGGAGGTCTCCTTTAATCTTTGAAGTAACTCAACATGCACTTACACCAACCTTGGAGAGATTGTACAGTTTCGATGGAGACCTAACTTCTGATTTCTAACATTTTTTTGTGAGATAATGAGAAACTTTTTAATGAAATATGAAAGAGCATGTAATTTTAAGAGGAATTCAGCATTTATTTGATGAAAATTGGTTTTGAAATGGCTGAGATATCCAGAAAAGAGCGATTCTAGGAAAAGATGGGACCCAGCTTTTACTACGATCGATATGTTTTACTTTGTTTTTGGGTGCCTCAGCAATACCAAAACCGATTTTCATCAAATAAACTTTGAATTCCTCTTAGAATGATAAGTGGTTTTCTGGTATCTTGAAAAAAGTTAAAAGCCAAATTCTCATCTCCACCAATACTAAACTATCCCTTTAACCCCCCCCCCCTCCTTTGTATAGGGTCTTGGAACAGATGACGACACCCTCATGAGGATCATCATCTCTCGCTGTGAGGTAGACATGGTGGAGATTAAGCAGGAGTTCCAGCGTCAGTACAACCAGAGCCTCGGCAGGTTCATCAAGGTAAGCACAGACATTCCAACATTACCTCCTATCTATTAAGATGCGAGTCGCTTCATGCTTTGCAGCCTAGATTTTGATATTTCATTGATTGAAGTATTGGCGGGTTGGTATCTTTTTGATGAAATGTGTTGTAATGCTGCAAATTTCAGTCGTTCTTTCCAAAGGCCATTTTGCCAATAAAAAATGAACTCTTTGAAGTGATATGGCATGCTGAAGTGGTTATCTGGAAGCTTATCAAATATTCTGCACTGGATCCCACTTGCTCAGCTTCACTATGAATGCCAGTCATTATCATCTTTTAATCATTTTTAAAGAAGAAATTTTCTTATTTATTAATACAGTTAAAGGTAGGGAATCCCATTTGCATGCCTTAAATGAAGAGTTGTATAAATACAGTGGTATGTTGAAGAGAGTATCATTTTAGAAACTCCCATAAAGTATTGAAAGTGGAAGGTAACATTTAGTAAATTTTTTGACCGTTAGATTTTGAATTGAATTTTTTTCGGGGCTCACCGTAAATTCCAGTACACTACTAGGCTACCTTTGCAGACCCATGCACTGCATGTGTGTCCATCATGTATATTTTGTGAAGAAAGTTCATCAAAACTTACAAACATTTCTATATACATTCTTGCCACACACTCTATATGTTATTACATCAGCTCTTATACTTTTAGATTTGTGTTTATAGATAAAAAAATACAGAAGACTGCAACAAAAAGGCTTAACCCGTTTAGGACGGTTTGATTTTGCTACAACACGCATTTCCCATAGACACCTGCCCGAGTATACTCGGGACTCGTCCTCAACGGGTTAAGTGTGGCTGACAAACAGAACTACTGAGTAGTTGAGTTTTGTGCATTATTCGAATTGTAGATAACTGTTGACTTCCAAATTTCTCAGCAGTGGCCTAAACAAGTCCCCTGAGGTTCATATTTAATGTTTTGCTGCATTTTGGGAGGTCTGTAAAAGGTATCCCCTACCTTTAAGGTACTTTCTTGGGCACTTAAATACATGTTTTGTATGTTTTTCAATAAATGTTACGTGAATTTTTTTTTTCCAAGAAATGGAATAGGGCCCACTAAAGTAACACTTTATAGTGCATCCACAATATTGCACTTGATGAATTTCAGGAAATTACCATTCAAATATTTAGAGACATTAACTTAGTCTTTGCTTGTAAAAATTTATATATGTGATCCTCATTTGTATCTCAGCTCGAGTTTACAGATGCCTGTTGTGATTAGCAGATTATGTGTTTGCCTGTTTTGCGGAGCTAGAATGTCATCTTTTACTCGTGCAGCCGTATAGCACTATATAATAGTGCACTGTATATTGTCAGAAGTTAACACGTTTACACTTGCATCCTATGTTAACATTTGGTGACATATGAATGAGCCTGAATATGATATTGATATTCATCTAACAATGGAGTACCAGTATTTACTTTTTTCTTTGTTTTGTGTTCTTTTGCCATGCAGGGTGACACATCAGGAGACTACAGAAAGATCTTACTGGCCTTGGTGGGAGGGGAATAAAGAAGTCTGTTCCCCATCAAAAACAGCTCAACCTATATCTCTCTCCTTTTCTGATGGAATATGTATATATGACTTCATTATTCTGTGTCAATTTCTAGAATGAAAAGATGTCTGCTGAATCACAGAAACTTTATCACATCGTAGTCATTTCTTTTTTGAGTGTGGACACTGTGTTATTACCTCCTGTAGATATGACCAAATCTTGTTTAGCATACAGCTTTGTCCTGCATTAGTGGCTTTGTAGACTCCATGTTGGTATGCTTTCTTCTGACCTTGTCCAATAGGCACAAAGGGAGTGTGTCTCCATGATCGGCTAGTAGTCACTTGCAGGTGGTCAAAACGAGCTGAAATTATTCACACCATGTCTATGTCATCAGTTGCAGGCTTTTAGTGTAACAGTGTGGCAGAATATTTCTTCTGCAACTTGTAGATCAAATGAAATAGAAGCGTGTAGGTCAAAGCACTAAAATGGAATGAGCTAGCATTAAAAAATATATGTATACATTTATGTATGTATAAAAATGAGGAGCCAAAAAAGAGAGAATAAAAAAACACATTATCTACGTAGACTAGGAGAAAAGCATGTTTAGCTGCCTGAGGTACAACATAGCACATAGAGTAGGCAAAATGGTGTTGCACATTAATCAATACAATGTAGATGATGTGGCCATTTTGAGACTTGTTGAATATTCAGAGTGATAATGGAAAGATAAATAAAAACAACAACAACAAATATTACTTGCGATGAAAGAATTATCCTTCCATACCTTTTGAAGTATTTTGAAGTAACCAGCATTACAGGTGATGAAAACTATAGAGAGTTATCATGTTTATGGAATTTTGCCATTTGTAACTGTACATATTCTAGGATATTGCAAAATTCTGAAAGCCTTTTTATATATTAAGTTACTCTGTGTTTTTCAATAACCTTTCCCCTTACATGCTCAAGAATAAGGTCTGAGTGGATGTGTTTTGAATGAAATTTGCTGTGTGCAATCAAAGTGAATTGTAATATAATCATAGCATGTTACAAACTTGTCCACATTCTTCACTTTCATTTGTATTGACATGATAGTGTTGATTATTTTACTATCATTATTGTTGTTATCATTGCTATCATTGTGGTTACTGTTTTCTGGTCAGATTTTGAATAATCTTTATGCCTCCGCCACGAAGTGGTGCCGGAGGCATTATGTTTTCGGGTTGTCCGTCCGTCCGTCCTTCCGTCCATCCGTCCGTCCGTCCGTCCTTCCGTCCGTCCGTCCGTCCGTCCGTCCTTCCGTCCGTCCGTAATGAATTTTGTGGACAAGGTAACTATCGAAACCTGTTGAGGTATCCTAATGAAACTTGGCATGTATGTGTATTAGGGGGTGAAGTTGTGCCTATCAACTTTTGAGTGCACATGCTCAAGGTCAAAGGTCAAAAGGTCAAGGTCAAATACATAAAATTTCACTATTTCCAACATATCTATTGAATGCCTGAAGATGTTTTCTTGAAACTTAGTGTATACATGTATTACCCAATTAAGATTCTCTGGTGAAAGTTTGGTTCATGAGGTCAAAGGTCAAAGGTCAAAAGGTCGGGGTCAAATACATAAAATTTCACTATTTCCACCATATATATTGAATGCCTGAAGATATTTTCTTGAAACTTAGTGTATACATGTATTACCCAATTACGATTCTCTGGTGAAAGTTTGGGTCATGAGGTCAAAGGTCAAAGGTCAAAAGGTCAAGTAAAAATATTAAAACTTCTTTTTTTTTCTCCGTACCTTGGAAAATTGTTCAAGGTATCTTCATGGAACATAGTATATACATGTACTGACTGGAAGTGATTATCTAGAGAATGTAGGGTTCATGGGGTCAAAGGTCAGGGGTCAAAGGTCAAGTGCAAGACTTCAAAATTTTACTATTACCCTCATATTTATGCAATGCCAGCAGGGTTATTTTTTTACACTTGGTGTATGCGTGTGTAACCTAATAAAATTCTCTGGAAAGTTTTTTTTTTTTCTTTTTGCCTCAAAGGTCAAAAGGTCAAAGATCAAGTGAAAGTGCTGAACTAACTTTTTCCTCCATATCTCGGAAGTGGCTCAAGTTACCTTGAAACTTAGTACATATTATGCATGTTCTACCTGCATGAAAGTAATTATCTTATGAATTTTAGGGTCAAGGGCCAGATGAAAATGGTAACAATTTACTATTCAATTCAGAAATTGCACTTTTTCTCCACACCTGTACCTTGAAAATTACTCAATGCCTAAATGTATGAATGGGTCAAAGTCAAGTTAAAGTCCTTAAATCCCTAGATACATGCTCTCTTATTCATCCAATTAAACCTACGTCAAGGAAGGTGAACATTCAACACATTTGTGACAAACTTGTCATTCCAATATTTTGCCAATTTTGTGAAAATGTAATCACACAGTGTCCACATGTACTATCTAGACCTATTGGGAAAATCATGCATTATGGCGGAGGCATACCAGTCGCCAAAGCGACATTTCTAGTTTATTACTAGTATCGTCATCATGATGTATGTGCATTCTGCTCACCCATCCATACCCAAAGGATGATACCATGACTTGCTGCAGATTTATTTTTATTTTAATGTTTTATTACTTTTATTTCTGACTCGTATCATCGATGTGTTTTAGTACTCTTTCTTCATACCTTTAAAATTACTCAATGCATAAACTTATAAAAGGGTCAGTTACAAGTTAAGTAAAAATCCTCAATTCCCCAAATACATGTACCTGAACTCTTTCATAGACAATTACAGCAAACCTAGTTCAAGGAAAGTGAACATTCAAGATATTTCTGACAAACCTGTCATTTCAATATTTTGCCAGTTAAATGAAACTGTCATCACACATTGTGAAGACATTGTACTATACACCTATTGGGAGAATCATACATTATGGCGGAGGCATCAGTCACCATAGCGACATTTCTAGTTACTTTTATTTCTGACTCATATCATCAATGTGTTTTAGTACTTTAGTCATATGCGACTCTGTGAGGATATAGACAATTCCTCATCAGGCTCAGGTAGCGCTGAATTCATACCTACTTTTTGCACTTTGCTATTAAATGAATAGCGCAGTCCCATTTGTAAATCTCCCCCCCCCCCCCACCCACTCAAGCTCATCAGCAGGTGAGTGTTTTGTGTAGGAGTGAGGATACTTGTGACATTCAGAGCGTGTATATGTCAGTTGCTAGAATGCAGTGTGTATCATGCATACAGGCAAATGTACCCGAGGAGCCGAAATATGCTAGTTTCAAAAAAGGACCTAACTCAAATTCAGAGAGTCTCTGTAAAGGATTTCTATTATCCTAAAGCTTCAGTGTATTTAGTTTAAACAATGGGATTTCTTCTGCATGTTTTTCTTCTTGTGGTGAACAGTGCTATAAGCCTTGCATTCGGCTCAGTCTCGATCTGATGCAGCATGGATGAATTTTTTCGTGTCATGTTGGGATTACGTAGCATAGTTATCCCACAGTGTTATGCTGAGGCTTTAATAGAAGCTGGAAAAAAAGCCAGAATATCATAGAATTGGACAAGAGTAGTCAAGTCTGAGGTCATTGCATGAGTTAAGGTTCTTTCATTGTGATTTATAAATGTGTGATACTGGTGTGTGTGTGTTAATAGTAGATGATATGCTTTAAACAGAAATTCATAGTACTTAGAGACAATTTTAATGCTGATGTGTACCATTCACTAGATGAAGCATGTTGCATTAGTTACTCTACTAGGTACTCATTCAGCAGTATATCTGAATATTCACCTATAGCTTGTGGTATGCTGAGACTTTATTGAAGAATTCAAGATAGTATTATATATGTGATATATTTAAAATGTGGATGTTCTATCAAGGGAAATTAATGGTTGCTCTTAATACTCAAGTGTAATCACCTATCGAGTTATCAGTATGGTATGATTTGTGCACATTGCTTCCAATGACCAAAAGGATTTGCAGGTGTTGTTACATCCATTTTGATACCATATAATGACATACTAACTATGAGTGTAGAACAAACATTTGTGCACATATCTCCTTCAGTATTTCAGCATGAAAATGAATGATTGGAAAGATAATGACTCATATCTTCATGTTCCAGTTTTGATAATACTGAAGAAAAGAAAAATAGGAAGAGGCAGGAGGGGCCTGCAGGAAGGAATTATTGGTCTCCTCAGAGTGGTCAAGTTTTTGCCTTTTTTTAATCATGGTTTTTCATGTTTTCATGAACTTGGTAATAATGCACCTGCAATCACATCAGTTCAGGTTTGAATATTGTAAACTGCCTTTGTATCTTTACCAAATGCAACATCAAGAATCATTGGTTGAAACTAGTATAATTGTGTACCATACTCGGTAAGAGCCCATGGAAATGTACAGAATGAACACTACATGTAGTATATATTAGTCGATGTCATGTGTAACAGGGCTTATGAAATTATGTCTACCGCTGATTATCAGTAATCTTTGTCATTCATTTATTATATGCAGTCCCCATGTGCGAATATTGTTTAAGGGTAGAGTCAGTCATTCATTTTACTGATTACGCAGCAGTGTTTTCAAAATACTGAGATTTATTTCCCCATTAGCTTCATGTGTGCCATAGGTAACGAGTTCACACGACTGTAAGTGACTACAAAGCTTATCTTTCTCACAGAGTTCAGTTTGGATTCATGAAGAGAGGTTGTTATCTAGAAGTACATTGTATGTAGGTTGATAAGAGAATCATGTCAAACAAATAATTATCATCTGTAAATGTAACCTTGAGAATGAATGGATCGATTCTCACTCATATCATCTCATACTTCCCTACGGCCTTTGACATTTCTACTCTTTTGGGATACATTTATTTCTGGTATATTTGATACAGAATACGAAATTACTTTGAAATATACTATTTAAAGAATGATACATGTAATCATTGTTCTCATTGAATGTTTATTATAATGATGAGTGTGTGTGAAAGAGAGAGAGAGAGAGAGAGAGAGAGAGAGAGAGTGTGTGTGTGTGTGTGTGTGTGAAGGTGCCTAAAGTATAATGGTAATCGTGTAGCGTTGTGGGCTTGATTAGGTCAGATATGTTCCTCTTAAAGTGTCTAGCAATTTGTTACCTCTGTTTTCTTTAAAAAAAAAAAATGTAAATCACACACACACACAAACACTCACACTTTCAATCACACACATGCATACAAGGTAAAGTCTTTGTTATTTCTATTAACACAAAAATGCTTCAGTACTGCAGTTCATGATCTACAAATCTCAATTTATCATGATGGTATTTGACCACTCAGATGCACTAAACAGAAAGCAATGACACGATAGATAATAAAGTTTTTTCTTTCTTCAACTTTTATCCATTTTAGTAACAGATCAAATAAAATAAATTATAAAATTACACAGCAGAAAGAAAAAAAAGTCTCAGATAATGGCTGTGCATCAAATAAAAACTTGCAGCTCTACAGCACACTGTTCTATCATTGTGTATGACTTGTTACGTTTGAGACAGTTTAATTGTTTGCACGGTACACAGCAGTTAAACAAAGAAGAAATTATGCTGTACATTTCTAGTGGCAGATTGGTCTAAAAATTCTGAGGCTGTGTATGTTAATGTGGACCTGTTAACTTCTCTCTTTTCATAACAACTCTTAATAGGATGAAAAGTTATTTGATATTTGAGGTCCAATTAAAGCTTACATTTATGCATGTTAGTAAATGACAATATTTCTTTTTGTAGCAGCCACACAAAACAGCCATTGTATGAGAAAAGATTTTACACTAGAGTAGATTTTGCAAGCCTAACATAATTCTGTGGATTCACAACAAAGTGACCGCATGCACATCAACATGCATGAGCAGTTAGTATATAGGCGAATATGCATCAAACATGAACTTTATGAAAACTCCCAAGATATAGCTATTCACTGTCTTGGACATGATGGTTGCTAGACAGGTGGATCATACAGGCTAATAGGGACCGTTTCATAAAACTTGACATCAGTGACAAGTTGTCATAGATGTGACAAGCTACTGAAATCCTTGCATCTGATTGGCTGAGAGCAAATTTGTCATAGATATGTGGCAGTTGTCACTGATAACAAGTTTTTATGAAGGGGCTGCAGATTTGCGTAATCAAGTATTCCCACAATGCACTGCGTAGTTTAGTGTTTGGCAGCTTGCTGCTGGCACCATTGCACCAAGTTGTAAATCCCCCAAATTATATGTTTATTAGCTGACTGGCACATATACGTGATTTGTCTCTGCATGAAATGATACGTAGACATATCAAGGAAGTTCTAAGCATTCGCTTTACAACTCTTTGTCTCTCTGCCAGTAGCTGCCAGTCTGTCTGTCTCTCTCTCTTCTCTCTCTCTCTCTCCCCCCCCCTCACCCCCTCTCTCCTCCCCCTCCCCCAATCTTCTTCTCAGAAATACACTTAACATTCCACAGATGAGTTGGAAAACAGATATTTCACAGCTTCAAACTAGTGAATGTCATTCACAATTAAAGTAATAAACTAAAGACTAAAAACAAAATCATCTTAAAGTAGAGTTGCAGAGTGAAATAAGAATACCCATACATACATACATACATAAAATGTAGGTAGGTATACCAGTGTTAAGTTGCATACTTGACACATAGAAATTGCAGATATCTATGGAATGATAATGAAATATCAGATGTGAAGTTGGTGCATAAAACCTGTCATAGAATTGAGATTGCACATGCAAGTCAGAAGCAAGGGTGTAAAGAAAGGAGTGAGTTTACAACAGGGCCATGTAATGCTGAGAGATTAAGTAAAAGCAGAGAAAGCCCACACTTGACTGGTTGCGCCATATCTTGCAAGAAAATTACACTTATAGCCATCTGCAAACACCACTGCTCAAAATCTATGTAATCACAAAGCTATACATGCTCCTGACACTCTAAACTTTGCCAGCAAATATGCCAGCCAATCACATGATGAACAATTAGGCAATGAAAACAAACGATTTTGATTCTTAAATTTGCAATGCTCAAAACAAAAATGTCACAAATTTCAAAAGATTCTTCACTGCACATAGAGATTTATACAGCTTGCTCACTGAACATTAATTGCACTGCAAAGACATACTGCATAAACCTTGATCTCCCCCTTTTCATAATTGCATCACTTAAAACACTCATGTACTCAGCCTTTTGACAAATGCCTTGAAAATTATTTGCATCAGCACAAAAATAAACAAGAAGCAATCATTAATGCACACATCAAACATTAAGAAAAAGAACAACCATGCCCAATATTTGGTAAGAGTTCATTGCACATGCTTTTATCAGAGCTATAAGAATGAAGAACTGTGCTGTGAAGATTTGCAATACTCTGTTACTGTACACATTTTAGTGCAATAATCCTGGAGAATGCACCAGCACTTTTGACAAGGCCTTTAATACTTCAGATTCCTGTAGCCAGCGAAAATGACATCTTGTATGAGAATAAGAAATGCAAGACATCCTCCATAGACTTCACTACAATTTAGGATCGAATAAACTAATATAGATGCTAGTGTTAGCTAGCTTCGTGACTTAAAGTATATAATTAAGTTCTTTAATCAGTTCATTGTGTTACATTGTATTGAGGTAGAATGGAACACTAGATCTCTTCAGCTGATCGCACATGGGGACTTGTGCTTGATACTCTTACTCTGCTACAAAATTTGACTCTAAGAAATTGTTTGGACGAGTAAAAACAGGTGGCACAAAAGGCAACAGTGTGAGCAGTGTTAGCATGCAGGAAGAGATTAATGAATATAAAAATAAAGAAACTATATGCTTTTTTACCAATATCCTGTGATTCTAAACTCTACTCATGAACAAATACAAATCATACTCCATCAGAAAAAAATTCCCACTACTATTACATCTTTTCAGTTCAGTCTGTAGTCATATCTCATAGTGTGAAATCTATGACTATCGGATTGGAAAGACTTAAAAAAATTGCATAGTTTAGACATTCAGCATACATTCATAACACCCCTGGCTAGATTATATATTTCACATGAAGCAATAATGTGTAGGTGATGTGAACTGTGTGCATTGTGAACTGTACGTGCCCCTTGCTGTTTAACACCCTGGAGTCTACACTCTCTGAAATTTTAAACAGGTGAGTAGAATGCCAATGGTAAAGTGTGTCGACCATTGGATGGAAATCAATATTGCAATTTGAAATGTGCACGTAAGTATGCAGAGGTCTTTGCTCAGCTTCAGTACTCTGGATCCGACATAGGTGCCCTGCAAGATACAGAAAGAAAAGGAAGATGGAAAACTACTGTCAAAATATTACTTATGACACTTTATATGGATGTACACCAATTGCGACCTTACAATGCTATATCGATATGCTCCTTGGTTTGTGTGCAAATGACAGAGAGCAGGACAGTCAGTCTGCAGCACATATGCTAATGAGCCGATCCGGCAAGATTTATTCAGCACTCTTGTTGACGATCTTTGCGTTCAAAAGGTGTCCCATCGTGCGAGATTTTGCGAGACTTTGATAGGGCTATGGTTTTCACAGTGTAGCGACCTGTACATACATTCGTCATGGCTACAAGTCACAGTAAATTGTTCTCCAGACTTTGATCTTTATTTTGATACTAAATTTGCGTATAACATCAGATCTTATCATGACCATATAATCAGTTGAATTTGCATAAATTTTACCTGCTTTTCACGGAAGATTTTGTCGTCTAAAGTTCTTTTTTGGTTCCTGACCGGATTAAGAAACTGTTGTTTCTGATTTTGGCTTTTTCGTAGAGAGGAAACTTAGATGCTCATCATATATTGGAGTCAAGGAGACGCAAGCATGATTTATACTAGCTTTTCCGTTTTGAAATGTCTGTAAAATTCACTCTTAAGTCGGAAGTATGCTCCACACAAAGTGTACAGTAGCGCGAAAGAGCTCTCTCATTGGACAGTGCTTGCATTCAGCGCTTGAACTACACGCGTGCCAAGAAACCGCAAGTGGCATGAAACCGTTATGTAGCAGCGTAATGACGTAATGCAAGTGCTGAATGCAAGCGCTGTCCAATGAGAGAGCTTACTCTTGAGATTGCACGGTTTCAAGCTGATCAGCACTGACATCGATGTATATTTTACTGGTTCCTGACCAGATTAAGCAACAAATTGTCAAGATATTTACATGGATACAAAGATTAGGAGATGGACTACCAAATAAAGCATTTTCATTGAGACGCAAGGTGAATTTGGTATTTTTTTGACGTCTTGAACGTGTACTGCACGAATTACTTTTTTCATCATTTTTCAAGCTCAAATTACGCTATGATATTTTTCATTTACAATAATTTGAGTAACATGTGACGATAGTTTACATATTTTCCTTGAATTTGATACCAAATTTGTGAACATAAGGTGTATTTTTGTTGCCGAAAGCCCAAGGACAAAATCCCCTTACGCAGCTCATTACGTATGCAAGCCTAGAGCGGGCTTGCATACGAGTTGAATAAATACGAGCGAATTATCGGGTGCTGCGGACTGACTGAGGATGTCTGCATGATATTACCTATAGACACAAATTGTGTCTTAATTCATTGACTGCATGCTTTTACTCTCTTGTGCTGAATTTCAGCCTACAAAGTTATGACTCAAAAACATAAATACATATTTTTGCATCCCATCCTTTTGATGGGAATGAGATGTTTCCTTTATAACTCTGATAATTCACTTAGAGAATTATATCAAACACACATAATCTTTTATAGACTGATGTAACTCAATACTATGAAAGAAACTGATAGTGTTGTAAGCTAGTAGACTAAATGCATGTGAACTCTACAAGAGATAAACTAAGTGACCTTCACAAGGAACTTTTAAACAATTAAAGTGCCAATCAAAGGCACAAGACCTACCTGTAACCCGAGCTGACTCTCGTAGCTGCTGGAGCTCTTCGGAAATGCGATGTTGAACTACCTCTTGATTGGCTACTATGGACGGATGTTCTTGAGTGTGCTGATGGACTGCGGTTATTGTATTGCACTGTGTTGTACTGGCCACTGCCTGGGCGACTGCCCGGTGGTGTGTAGTTGGTACTAGAAAGGGATGGTGGCCGATGTTGCGGCTCAGAGTAGCCCCGATGTAAATGGCCACTCACAGGCCGGCTAGGGGCAGAGTCACTATTTGCGGAGGAGGGGTGTGCACTAGTGGGTCGCTCTGTTGTGGCATTGTTGTTGCTGTTGGCTAGGTTCGGCAATTGGCTATTTCTATGGAAACTAGCCACAGTATGGGGGCGGGACATGGGTTGCTGGGTGCCAGAGGGCCGCCATGTTGCCTTAGAGCCCTGAGTGAATGGGAACATCGTCTTGTAGGAGGAATCATTTGGGTTAGGATACCTGGAGGAGACGAGATATACAGTGCATCAGTTGTAGTTGAGTTTTAGAGACTGCAACATAACTGAGTTAAGATTAAACACCAGTAGCAAGTTGACCTGAATCCTTTACTTGCAAAATATCACAAGTCCTAAACAGCTCATTCCAAAACTTGTTCGCACAATTATCTTATAAAGGTGACATCATTGATTATCAACAGCCAGATTCACATGTTAATGTGCACATATACTGAAAGATTATGTGACAACAGAAAAAAAAAATGCATTTTACTAAAATGCAACAACAGGCAGAAGTTTCAGAAGATTTTATGAAAACAAGTTGTTCAGTTGGAGAAAGCCTGAAAATTTTAGTGTTGCCAAGGATGTCATTGTAGGACATCACTAAATACCACTCTCTAGGCGCGGTCAGACTGGCAAAAGATCGAGAAGTTTAAGATCGCGAAGATTCGGCCATTGGTATGCGCGCAAGTTAGAGTGCGCCGTCCGATGGCTAGTGATTGTGACGTAACAATGCACATCTGTACATGACAATGGCCTCGTGCTTCGGAGGCACCGCCAGCAAAAAGATCGAGAAGTTTCGCGGTAAGTTTCGCGGGAAGTTTGCGGTCACACTGACAAAACTTCGAGATCTTAAAGATCGCGATCTTAAACTTCGCGATCTTTTGCCAGTCTGACCGCGCCTTCTGAAATTTATCCTTGTACTCTAGTGGTAGACACAGGCTGTATATGCTTTAAAGGAACTCTGACCTAACTTTGATATTAAAGGACAAGTCCACCTTTATATACATAAGGATTGAGAGAATGCAGTCAATATTAGTAGAACACATCAGTGAAAGTTTGAGGAAAATTGGACAATCCGTTCAAAAGTTACGAATATTTTAAGTATCTGCACAGTCACTGCTGGAAGAGAGGACTACTACAGTGTATGATGTCACATGCGTACAACTATATAAGGAAAATAAAAAGAGAATTTCACAAAACTTTACTTTTTGAATAAAGTGCACAGTTCTTCGACTTGCTACTGACGTATGTTAAGGGTAATATTATTCCCCCTGCCTTCTGAAAGAGAGAAGAGTAGTGTTCTTTTGTTATTCGAGAAAAATGGAAATATGCTGAATTTTCTTTATTCTTTCTTTATATCGGTGTACTCATGTGACATCACAAGCTATAGTAGTCTTTTCATCCAGCCGTGACTGAGCAGAAAATTCATAACTTTTTCACAGATTGTCCGATTTTGCTCAAACTCTCACTGATGTGTTCTACTAATATCGCTGCATTCACTCAACCCACGTGTCTATGAAGGTGAACTTGTCCTTTAATATCAGATGACTAGGGTAAATCTTCTTTAGCATCCAATAAACGCAATCTGAATGTCACCAAATTGAAAATAATAATAATTACAATTTATATTGCGTCATTTCCATTCATGAAATGCTCAAGGCACAAATGTGAGATAAAATGTCAACTCACCATGGTTCCTGGAATCTGTGAGTGTACTTCTCTTCTTGTGCCTTTCTGAATACTCTGAGCTGTGTACAGGAGATATAACAGTAGGGAGACATTTTGATGCTAACTTTTCAATGAAAAACAAAATCTGGAAAGAAGAGATACATCAATATATGTACCAAATATATACATTGTAAATATTTGTAATGTATACTGTACATCACAAGTCCACTTGTTTATGACTCCAGTGGGAGCAGACTGCAGCTGAACCATCAAGCCTGTCTAGTCTAGTCAATAAATGTACAATGTATACAGGTATGTTAATATAATATTGAGCTTGATCCAGTGAACCCTTGCACACTGTAGATGACACATTATGTGCAAGCACAAACACTACTGATACAAACTAAAATATGATCAATCTGTGATGTGGCAGAAATCATGCTTCTTCTTTCCATACTTATTTGTCTTTATACTAAGAAGAAATATGCATGATATTGATTAATATGTGGCAAGAATACAGTAAAAAACAAACAAACAATCATATCAGAAAAATTTGAATGTGTCATATGTTATGTGTCATGATGTGTCATGATACACACGATATACAATTATGTCAGATTTAACAGCTGCTTTGTGTACTTGCATTCTGTTTTTGTTAGTGGTGGCCCAATTTTGCTTGTATGCTTGATCAACTGCTCTTAAATCAGCTATCTCGTTTACATGAATAACATCCTTACGGTACATTCTCCTTTTGATACAGTTTGATACAGGGAGTTAAATTGTGGCAGGTTGTGCACAAAACCTGTTACATTTTTGCACATTACAAAACTCTAACAAAATATGATATGAATTGATTTTAAAAATGTTTTAATATTTGTATCATATTCTTCATTTCATCAAGTAACTTTGTTTCTGTGTATTTATTTACATTTTGCCTTCAGTCATTCTTTTTATTCTTTTTCTTTTTTTTTCTTCTTTTTTTTATTGGGGAGGGGAGGGGGTCAAGTTAGCATTAAAAAAACAATCAATGAAAGCATATGTAAAGATAGTTGGTTGGATATCATGTGTGGTCACAGTCATGAAATAAGTAGGATCTATCAGTACAGATCTACAATGATATTTTACATTCGTGCATGTCTGCTACCTGCCAGTTAATGCTTAAATTACTGGCCCCTACCAAGACAGTTAAGGGTGTGCAACATGTACCTCCCCCCTCCCCCAACTTCTCTTTGGACAAAATCAATGTCCTAATGACCATGATGCAGTATTGCAACAAGAATATGCCAGAAATCAATGATGTTCCTCATTTATTCCTCAAGACAAGAGAGGGAGATAGAAAGAGAGAATCAATAGCACGATTGCAGAGGAATGAATCGGCATTCTCTGAGATTACAGAGCGTGAGCTTGTTTTGCAGCGAGCACTTCAAACAGAAACAACACAATCAATGATGTCGACAGCTAAATACAAAACACATGTCAACACTGTGACAAGACGGGGGGGGGGGGGGGGGGGGGGGAGACGTTCTGCATCATATTAAATAACAGTCATCGATCTACACCAATGTGGACAATGCATTCATGTTGCTGCCATTGTTACAAAAGAGGCTGATATTCATTCACGAATGTTCAATACAATTTGTGATGACAACCCTTGCATCCAGATGGAAACTGAATTACATCACACGAAGAAATCCTACACATACCTACTATGAGAGAGCAAGTCAACTGAATGATACCACCACTACTATACTAGATTGCTTGATAAAGCAAATTTGTGTATATATGTTCCATATAAATAATGCAAATACAGCGCCCTTCTACTTGGCTATGGCATGCATGAAAGCGGTCTCCTTAAATTATTCAGCCGTTACTATCCAAATGAGTCAAGGATTGTTTAGGATGATACCATGGAAACAGCCATATCCGTGAGAAAGAACAAACCCTTCGGCACAAGGTCACTCCTCGCTGTGCTATCTACTAAAGCTTGCAACGGCAAAGAACAGGACACACTCTGAACACAACAATATGCCACTACATGTATGTTCAGTGTACCGTCATGCTTAATGTAGCATCTCACTATGGGTGTTCTCATTTAAAAACGACTATCATAAAAAAAAATTTCAGTTGACTATGGAGGTTATATCTGAATATGATTAAATCCACGACAACTTGGTTCTCATTGAAATCATTTAAACAAATTTTTAAAAAAGTTTACAAAATAACCATATTATTGCCTGATATCTTAGTTAAACTCTGGTACAAATTTTTTTATATCAGAATGCTCTGCAAAATGTATAAAATTACAATTTATTGGAACTCTATAGTCACAGTTCATCAAATGTATTGGAAAGTTGCTCTAAATAAATTCTAATGTGGTGTGCAAGTACAAAGCGCACCTGCCACTTTTTTTTTTTCCATTTTCCCTATATAGATATTGAGCAATGAGTTATACCGTAAAGAGAAATGATTCTGATTGATGATAAATTGTGCTGCACTATGGCTGTCCACTATATGCTGTCACAATTAATATGCCTAGTTAGTACTACATGGAGTTTTACCTCTTATCAGAGGGTATCTCTTTTTCAAACACTCACAACAACTAGCGATAGATGATAACTGTCCCTCTGACACACACTAAGTATTGAGTGAGGATATCTATCAGCTTTGTTTGCCATACCATCGTCCATGCACAGTATACGCAGGTCATGGTTATATACATAAAGATAACCTTTACCCTTTTGCCAACTAAGCCTTTTTTGAAGAGGTTTAAATTTGTACACTAATAAAATACAAAACCATTAAGTAATCTTTTAGAATAATCTTATTCATACATACCTGTATTTGATTGCCTGATGTGGTGTTCTTGTAGTCATGGAAAGGTGGGATGAACCAGCCAATCTCCCCCACCCAGGTGGCTCTTCTCTGGGGCGGGGCCGATCCTGGTGCCCCCCTCCATATGTACTGTAGGGCACTGGTACCCTCCGGTGACATGGTGCCAATGCCAACCATTCTATCATCGGTGACAACATTTACTTTGTAATCCCTGATGCCACTTGGACCTAAACAAAAAACAAAAAACAAAAAAACAAAACACAAAACAAAACAAATATGGATTGATGCAAATGTTTCATTAATCTTGCACTCCTAAAACATATATGACAGCTCAGGAGCATATTAAGCCAGAGAGGGACAGACAGACAGACAGACAGACAGAGACAGACAGACAGAGAGAAAAGTAGGGGGAGGCAACTGTGGAAGTACTACAAATGTAGTTAATGACAAAAAAAAAGACAACAACAACAAACCATTGCATCCTTGCTAGTCTCTCAACACATTGTTAAGATCATTAAGTTTTAATGCCTGTCAGGTGCATTTCATTATAACATTGACTGGGTCCTGATGCAGCTGAAACGTGCAGAGTGATCGTTATCAATAACATCAGATGTGGGGTGTGCTAAATAATTCATATGTTTACAGCAATATATCCGCAGTTTTAACAAACACACGTAGATAAAGTGATGTTTTGGGTTTACACACAGAGCACAGGCATGTTTGTGTGTGTGTGTGTGTGTGTGTTTTTTTTTTTTTCTCCTTACCATGTATTTTATTTCTACATAGGTCTAGGGAATGGAGAGTTTTAACTTGTACTGGATACATGTATGTAATTTAGATAGTTTTGATCAAGAGGGGTATATTACATAGACAATTAACGCTTGAAAATAGCTTAACTATACTATATACACAACCCTGTCTCTGCACAACACATACTGTAAAACAAGGAATGTTTGCAAAGTTTGTGAGTCAAGATTAGACGATATCGCCATATCACAGATTCATCTTGGATTTTTCATTAAGTCGTTGAAAGTTTACAGACCTATAGCGCCCTACGCGAGCCTATCCACATGACTCCTAGATTCTACTTTAATCAATGTTAATTTGTAATACAGTATTCATCGCATAATCGGGACAGGTTGGGAGTAGCAAATATGGCCCCTTTAAGCGGGGTGCCCGATTTCGCGATGAGCACTCACTATACACTAACGGCATATGACATGTACATGTAGTGCACACATACACACACACACACACACACACACATGCATAGTGACGTACTGTACATGTACATGAATACACAGCCGCGCTACCCCTCGGCGCGACCCTCTAGCTCTCCCTGCATTCTCGCAATGATGTAGAGTAATCGCAACCGGGTTCTTCTTCTGTCACCTCTCTTCGAACACAAAATATGTGGATTAAAAGCTAGCACTTTCTTAAACATTCGTAGAATTCTTGGACACGTAGGACGTTCCGTATAAATACATATCCACAACCATGGGAAATGATTGCCCAGAACTGATGTGGGAATGTCAATGAAAAGTCCTTCAATCATTCAGTCATCACGGCTTGATTGTTTACTTGCCGCGATCACTGCACTGTACATGTGTTGTCAATATGTAGCGATCTAGCTCGCCATATATACACATGTACAGAAAAGCGAAGGCGGGCAGCGAGCTGAAATGTACATGTACTGGATGGACGGAGGTCAAAACACACCAGTCCGAAGCTTGCTTTGTAAGTTCGATGTAAACGACAACTGTTAGGGAATCTTTGAAATATTGTTGTGGCATTTTGGTAGATTTTTTGTGTAAAATGTCAACAAAATCAAAGATCGCTTGAAGAAAAATTGTCCCGTTTATCAGAGGTCCCCGCCCGATTATCCAGTGAAAATAACGTGCATTGGAAATGTTTCTGGGAAGCGTATGTCATTTAAGCGAGGTTCCCGATTATCAGATGCCCGATTATGCGATGAATACTGTACTTGGTACCTGAATTAGTATTAGATGACGCCATTCAAGCCAAATATAGACAGAAAGATCCGTCTGTCCGGAGGACTCTTATATTTTGCCATTGACGCTGTCCTCCCGTGAAGCCAGACGCAGTCTCCGCGGAACATTCCCCGACGGACAGATACAGACCGATCTTTCGGTCAAAGCCAAATTATACAGCTGTGTCGAGTAGAAATTCTACTTCCATGATATGTATAGTCTACACGGCCACGGGGTGGTCAATTCATTCAATCTGGATTACATTTGCTATGTTTCTGTTTCCAGTGAACACTGAGTTTAACATTAGACTTGTAACTGATGTTGCCTCGACAGCTTCCGCACAAAAAAAGAAAAAAAAAAAGGCTAGATCTAAAGAATTTTAACTGAAGACTGGTCGAGTATCCTAGCGTCTCTACACCATGACTGCTTTGGGATGAATTCAATTTGCAGTCCATACGTATCCCCTCTATTTATTTGTTTGTTTTTATGGTTATGAGGAAATTTGTGTGAACACTCACCAGTAAAAAGGATTTGGCCCTTGCCCATGGGGTGTGTTCCGCTACGAGTCATCCACGTCGCATCGGAATAGGGGCGGCTGAGCTGCGACTCCGCAACCGCACTGCGGGCCGCCTCGGAGCTTCGGCGTGAAATAGAAAGAGGTGCTGCCATGTCCAGTTATTTAATGACTTCTAAAATATCTCTTCAATCCAAGTCGCTAGATTTCCGTACGTATTGCGCCGATTCCGCTATTTCCGACTCATTCTTATCAGTTCCGGCAGAATTTTGGAAAGAAATTCACTGTTTTTGGTTCATATGATGCTACTACCAGGTGTCAATTTCGCGGCTCCCACAGTGAAAGTCTAGGCGTGAGTGTGAATGGAGATGTATAACAATAGCATGATTACAGTACACTGCATGCACTGTGCTTGTTTCATCAATGCAACAACGTGCGTTGGAGGGGCGGGCGCTTGTCTCGTTGCTACGTTACGTCACGCAAAAATAGAGGCGGCTGTGCAGTAGTCTCGATCATACACCGCTCGCAGACTCAGTCTTTCATT
The DNA here is from genome assembly GCF_964275005.1 of Diadema setosum. Taxonomy (NCBI): domain Eukaryota; kingdom Metazoa; phylum Echinodermata; class Echinoidea; order Diadematoida; family Diadematidae; genus Diadema; species Diadema setosum. The sequence continues at coordinate 41,925,262 of NC_092689.1, forward strand.
TCAGCAATATCAGTCACGTACATAATTATCATGCCAAAAGGAGAGCAAACCAAACCCAACACCTGCATTTTTGTTAGATTTAAATGTATAATTTTCAACACGCAATCATAATTAAATTGCATGTTTGATTGAATTTAAGAAGTGGTGCTCCTCTTGTATACAGTAAGTGTTTACTTTGAAGACTATAATAAATCGCGCAAGATGCGAAAAGTCTCCTACTGATGCGTGAAACTACAAGTAGTAGCTCCGTTGTTGAAGCAAGGAGGAAAGGGAAAAATTGAATTCAAGTGAAAAAGATGACGGATGGAGATAAATGAATACATGTGTAACCTAATAAATAACTATACTACTAGTATAGTACATCCACAAAATGGCAGGCAGCTGAGTTACCGCTGTCTGTGAAGCACAAACAGATTATAGAACTAGTGGAAAATTGAACAAAGCTAATGGGATTCCATCGGTATTCGAACCCGAGACCTCCGGATTGCTAGCCCGGTGCTCTACCGACTGATCTATAGAAAGCCCTAGTTCAGTGTTATAGTCCCAGAAACCCTAAATTCTCAATGGTCAGAAGCCATAGCAGTGTGTTTGTGTGTGACACACACGTACACACTTGAACCTGGCATAAACCCGAAGGATAATTCAACTTGGGAATAAATGCGAGGGATCACCGAAGTGATGCAGTTTTTTGAGTATGTAACCAAAGCAAACATAAAAATGAACAGAAATGAATATCATTTATGGAAAATTGAGAAAAGATTAGAGCTCACACATGCAAAGCCATGACCTTTCATCAATGTCGTCAATTAAACAAGCAATTAAAATAAGTAAAAGGGAGTGAATGGGGTATACATCAGTGCTATAGAAAAGAACAATTACATAAGACACAGGGGAGGGGGTAAACTAGAAAAATAGATACTTTGTATTTATCAGGTAATCATCAATTTTTAATAAATTATTTTTTTTTTTAAAGATGATATCCCCGTTTTCAACACCATTTGAACACACAGCACTATCAACTCACCAAGCTCCAGAAACCAGATTTCTGTGGTTGGGTGCTTTGTACAATTTTTTTAATATTTTGACTACATAGATAACATTTCAGGAAGGCAGGGTAAAACATAGAGGTTCAAAAGCAGGAGTTCCAACTGATTATCATAAATCAAACAGCTGTCAGTTTTCCAATACTGCAACATGGACATATCCAACATCTAATCCCCAGGTGTATATTTTGTCAGTGCCTTTGATGATCAGGGTTTGGTGCCACCACTTTTCTGAGTACTCTGATGAAGATTTATATTGGACTAGCTGCAACATTAATATCAGGTGTATGTTGCTTGTTGTATTCATTAAATGAAATGATGTTTTCCTCAATGATAACACATAAACAACAGTCAGACCCTTTCAGAAGTAACTACTGTATGTGGAAAAAAAAAAGAAGGTGGTATTTTGAGCCTGCGGTAAAGCTCAGAGTGGCCAATTCAAGAATGCCATGCAAGATGATAATGCTATTCTCTGCAGTAAAATTACCCAAAGATAAGTGATTTGTTGAGGAAGGGTTTGCAGGGTCCGATAATGATTTATTGTTAATTGGGAAACTTACTTTATTTAAAATATTGCTTTAATTGTTTTATAAGGATACTTTTTTGAAAAACATGTGTGACATTTAGGAGATTGATAACAATTTTTCTAGTATGTTTCATTTAATAGATAGGAAAATTCATGAGTGAATATTACCTTCACACATATATGTTCTCATGCTTCCATACGGAACCGACATCAGAACATCTCCACACGTAATGGCAGGGCTGACATTACAATCACTTATGAGGTAAATTTAACTGCTTTTCTAGAAAACTTAAGAATTGTATTGGCAAAAGCATAGGCCCTACATACACTCCCATACACACACACACACACACACACACACATACTCATTACCACAGACATGAAACAGGCAAACCCTGTACCCCTTGGTAAAGTTATCTTAACTTAAGGGTAAAACACACACATCACACACACACACACACACACACACACACACACACACACACTCAAAACAAGATGATTAAGTTCTCATACAGTACTAATGCAAGTTTCACAGTGTACTCCGATTTATTCATCGTTATTATGCGAGTTCTCTCCTGATTGCATGGACATAGATGTTTCAGTCACATGTTACATCATTAACAAATGCAATGTAATGGGTAGAATGAACATTTTTCGTGAAAATTGTTGCTATGGCAGGCAGGCAAGAGTGAAATGTCAGACACTTTCATAACATGTGAAGAGTTTTATTGCAAAATGAGCCGAGTGCCATTTTTTAACATTTCAAAGTAAGTCCATCATCAGATAGAGCAAAACAAAACCTCTCCAGTAATACTTCACTTGTAACATAACAAGAAATATCTTAGAAGTTATGATTAAAAACATCCTGTATTTTCTTATTATTTTCTCTTTTTTTTTGGTGCTTTAATCACAGATATCTCAATTTAACAAGAATGGAGTTAACTCATTTTGCGATAAAACTCTTCATATATGAACCTTGTGCAGTTTCTGTGAGAGGTTACTGTACCCATGATAATCCTACAGCATGCGTTATAGGCTGACCAGGGCCCCATTTCATATACTCAGTACTAGTATTAAGATGTTAGCATAGCAACTCTTGCTGGAATGGCAGCTTCCCATAGCAACAGCCAATCAGGAAACTGGATTCTTGTCATTACCATGACAATTGCCATTCCAGTAAGTGTTACTATCATATCAACATTTTATACAATGGAGCCCTGACCGAGCAACAGCTATTGTATATGACAAGCAACATGCACTCCCACGGAACTTGGAGCAGTTACATAGTACAGCTGGCTAGTTTATAAAGATGGTGTATGCACACATTTGAATATGCTTTGAAACTCAGGGATTGTATTGCCTCTTATTCAGAATTTCACTGCCATGGATAAAATTTGACTTGCATTTTCCAATTGTTGCTACTTAAAGAGAAATTCTGGACCAGCTAAAAGCTGGCCTGCAAAGAAGGAGTAAAAAATCACAAGCACAAAAGTGAAAATTTGATTTCTGTTATGTTGTTGATATTTCTGTTTATGTATTCAAATCTCATGGAAAACCTGAAACAAATGATTATCCTTGGTATGGGGGCTTGTGCTTTCATGTCCTACCTAGCTACAACTCATGACAACGTATAAGATCAGATACAGGAGTTCAGTTTTATCAAAATGAAATGGGAAGAAGCAAGTAGAGGAAACTGGTATTACTTGCATAACCTGAAAGAAGCATCCATGAACTTCAATACATTACAAAATGCCCGAGTTGGGCAAGTCTCTGACAAAACATAAGAAAAACTCTGCAGCTATCATGAAAACTCTTGCACAGAAAGTGTGCATAAACTTTGAATGCACTATAAAACTTCCTTATTGGCCTTTCTTGAGTGTCATTGTTGTTGTTGCTATCGCGTAAAAAAGCTATTCTACGATCATGATGGCACTAACTCATTGACATGCACAATACACACATTACCATAAACTGTGTACACAAATCAGCAAACCCAAGTTTAACAAGTACTGTACAGAAAACATTGGATACAATTATTGGATACCAGTGGTCTGTAATATGCAAAACACAAAGAAATATACAACTTCTTCATATTAACAACTTTCAACACACAAAAAGAGGGAACAAAAATGAAAGATCTGCTTTACAGCACATTGTTCAGTGTAAAAAAAGAAATAAAAAAGTGATTGCAAAGGCATATCAGTACTTTTACACTAGAAAAAAAAGTTTGATTGAAGCAATCAATAACAAGTTATACAAACAAAGTGATAATGAACATTGAATCAAATTTCAAGAACAATTAACTGTTTGCAATACAAAATGTAGGAATGTGTATAATTCAAAAAAGCTGTGTGATTTTCCTACCAGGGCTACTTGCCATACATGAAGTGGACACAAATTCCTGATACGCTTACACAGATAATTACAGCACACCTACCCAGTATGTAACAAGCAAAGAAGTTCCCCTAAGGAAAATGGGTGGATAAAATATCTGCTTGACTCTAAATGAATAATAAAAAACTAGAAATGTCGCTATGGCGACTGATGCCTCCGCCATAATGCATGATTCTCCCAATAGGTGTATAGTACAATGTCTTCACAATGTGTGATGACAGTTTCACATAACTGGCAAAATATCGAAATGACAGGTTTGTCAAAATATCTTGAATGTTCACTTTCCATGATCTGGGTTTGCTATAATTGTCTATTAAAGAGTGCAGGTACACATATTTGGGGAATTGAACATTTTTACTTGACTTCTGACCGACCTTATTACAAGTTTAAGCATTGAGTATAATTTCCAAGGTATGAAGAAAGAGAGTAATTACAGTACAAAATAAATCTTTTTTAAAATTTAAACCTGACCTTTGACCCTTAACCTTTGACCTTTGACCTTCTGGCTGGAAATTTCCAAGAGAATCTCCATTAAGTAATACATGTACATATATTGAATTTTAAAACTAATAATGCAATCATTGCATAAACTAGTATATGAGGGAAATAGTAACATTTTGAGGAGTTGACCTTGACCTTTGACCTTATGACATGAAACTCTCTCTGGAGAATCTTTACGCAGTAGTACATGTCTACACTAAGTTTCAAGAAAATAACTGCGGGCATTGCATAGATATGGGGGAAATAGCAACATTTTTAGCATTTGACCTTGACCTTTTGACCTTTGACCTCTTGCCAATGTCACTACAATCTACTTCACTAATTGTCCCATCATACATCATCCTTGGACCAAGTTTGGTGAAAGCTGCTTCATCCAGTTTTGAGTTATCACATAAACAGATAAATTTTAGGATTTGACCTTGATCTTTGACCTTTGACCTCTGTCTCATTTCACTGAAAAACTAATCAAGCTATCATACATCATCCTCCACCAAAGTTTGGTGAAATTTGCTCCATCCAGTCTTGAGTTATCACGTAAACGGATGCAATTTCATGATTTGACCTTGACCTTTGACCTTTGACCTTTAGCCGATTTCACCCAAAATCTAATCAAATCATTGCCCCATCATACTTCATACTTGGACCAAGTTTGGTAAAATTCCAGTAAATATTACTCAAGTTATCGCGTAAACGAAAGCGGACGGACGTACGTACAGACGTACGGACGTACGGACGTACGGACGTACAGACGTACGGACGGACGGACGGACAAACAACCCGAAAACATAATGCCTCCGGCACCACTTCGTGGCGGAGGCATAAAAAGAAATGAAATGAAAATCATCAGGATGGAAGGGATGGAAGAAAACAAAACATAAAAAATAATCATTTCTATGATATATTTCCTTTTAACAATACTTCAATGTATTCCTAAATGTGCCTACCCCTAACTAGTACTCATCTAAAATCACTGTACCTAGGGGCCTTCATGAAATATTTCAGAGAACTGTACATGCCAACTATATTAGAGAAACTAAAAGAAATGACTCTTCAATCTAAAAATTGACATCTAGGAAATAACATACATTTATGCATGTTTCTGGAACTGCCCAACCTAAGTGTAACACAAACGCTGTTAATCCTACTGCTTTTATTTGCTTTACAATGCTGTATCACAAGTACTAATTAAAAAAAAAAAGAATGGCAAACACTAAAATCCAGTTTAAAAAAAAGAAAGAAATTAAAACATAACCTGATTTGTAATCTTACAGAAAATCTTCAATGAAGTGTACACATTTTTTTTCTCTCTGCACTGCATTTCTCCAGCTCAGTTTTGATAATACTGTCTGAAGCATTCATGACCCAGCCAGACACATCACAGCTGGACCAGTCATTAACAGTTAAAACTCCTTCAAACAGATCAAAAGAACAAAATTATCAACTACTATGTCAGACCACAGAAAGTGGAGTAATAACTAATCTGTTATCTCAGTAAACAGATATTTCATTAATTGTTCAACACTACCCTCAAAATGTCATGTTTCTATGGATGCCCAATGCTTAATGGTGACAGTTCAGTACAGTCGAGCAGCAGGATTTATTTTCAGTGACAGTATATCTACTGCAGTAGATTTCTAAACAGCTACAAACTTTAAACAAAATATATAATTTGTGATAAAAAAAGTAACAATATAACACCTCTTCTAACAAGAGTCCAAAGTTTTCCTTCATAAAATTAGAAATTGTATAAAAACCATTATGTTAGCTTTCAGTCTATACTCTTTTCAAATAATTCAAAAAGAATCAAGTGTAATTTCTTGTCCTGATAACTGATTTCACACTGACTTTGGACACCATAGCAAGACTGCCCATAATTGCCACTGAGTACAATATGATGCAAGAACTACATAATTTCCTGCACAAACTGCACTCACCACATTCTGCAGAGCATAACAAGCAGATAAAATCAGCTTCCAGCAAAACATGAGTGGCATTAGCATAGACCACAAGTGAAAAAAGTCCAGTGGAGTTATGGATAAAGTGGAAACTCAGTGACGAGATCCTTGGGACCGAGACAATTGTTCTTTATATCAGATAGTTTGTTATATCAGCAGTTAATAAACAATACAAAACAATGGAAATAGATTAATTGGGAGTGAAGAAATCAGTTTGATATATCAGGTATTTTGTCATATCAGATCTCTTTATATTGAGTTTCCACTTTAAACAGTGTTACAACTGTTTTCCAACCCAATAACTCTCACTTTTTTCTATGACTGAATTAAATATTATTATCACAGCAATGCACTGGTTGCAAGTCCACAGATATATATGTCTTTACTCAGACAGACCAATACAGAATGAGGTACACCAGTTGTCATGCCAACAGGAATATCTCATCAGCAGTATCACCATTCTAACCCCATACAATCCACTGAAAAGTATAACTTAAACAGGAAAATCAGAATGTCCTTTACATTTAAAAATGGGATATATACCATCACAGGGGCCATTCACACTTACACTGCACTGAAAAATAGCAAGTTTTCAAACTCCAAGAGGTTTTTTGTTGACTTTTCCAAGGTGGACACAACTCATGAGTTGTCTTCCATTCTTTAAAAACTATTATTCAAAGCAAGCCACTTGCACTTTTAGTGAGTGTGACTTTGGCATCCTATGCATCCATGATACATCATATTTTTCATCAGTGAAGAGTGCATAAAGCCCGCCGCACACTACACGATTTTTCCCCGATTCACCAGTCTTAAGACTAGAAGTGTGACGTCACAGTCTTGCCATTTTCTAGTCTTACGACTAGGTCTTAGCGCCAGTCGTAGAGATTTGACATGTTGGATTTCTACGACTGGTCGTAAGCTTTCAGCCATTCACAATGCAGTAAAATGCAAGCTCACGCAGTGCGCACTGCACGCGCTTTACAGTCGTAAGCCTACTCATAAGGTTTGGTCGTATAGTGTGCGGTATCCGGTCGTATGACTGGACTTAAGACCCAGCTTGGCTTAAGACTTTAAGACCAGTCTGATCGTGTAGTGTGCGGTGGCCTTAATTCCCACCTCAAGTTGGCAACTGGCATGAGAGCATTGTGGATACTACCAATGTGGATGCCAATCACTTATACCAACTGGTGTGTCCACCACACTGCTCAAACAGCAGTCAAATCAAAATCATTGATTTATCTAGCATTCATCACATGACAATACAAAATAATCACAAGAGTATGCCTGTCTGATGGGCAGTACAACAATACTCACTAATGAATGGAAAGAATATTCAAAAGGTAAATACAAAAAGCTATAGAATGCATTATTCCAGAAAGCTAACTTTTCTTAATTTTTACTGTTTTACATAGTGGTCTATTCAGGAAATTCTAACTTCATAATTATGTAAAACAGAAGCAGATTTTGACCTCCATTATTTCTCTATTCACCAACTTACATAAAGAGAAAAGAGAAATTCTACAAATTAAGCCTAATGATTGAGTTTGCCTGCATTGCAATATTCAGGGTCATTACATGAACACTGACCCCCCCCCCAAAAAAAAAAAAAAAAAAAGAACAAACTTGTTGAAGCTGCATGATCCCAAATTTTACTTGAGAAAATGCTATATGCCACTTACGAAACACTTTTCCACATAGGAATAAGACAAGTTCTTTGAGATCTGAGTCAAAATTCTTCCCAGCATCAATCAACTTTTGTGGTAATAATCTATCCTTGCACTCAGTATACTTAAAGTTCTTTAAGATTATTCTACAGATTCCTGTTCAGATTGTGATACACTTATTTAAAAACAAAGAACAAAAAATGCACATCAGAAACTGATGTTGATCTTTGACCATCACCCAGTTGTTTACTGTAAAGTGGAATTTTTTGCAGGAGTAATCTTTAGTGCATGACCTGACAAGATGAATTTCTCATGTTTTTGATTCTGCGGAATCAAGACAAATTATAGTATCACATGTAACAAGCAAAAATGCACATGCTTTTATTTTCATGCTGGTTTCATGTCGCGCAAAATACATGAAAATCTACACATCGCAAAAATTTCCACATTTACATTATAACACCTACGTCCTACAACACTGCTCTGTTACAATTTCTGAGAGCATAAGGTTAATAAAACTTTATGGCAGAATGTTATGATTCGAACACAACCAGCAACCTTCTTGAAGAATCTGCAAATGTAGAATGTAACCAATGAACTGTCTAGTGCTACTTCCTCAATATACTGTAGCACAATGGATTGAAATATGCTTGCCGCACTCTCTGATTTATTGCTTCCAGTGTGGAAAAAAAAAAAACAACAAAAAATGGCCAGACAAGACATGACCCTGAGACCTCGGAATGCATAACCCAAGATCTTATTCAGTGATGCAGACACGGTCAAACACAGTTCCACTCACACCTTGCACCATACTCAAACTAATCAAGGTAACAAGACTATTTTGCACAGACAGATAGGCAGACAGTTGCATAGACAAGAGCAGACAATAAACCGGTCACATCAACACGTCCTCAAGAAATAGGACAGTGTTGGACATGGCCAAAATAAAGAGGGTAAGGTAGGGTAGTGTCTGCTCTGCTCTTCAAGATTTTGTCAATTACGGAGTCTAAAGGTTTCAAGTCATACTTAATCCCTGAAATATACAAACACACAACTTTAAAGATCACCAGGTTTTGATTTCTCACATATCGTATCTTGGTGACGGCTGGCGTAGAATTTTTAATGAACCAAGTGTTGACACGCAAGGTTCTTTCTGAGTTCATTTTACAGTGTGCAGAAGGGGAAAAAAGACAATTTTAAAATCATTTTAACTGTTCTTCAACTGACTACACAAATATTAGCACATAGTTATATTGCTGTGTACACCTAATAATCAAACCTGCAATCATATAAAAGTCCTTTCATAGAACCCAAGATGACAATAACACTGTATTTTGTCACACATTTGTCATGGACAGAGTGGTGCCTATTTCCTGCCCTTTCTATGTAAAGATTTTTTTTTTCTTTTTTTACCATAATGAAACAGTAACTACTTGTGAGAGAGTTCAAAAAAATATTGTGATATAAAATATTAAACACTTTCCAGATTCTTTTTTTCCATCACAGATTACAAAGATACGAGGTGTTAGAAATCAGAATGAATGTATCAGATGAATTCCTACAAAATTTAAAAGAATACGACCATATTTTGCCCACTTTCTCAAACACTAAAAACAAAAGAAATTATAATACATTATTTAAAATGTGAAATAACTTTAAATGGCAGAAGTATAATTTTCCCTTTTTTCCCCACTCATAACTGCAGTGTTTTAAGACATTTACGTGTTTGTTTGCTTGTTTGTTTGTGTGTGTGTGTGTGTGTGGGCAGTTTTAATGTGGTTTGGTTATGAGATGACATTCATAATTAAGGCAGACAGTGGTGGGTTAATTGAAGGCTTTGACAGATCCTCGGGCATCAGTTATACACTCATTGGTTTTCCAGCTGGTTTCGCTTTCTTAGTGGATTGTTTTTCACTGTCTGGCTCGGTCACAGCAGCGACAGACTGCACTGGTGAGGACTGGTGAACATGAAATCAAGAGAAAAGAGTTAATGAGATTTCAAAAATAAAATTACAAGTGGATGAAATATGCTGAAAAATATGATATTTTTGTGGCATGAAATTTTTGTGAATTGGAGCTGACTGCCTTTTTCGCGGCATGAAATTTTTGCGAGTTGCCTCTAACATTCAACGCATATAGTGCAGACAAGAACTTTCACATGCATTTTAATATCGCGAATTTTGGCTCTCGTGAAATTAAAATGCATGTGAACATTCCTCTTTTTACAGTACTAAGTTTTATGGAGCTAGGTGAGGAAAACTCTGACATAAAGAAATAGTACTACAATTTGGGAAAAGACAGGGGAATCTAACACACTGATGAACATGCAGTAAGAAGTCAATCATTGGAGATTCTATTTGTAAACCTGTGTTGTGTACCTGCAATTACACTGTCAAACCCTGAACAATATCACTTTTGTTTTAGAGTCAGAAGACTGGTTCAATACAAACTTCATTTCAAACTCATCATTAAAGGTCAGTCTTGTAAGGCAGACACAACACATTTTCTAAAAAAACACAGGATTTGAGCCAATGATATGGCTTCAATGTGTATAACAAGTGTACATTTGTTTGTGGACAAAGCACTTGTTACTCACCAATATCTATGTTACTCACCAATATTTATGTTATTACCAAAACAGTTCATTGCCAAACACCATAACTTGGATATAAAATGAAAGAATGTACAAACAATATTTCACATCTTTAAATTTCACAAGTTGTGTGTTATAAGGAAAGTTTGGAATGTGTTTGGAATTGACTCACTCAAGCTGCCAACCTCTACATTCTAAGCACTTACCAATGCATAGCAAAACAACAAAAAGCACATTCAAAGGCAAAACTCATATTTTGTTTTAAAAAGACTACATTAATAGGAAAGTCACAAATACTATGATATTAAACTCCCTGACAATTATGATATCATAAAAATATTTCATGGTAAAACGCCATGACTTGGATATAATTAGGAATTAGAGAATCTTCACATGCATTTCAGGTCTCTTATCTTTACAATTTGTAACAGAAAAAAAAAAATGGAATGTGGTTGGCATGGACTCATTTAGGGTTGCCATCCTCAGCACACTAAAGATATAACAATATGCAGTAAAAATATGTAGATAAATACAATAAGTCAAAAATCATATATTGGTTTTCCAAAAATGTGAAACATGCAAATACTATGCCAGCTAAATCATTACTTTTTAATCTAAAAAAAAAAATATATATATATATATATATTGTATTTTAAAGAAGGAAAAAAACATACTGAACATTGTAATTGGCAGCTCTGTTTATCGTAGTTCATAAATCGACAGACGCACAATCAGTTATACACTTGGGAAAGCCAGTAATGCACACCCTTCTGGACCAGGAATGGGCAAGGTGAAGTGATATGTCAAAATGTGTCACTTATTGCCACCGAAGTCAAGTTTGACACAATTGGTCGCCCTAACTCGTTGCTCACCTGCGCATCTCCCATCATGAACATGTTGGGAATCTCATTGCCAAAGAAGACCTTAGTGTTTGCTGCTATGGCCTGGTATCTCATCATTTCTAGGAACTGGGGTGTTAGTTTCACCTATCAGACAAGAGAAAGATATAGTACTTCAGCACAATGTAAAAACTATGACAATATCACACCGTAATGTGTATATCATATTTTTCTTCACTAGGATCAATCCAAGCTTAAATCCATTACTGCTGTTGGCAGGTAGAATTTCACATTTTCATTTGATCCCTCCCAAGCTTATGAAAATACACAATGACATATCATTTTTCAACAATTTCTGCCTCAGGATTTACCATCAAAAAGAAAAACAAAAAACCCTTCCTCTTGCACTTTTCATATGATGGCTTGAATTGTATTGTGTGTCCGATACAATCATTGTGGCAATAATTTTTCAACATTCCACAGGTCTTCAATTTAGTTCGTTGCCAAGGATGCAGTTTTTTCGTATTCAATTTCCACCAACCTCATTCGCCCTGGCTTCCTGCTGTGCCGTGTAGAGCTCTGCATCTGCTCTCGCCCTCATTTTGGCTAGATGTGTATCATCTGGAGACAGAGAAGGACACAAGAAAGACAGTCAAGATACAGAAATCCATATTCATGTTTTGAATAGAAACTTCTCATCTTGTTACAGTCTTCTTCTATCTCTTTTGTCTTTTATCTTCACTCCAAGTAATGTTTCTCTCTCACACACACACACACACACACACACACACACACACACACACTCTCTCTCTCTCTATCCCTCCCTCTCTTTCCTCTCTCTTCCGCATGACAGCGACTTAGTGAAGGGATTTGTCCAGGTGTTTGTTTCGGGTTAGTTATAGGTCTCCATGTCTTAGTTTCTTTTGTTTTTCCACTTCTAATGTATATCAGTCAATCAATCATATAATTTGTTGTATTACGTGTGGGGGTAATGCACCCTACAAGCACTGCTTTTTAGCTTTCCTCCTCATTTCCAGCATTTCTGTATACTTACAATATTTGTAAACTTATCCTTTATTATGTATTATGATGAAATTTATGCATTCAATTCTGTAAAATATCTGTATGTTTCTCTTGGAAATGGAAAAATGAATGAATGAATGAATGAATGAATGAATGAATGAATGAATGAATGAATGAATGAATGAATGAATGAATGAATGAATGAATGAATGAATGAATGAATGAATGAATGAATGAATGAATGAATGAATGAATGAATGAATGAATGAATGAATGAATGACTGACTGACTGACTGACTGACTGACTGACTGACTGACTGACTGACTGACTGACTGAATGAATGAATGAATGAATGAATGAATGAAACAGACGTCAATACAATGTTTCCCCTCCAGACTTAGATTTACAGGATTACTGCAAAATATTGTATCTGGCTCTGATAAAGTAATCATAACTTCAGTTTTGAAATAAAAGACACTGAAGTAAGAGAGATGCTAAGTGTGTATTCAGAAGAGACAGAGAGAGAGAGAAAAATGATAGTCATCATTGCAAAATGTCACAGCTCAGAAAGCAGACAAGTATGATCTGATACCTTCTATCTGCGATATCCTCTGCTCACTCTCCTTCTCCATGATTTTCTGCGAGTATGTGATCTGCGCGACCTGGGCGGACTTCTCCGCCTCGATGACTGCCCGCTTCCTCTCGGTCTCTGCCTCCTTCTCCACCACTCGTTGATGCTGAGCGGCGATCAGCAGCTTGGTCTTTTCGTTCTCCCTGCAGTACAGAGAAAATGGGCCAACATTTAGAGATAAAAACATACTGTCTTCTCATCATTTCTTATGTAAGGCCTATATCCTCACTAAAAAACTATTTCAGGCAATCATCCAGGAGAGGAAGGGGTTAAAAATGATGAATTGGTGAAACAGAAACAATACAATGCAGCCATATGACCAATAAATTGATCAGTCACAAGGTGTTGCTTAAGTGCGGGTTAGAGAGCTTTGAGGAGATTTGAGGAGGATGCAATTTCTTGTTGATTCCCTTAAATTAAATCAAATACACTCAGCAAAAAAAAAAAGTTAACACTTTTTTTGAGTTCATATTTGCCAATTGTGCACTTTACGGCCCTATATTATCGGTGCGAGATTTTACCCTAATCAAGCAGTGGGTGCGGATTTGAGTACCCATCAGGCACCGCAGGTTCGACAGTGTGTCTTCCGGCACTGTCCTGTGTGCATGTGTGTGAGATTTCGTGCTGGGATGCAGTGTGTGTGTGTGTGATCATGATGAAAGCACTTACGGTACGCCACATGGTTGCTCTGACGCCCTTCCCTGGGCGGCGCGGCATGCTCGAGCGCGAGCAGACCCTAGACAAACAGGCTGCTGTTATTGGCACACAAGGGAACGCAATGAGTGGTAAACTTACGTGCTTCCATCATGATTTTTAATGGATGAATTCTGCGTTATATTTCAAGCAGGGATCACTAATTAACCTATTGCAGAGGACATATGTCCACTTGCAGCCTTGGTGAAATTATTCTGTGAAATATAGACATCAAATAATAAAAGAAAACCCCAAAATCTTATCCCGATTCATCAGTCTGTAAGTGTTTATTTCGTCTAAAGATGCCGTGCGAAGTGTGTATAGCTACCGATTTATGGACAGCCACTACATGGACAGACAGACAGACAGACACACACACAAGCCTCGCCCGCGTGGTTGGTTTGCGCGATTTGTGATGGGGTCGGATCGAGATGGGATGAAGGAGGCATAAAAAATATTCATGTAACTGTTGTGGCGAGCTGGCGCATGCTAGGGGGTTCAAAAATGGAATCTATTGCATCACAGACTACTGTCAACTTTCTCACACTTTGCACCATGATCATGGCAATTTTCTGCGATGCAACATTGTAAATGTAAAAGCTCGATTGTTGAGTCGATAATCCTGCAGCGGGGAGCAAAGAAACGCGACATTGCGATCGCACAGAGTTCAATGTGTCAGCTCCGTAAAAGCGCAGTGAGTGAGGTGGGCTTCTCGTGACCTTATCACTTGTCAAACGGCGTTCCATACAGCAAGAGATCGAGAGAAGCTCGCCAGCTGCTCAGTGCGTGGTAGTTCATGGGATATCATCATGGCATATGGCGAATGAGGTACCGATAATATAGGGCCATAAAGTGCACAATTGCCTCATATTTTTCATACAAGATTTTGATGAAAGTTAATGTATTATATAGCATATCAAAGGTAATTTAATTGGCTATCAAGCTAGTAGGTTAATACGAAGGGAAACTTTACGTATGAGCGAACACATTCATTTTTGCTCTCAAAGGCACAAAAGTAAAAATTGCAAAGTTTGACATACTGTCTTTCATTTGGCAATGGCCTTCAAGATAACAATGACAACAAAAAGTCAGTTTTACACGATAAGAGACATGAATATAATAGCAAAAACAAGTTTTTGTTCTCTTTATTTCTGTTGGCAAGTTTATTAGAGAAAAATTAGTAATGAAAACAGCGTGGAATTATTGCATTTTGTAAGCAGCAAAAGAAATTTGAGAATTTTACTGAACATTACAAACTGTAAAGATGAGCAATCAATAGAATGAGTTAACTTACATGAATTCTATTTCTCCTGATACTCTCTGGAAATAACTAAATGCATGCATTTAGGTAAAAAAAGAAACTGGCAAATCTAACAACTGTTTCTGATGAGTGATCACTACACAGAGTTTACTTACATGAGTTCAAAGTTTTTCCTGATGCTCTCTGGAATTTTTGGTTTGGTGACTCGCACTGCCTGAAGGAGATACAAATCATTTTGATATCACAGTTTCCATAATAATATTCTTATTGCAATACAGAACATACACAATATGATTTTTTTTTTAACCCTTAGGTATAAATTAAAGGGACATTCCAGACGATCTTCATAATTTGACATCATGTAGTACATAAATCGACAGCTCCCTTATATACGGTAGATTTGTGGAATTTATTGTGGTCCTTGACCAGAAAAACAATACGCTAAAAACTCTTAAACAAATTACACTGAGCAGTGTTGATGACATAGGTGCCTCACATATTTCAGAAATGTAGCAGTGTAATTCCATTACAATACCACATGCTTAACAAGTTCACTTGTGTAGAATATATGCACGCCATCTTCTTATGTTCTGCTTCCTTGAGCCCCAACTCATGCATTCTTATGGTGAGGCTGCCATGTCATCATCCTTGTTCATTGCAATTTGTTGTAAATTTTGAAGATATTCTTATTCCTCAACCCAATCACTATAAATTCTGAAACTCTGTACTCGGTATAACTAATCTATAGTTATTCAAATGTAAAAGTCTGAAAATCATCAGGAGGTCTCCTTTAATATTGTTTGATTAACACTTTGAAGGGTGAAAATACATTCTATTAACTACCTTTTAGATCAGTCTAAATTTTGTGGTAATATAGGTTGTCATCCATTTCCGCCGTTACCAGTACAACTTTTGATAGTGTCATTGTAACAAAGAAAGTCTATTAATGTAAGGGTATAAAAAGTGCTTCAGTTTAAAATAGAATTGTTCAGAAAACATTTATTTAGATTTTCATTTTGTATGAACAGTACACATTCCCTCCAACAGTTGTTGAGATACTTTAGGACAAATATTATTCCCTGTGACTTTAGAGGATATTGGTAAAGTGTGCTTTTGATGTCACAGAAGACTAAAAGTGAATTTCTGTGAAATTCTGATTGCATTTTCTAATCATCTATTGCCATACTACTGTGACACCATGATTAGTTGTAGAGTTCCCATCTTGAATGTACAGCATATCATGGAACTAACCCATTTGTTTAACATTTCACAATTTTTTTCACAAAGTGTTTCACTAATTTGTCTGCATTGACTGAATCAACATAATGCTTTGGTGCAAATGCCCCCCTTAATGACTTCAGTGATCATATACCAAACAAATGATGTGCACACAAGACCAAAGTTCCCATTCAGTTTCGACTTACTTGGATTGTCAAGCCAGGAGCCATTACTGTCAGATCTTGTTGAAGTGCTTTCTTCAAGTTTTCATCAATTTGATCTAGAAGCAAGATTTTTAACAAGCATAGTATGACTGAAGACTAAACTCCATCATTTCTTTGTTCATCATTGCAGAATTTGAGGCTTTGAATGACTACAGCTTTATTGTCCCTGAGCATCTGGTATCTTTAGACTGAAAGAGATTTGAACTCAAGACTCCAAAGAAATCTGGGCATCCTACAAATCCTTTTGAGTCTAGTAGACTACAAGAAGTATTACAGAAGAGCAGTCAAGGTTTTACTCTCGCATGCTGTACGCCCTTCTCATTACTTCTCACCACCACATGACACAACAAAAACAAATCAATTTATGAACAAACACTGATGAAAGTAATCAGAGTTCATAAATCATCTTTAATACATAATGCAAATATATGCTAAGAAGAAATGACTTCCACTAACCTGATAACATGGAAATAATAACAGCACAAATTTACTACAATGAAGCATTTCTTAGTTATCGCAGAGCAATTTACACATTTACCTAGTATACGAGTCTCTCGTCTCCCACAATCTGCACCATCATCATAATTATCATCATAATTCTCATTTGAAATGACAGTTACCAACATGAATGTCATCTTCCTCACATCGCCACCTGCACTGACTATATCATCATCATCTTCTGCATTCTCATTTGTAATGACTGTCAGTGTCATCAGTATCATAATCATTATCACTGTTTATATCTCCATTGACACCACCATCGATCATACAGAAAACAATGTAAGCCCCACAGGACAGACTTACCAAACAGTTCAATGTAGACTTCTTGTAGATGGTGGGCACTGCAGAACTGATTCAGCTCGTGGTGGATCTTGTTGAAGATGAGCGTCCTGTCGTAGTCTGCTGTGTAGTTTTTTACTGTCTCAAAGACCATCTCTGGCAGTAATTTATTGACGACCTCTATTCTGTCAAAGTAGATCATCACTCCTCCACTGCACAAGAAATAGACAAATTATACAGTTTCACTTTAACCTGGAATATTAATCCCAATGCATTACGAGTTGGTTGCTTTGTAAAATTTGCTGACCTCTTCAAACCAGCAATCAATAATGGATGTAGAGTGACCACAAACTAATTTCTGAAATATTCCATTTTTGTTGCATATGTCAAAAGAGATCATCCATGATTTATTTTGCAATTGCGTTATAAACAATGATTCCTTTCTCTAGCAAGATTTGAATTTGCATATCTGTGATATAGCTTGACACTAGAAATGTCGCTACGGCGACTGATGCCTCCGCCATAATGCATGATTCTCCCAATAGGTGTATAGTACAATGTCTTCACAACGTGTGATGACAGTTTCACATAACTGGCAAAATATCGAAATAACAGGTTTATCAGAAATATCTTGAATGTTCACTTTCCACAAACTGGGTTTGCTATAATTGTCTATTAAAGAGTACAGGTACACATATTTGGGGAATTGAAAATTTTTACTTGACTTCTGACCGACCTTATTATAAGTTTATGCATTGAGCATAATTTTCAAGGTATGAAGGAAGAGTGTAATTAAAGTACAAAATATATCTTTTTTTTCATTTAAATCTAACCTTTGACCCTTAACCTTTGACCTTTGACCTTCTGGCTGGAAACTTCCAAGAGAATCTCCATTCAGTAATACATGTACATATATCAAATTTTAAAACTAATAATGCAATTATTGCATATACAAGTATATGAGGGAAATAGTAACATTTTGAGGAGTTGACCTTGACCTTTGACCCCTGACTATTGACCCATGACCCCTAAATTCCCTAGATAATCCCTGCCAGTCAGTACATGCATATGTACCAAGTTCCATGAAGATACATTGAACCATTTGTGAGAAATGTGATATTGCAACATTTTCACCTAACCTTTGACCTTATGACATGAAACTCTCTCTGGAGAATCTTTATGCAGTAGTACATGTCTACACTAAGTTTCAAGAAAATAACTGCGGGCATTGCATAGATATGGGGGAAATAGCAACATTTTTAGCATTTGACCTTGACCTTTTGACCTTTGACCTCATGTCAATGTCACTAAAATCTACTCAACTAATTTTCCCATCATACATCATCCTTGGACCAAGTTTGGTGAAAGCTGCTTCATCCAGTTTTGAGTTATCACGTAAACAGATAAATTTTAGGATTTGACCTTGATCTTTGACCTTTGACCTCTGTCCGATTTCACTGAAAAACTAATCAAGTAATTGTCCCATCATACATCATCCTCCAACAAAGTTTGGTGAAATTTGCTCCATACAGTCTTGAGTTATCGCGTAAACGGATAAATTTCATGATTTGACCTTGACCTTTGACCTTTGACCTTTTGCCGATTTCACCCAAAATCTAATCAAGTCATTGCCCCATCATACTTCATACTTGGACCAAGTTTGGTAAAATTCCAGTAAATATTACTCAAGTTATCGCGTAAACGAAAGCGGACGGACGTACGTATGGACGTACGTACGGACGTACGGACGTACGGACGGACAACCCGAAAACATAATGCCTCCGGCACCACTACGTGGCGGAGGCATAAAAAAAGTCTACAGGGAAACAAAACATATATATCAACTGAAAATGAAAAAATAAAGAAAAATTAATTACTTTTCACTCACAGCTTTCAAGCGTTCATGCTTTTAATTTCAGTCACATCACCTCGGTGACTGTTTCAAGAGTTACACCAAGCAAAATAATATGTAAAACCAATATTACGGTGGCAATGATTTCCACAGATAGGTTACTATGCTTTTCTCCATTTCGTTTGTTTGTGTATGCTGCTCGCTCGAGTTTATAGAATATTTCTCCCATGAGATCCAATTAACTGTGATAAGAATGTGTCTCCTGACCTTCTCATGAACCTTGAATCTATTGATGGCATATCAAACTGTAGCATCAAAAGTATCTGAAATAAAGCCTTTATATTGGTCACATCATAAGCCTCTAACAACCCACCTCGTTCCGCAAGGTACATTCTTCACTTCATCTGTCTGCAGAGTTGTCTGTAGATGGGGAGCATAAAAGTTTTCCAATATGGAAATATATATAATGTTTTTAAATCAAATTCATATGATGTCTACACAGAGTTTAACAAAGATCATTCATCTCTGTCTCGGGTGCAGCAAGGCAGGAGACATATGTGGGAGGGTGTATGTCTGTGTGTGTGTGTGCATTATGTGAGTTACTAAAAACTGTGCATAACAAACACTTAAGACACATGAAGTCCATCAGTTTAGCTTGAGATGCATGAAGCAAGCACAATGTAACCGGGAACACACCATTCTTGATAGTTTACGTAATCGGATATGACCTGCAAATGGAAAGTGGGAATCAAGTTTTGTACTAACACACGTCTACTGAAGGCACATGGGATATCTTGTTTCATGTCTACAGTTACCTAAGAGTTTACAATACATATGTATAGATGATTGTAGAATCAAGAAAGTAGAGCTATAATGAGTATGCTGGTTTGCTGCATGTAAACATGCAATTGCTATTGCTCACTACTCACTGTGCAATTAA
The DNA here is from genome assembly GCF_964275005.1 of Diadema setosum. Lineage (NCBI taxonomy): Eukaryota > Metazoa > Echinodermata > Echinoidea > Diadematoida > Diadematidae > Diadema > Diadema setosum. The sequence goes on from NC_092689.1 coordinate 41,945,400, forward strand.
CAAAACCTCAGGCTGCCAGAGAAATGTCGCAGACACAAAGAATACGTGTCTTAAAAGAGATTACGTTTGCAGCAGCTGTGACCTCTTTGTCTTTTCCTCCTCCAGACAGAAATTTTCTGAGGAAAATCGTTATGCAACATCTCTGTTCTTCAGCAATACATATGTATACACACTGTAAGATATGTGAATGCACGGCAAAGATGTGGGCATGAGTGACTACTCATCAAGCGCTGTGCTTTGTCAAAGACATGGAAGTACTGGATACAAAATTAATTTCATGAATTAGGACTTGCAAAACAACTTCGTAAGTGATTGAACTCATGCTCCAGAACCCCAGACATAAAATCAATAATCATCACTGCTTTTCAGGAGAAAACTTTTGTGATTTTCCACCTTGAACTACTACATACAGTCATTTTGTGCTACTGAAGGTAATATCTGCAAAAATTGCAAACTTCACAAATATTGGTCAACTCAAAAATTTGTGGAACATACTACGCATATCGCCAAGAACATAAAATGACGTACCTACCTCCACTCCTGGAAAGTAATAAATTCTGTCTAATCCCTTTATCTTAGGTCACTAAAAGACCACGGGGTTCATATCGGTTATCTTGAGCTTGTTAGTAAGAATGTACAAAACAGAAAAAGAAAAATTTGGTACTATTGAAATTAGCATTCAAGCAAAAAAAAAAAAAAAAAAAAATCAAACTCAGCAGGAAAAAAAAAATACTGCACAGATTTGACAGTATTGACATGCAATGCTGTTGCTGTGAATGCTTGGCATCAGTGTATATGAATCTAAGTCACAGTTTGAAAACAGTCATGCTACAAACAAATGGATATCTTACCTGCACACTTCTGTAAGATGTAATGAATGGAACCATTACATGAAAACCAGGACCACTTGTTGATGACAATAAGGCACCACCCTAGGATTGTAAAAAGCCAAAACATGGAGGAGAGGAATTGCAATCATTCTGTTTCCAATAAACTCAAAAAAAAAAAAAAAATCTGTTTGGTCAGCTGGTAAGTCAATTGGACAGTTGATCATTGTTTGCTGTTATTTTGTTTTGAGGGGATTAACAAAACATAAAAAATAATCTGGCAAAGCCATGAAATTCTTGTGAGAATTTCAAATTGCATACTTCCACGTTAACATGATTCTTAATTATGTAACTATATGATACACAAAATTCTTCCTAAAATCAGTCTTTCAGTACACATTTTTTTTTTTTTTTTTTTTTTGGGGGGGGGGTCTAAACTTTGAAAAGAAAACAGCATATACCCTCAATTCATACAAAGTAGTCCAATGCATATATGAAAATGTGATGATTGTAGGAAATGTTGAGATGAGATAGTAACTCTGACCTCACATCATTTGTCACTTTCAGGAAGCTGAGTTGATTCAGCAAAAATTACCAAAGTGTTTCATCAAACAACTTTTGTAAAAACAAGAGGAATGCACGAAAGCAATCACACAAACTTCCACTGACAAGGAAGGAAAAGCAGATTATTTTTCTAGTTCTATGAAAATATAATTTGCCTTTCCATTCCTTATAGTATGAATATCTTATCTTACATCTATTCAGGGATTAAAGGCAAACATCCCTGCCAGCAGTAGCTTTATCAATTTGGTAACCCCCCACACACACACAGTCACACATAAAAACAGCCTCGTGACGTGCATTTAATTAAATGGAGCTGTATGCAATGCAGTCATTGTGAATGGCCATTGTAAACATTACATGCATATAAGATCTGTAGAAAAAGGAGAATGGGGGATGAAACTTACCCTGTAATACACACCAACATGGCCTATGTAAAGAAAATGCAAAGAAAATGAGAACAAAGGGAAAAATATGCATGAGACATGTACGATTTATATTGTTCATCACATGGACCGCATATCACCCTGATTCTAAGATGAATTTTAAATATCCTGCAATTGTTTACCTTCTTCTCTGGCCTAATATCATTCAACTAATGATCAATTATCATAATAGGGCTTTATCTCAACTTATCTAAGGTCCTACGGCATGAAATTTCCTTAAGCATAAAGGACATGCAATACAAAGTTCAATAACCTCTTACATTTCTTCCCAGATTTGGAAATAGAATAGATATTAAGTTATTATATCACACAACATGTCATTCTGGATATCATAAGACATTGTTCCAAATTCAATCTTATCTGAAATCTAATTGATAAAGTTTTTATTCTCAAACACATTGGGGTGCATCAAACTGACAGGCATCTCTTGTATGAAAATGAAAACAGGATAACAAATCACACATGTACACCAATCTTCATTTGAATTTGACGCATATTCCTACAGCAGATAAGGGTAAGCACAGGTAAACAACACTTTGTTATAGATTATATAATTATTAGAGAATTTTTACACAGAAATACCTTCTTCAATTTTGTGAAGGGCAAAGTTGAAGATGAAAGCAGACAATGCAACACCAAAGGCAATGGCTGGCAGAGGATTGGCCATGGCAATGAAAGATGCTTTAGTCCGTAACAAGAACTCTGTGGAAATAAGAAACCCACATCACAATAATTTGTCACATTCAAGTACCATGACAAATAAACAAAACACATTTTATTGATGCATGAGAAATGGAATATAACAAATTTATATTATTGTTGCTGTTGTTTCAAGGACAGGTAAGAGTACAAGTATTTTCACTCCAATGACTTGAAAATACAATCATTGTATACGACCATTGTAACTTACACTTGTACAAAAAGTTACGATTAAATGTTTAAGCTGCCACAGTAGCAATACCCATTTAGTTTGGAGCTTTTCATTTACCGGTAATGCTCTACAGCACTGGTATTGTTACTATTAGGCTAGTGCCTAACAGCAGCTATCTAATACATGTATGTTTACTACAGAAAATTACCCCAGACATACATGTGCTATTATTTCTATCCCAGGCACCAGTTGTTCTTTGTGCTAAAATGCATTCAAAATTGTGCTGTGCCACATTAAATTCCTACATTCATACTTGTTTTAATTCACTTGAAACAGCAATTGACTCCCTACTGGGTGTAACTGTACTGCTTCTATTCTAAATAATCACAAGATCCATGCAGCATATCATAATCACAAGTTTACAAGCTTACAGATTTCACAAGACTTTCAATGCCTTGTTTTTTTTTAGAACACCAGGCTATGGTTATACTGTAAAAGTGGATATTTTTCTGCGACTAATTTTTCTTGCTAGGCCGTGTAAGACAAGTTTTGTGTGTTTTTAATTCCGCGGAATCAAGACATATCTATAAGCCAATATATTTAAATGCTTTTATTTTGCGTTGGTTTCTGGTAGCGAGAAATGGACGAAAAATTTCAATACTGCAAAAATTTCCACTTTTATGGTACACATTTTATATATCTACTTACAATTTGCAGGGTTTTTTTTTTTTTTCCTGCTGCTGCTGTGCTGTGCAATGAAATATCAGAGAGCATACCCACATTCTATGCTGACCGTTTTCATGGTGGTACGTTAAATACTACCTGACCTAAAGTTAACTAAAACAGTGAATTGGTAGCGTAACCGGTAAATTTTATAATTTTCACGTGGTTTATATTGACTAACGCAAATTGAAATGTATGGGACTGTATTGTAACTACACTCCTTCCTGTATGATGCGGGGGCACACACAATCTCTCCACACACCACACAACGGGTCTAGATGTTACTTAATCACATTAAACATAATCATTAATAATAATGGGCAGCCAACATCGCATACCTACTGATATGAGCTGGCTGAGCTAGCTAAGGGGCGCAATTCGAGGTCGTCAGCGTAGCCGATGTCGAACTCTACTCGGTTGTCGCGGTTGTACGAAGCATGCAAAAACAGCTACAGGAGCACACCATATAAACCAGCCACGGTGTACGTACGTATGTGTATAAAGTTATGCGAGGTCAATTCAAGGGCCTGGGAATGGAAGGGATGGGCGGGCCCGGCCTCTTCCTCTTCTTCTGCTTCCTTCAAAAAGCTGAAGATTCTTGCAGACTATGTTATATTTACATTAAAACACATTTTATTTACAGATATTTACAAGCACGTAACAAAGATGAAGAACAAAGACTAGCCACTGTGATCAACCGTTTCGAATGGGCGAAACCGACATGGGGATATTAGAGCCGCGATCATCTTCACAAGAGGATGCATGGGTGGAGCCGCTTCGCTGTATAGGTATACCGCGCCAAGCCATCCTTTCCCCCCACATCTATTCTTTCAGTCAGTGACAAACAATCCTACCTCCCCCACGAACGGCTGCAGCGACTGCAACTCTACGGGAAGGAGCTGAGTTGATTGACAAACTCTTTCGACCCCTTTTCGAAGCATAAAAGTGTAGGCCAAACAGCATTTTTTTTTTTTTTTTTGTCAACACAAATACTCGTTCAACCAACTTCCTTCTGTGTTCAATGACTCTTTAATCCCTAATCCGAGCTCAAAGATACAATGTTAGATCAATATGTCTGACCATTAGAGCATGCTGTAGTGTCTAGCTCTCTCTCTCCTTCTTTGTTCCATTGCAAAGGCCCGAATTGACCCTACACAATAAACATGGACATGAAGACATTATCACGTACAAACAGCTCTAACAATACAAACTATTCACAATAATTTTCTTTTCTTTTTTTTGCACGATGTACCGCTACACTACATAGGCCTACAATGTCTTCGTTTTCTTGCATTTTTTTCTCCACCCCACGCCATGTGACTAGAGTTTATCCCCTTAAAGAAGAGAGCAGGGCGGATCCAGGAATTCCGTAAAAGGGAAGGCGGGAGGGCCGCCCCCCCCCCCCATTTTTCCTTTTATTTCTTTTGTTTGAATACAAAATAAAGAGGGTGCGCGCGCCCGGTGCGCCCCTCTGGATCCTGTACTGAGAGAGTGCCACTCGAGGACTCGAGGAATTTCATAAGAAAGAGGGGGAAATCCCCGCAGAACAGTGCAAAAATAATCGAAATAGGATAAGAAATGAGGAAGTTACGACTTTTTGAATTTTTTTTTCCTTGACCAGTCGTTATAAATAGATTATTCAGATCGGCAGGGTGATGATGTCATGCTCTCACATTTTCTTATTTATTTCATAACATAATATTATGTTATGAAGTAAATAAGAAAATGTGTTGTTGTTTTTTTTTTTTGTTTTTTTTTTTTGCCATGATATGCCCTGTGTAATATTATTATACAGGGCATGTCATGGCAAAAAGTGTCATATTTCAGCTATATAAATACAAAACTTGCCTTAAAACCAAACAAAATAAAAGGAACAAATGTTAACTATGATATTATGGCAATATGCTTTTATCTGTAATAGCTAAAAATATTTTTCCCGAATTTCATTATATAACATAATATCTATTATTATACATGACAGATTGTGAATTGTGAGGGCATCACATCATCAACTTGTTAATTTGAATGTTCACGTGGATAAGGACTGGCCACCGAAATGTTTTCCGGAAAAAAAAAATATGTGGAATTTCAAAATGTCGTAATAATGTACCTCATTAAACCTCTTATCCGTTTTTTGTCATTTTGGAATGTTTTATAGGGAATATTTTTTTCTCGTTCATATTGAGTTTATTCATTTTGGGGTGGATTTGCTCATATTGTATAAACAACTTTTTGAGTCATTATCCTCCTGGCGCGTCAAGCGTTTGTTTTTCTCTCCTGTACTGTTACAATAATGATCGTCTTTTGAACGGCAGGTATGTGATTGTTAAGTTTGTGTATGCATAAAAAAACATGTTCATCTTCATTTTGTATTTTCATGTCGGACACTTTAATAATCACTTTCCTGTTTCAACTGTCTGATTCAAGCAGTTATCTACTTTGTTCAATTTACTTTAGGCAACATTCATTTCTGAAAAAGAAATGCAGAAATATATCATAAGATCAATCAATCAATCAAAAACCTAATTCTGCCCATGCGCAAAATTGCTTATCAAAATCAATCTTGCGTCGTCTGTGTTTTCGAATCGGTTCTGGATCATTTTTGTGTCCGCCCAAATTTAGGAAGTTTATAGAGAGCTACTTGATGCACTGATCATTCTTTATGGGGATGACACTACATTAGTTTTTGTATAATAGGTAGCAACCTCGCGTAATCTAGGCCTAAAGCTATACTTTGCAACACGGCCATCGTAATAGGCGTCTTAACGTCAACCGAAAATCTAGAGTTTCCTTAAAACACACACACACACACACACACGAGCGCGCGCGCACACACACACACACACACACACACACACATAAAAAAAAAAAAGTTTACGACGACGGGTGGGGGAGGGCAAATCACCTGTCTTACAGTTTCTTCCACCATAGCAAGCGGCTACTAGAATGTATTATTTCTCTATGCTGAGCAATTCTATTGCAGGGGATGCATGTGGATCCTGCTCCAGAATGGTTAGATTGTCCCGCTTTCTAAAATCTTTGGTTGATATTGCAATGCTGACGGTGTTACAGACACCGGCCAGACGTTGTGTGGTTGTTGTCATTGACTTTAAACGTTAATTGTTTCTTAAGCCGCTGTAAGTTCATTTTGCATCGAAAAAAACAAAATAAGCATTTTCTGCTTCATAATAAAAAAACAGCAACTCAAGAACAACAAATACATGTGTAAACGTTAATGTTGATTAAGTGTATCAGATTGATATTAGATTATAAACCTGGACTAATAGGTCAAAGTGAGTCACCGTAGTTGACAAATAAAATCATGGTGTATTACCGCAAACCCCTCTTCACCAATTAATAATCACGAACTGAAGTGTTCTGAGTAAGAATGTACTCGGCATGTAGGTCATGTTCATAGAGCTGTATCTACATATCGCAGAGCTCTATGGTCATGTTATACCTCTTTGATCAAAAGTACTTTAGCGACATCTAGCGGCAAATTCTTTACAGTCTCAAGCACGAAGTTATGAATGTCAAAGGTTGCGTAAGATACCGCGCGTATATGAATACACACACCCACACAGCGGGACCACTCGTCCTCAGAAACATTTGTGATAAGTAACTCGGCCAATATGGTAAGCAATCCCACGTGACGAGCAATATCTTTGCCATGGCATGGCAGGTTCTTTCCTAGAATGATACCCCGAGGGCAATTACCTTACCCCCGGCTATATTCTGGTTAGTGATAAGGTTAGAGTGAAGCTTAGAGGTTAGGGTTAGGTTTAGGGTCAGTCGAGTTTGAGTTAGGGTTAGGACTAGGTTCAGGATTGGGATTGGGTTAGGGTTAAGGGTCAGGGGAAGGGTCTGGGGTATTGCCGCAGGGGGTACTTGCCCTAGACCTATCTCTCAGCTATGACTCCTTGGTCTACAGGACCGGCGGAACCGGGGGGAGGGGGTTCGGGCCCCCACTTTTTTGCACCATACATAGGAATACACGGGTGTTACAACTTCAGTTGCCCCCCCCCCCCCCACACACACTTTTTGAAATACACTCAATAATAGAGAAGCGTGAGCGCGGTAAGGCCTTTGTTTTTAGACTGTAAAGACTTTTTTTTTCCCAGCTGAAGAAACCTGGAAGTGGCACCATAAGTTGCGCTGAAGGCCTTTTTTTTTGCGGAAGTGGGCCCCACCCCCTTTTGAAAACGTGGCGGCGGCACTTAGTAAATTTTGTAATGTTCACATGGGTTTATTTAGCACAAAATACAAGTAGATTGGATGTGTAAGTCTACATTATATCAGTTGGAGCCCAATTGGGTAAAAAAGACCTGCCAAAATGTTAGTACAGGCCTTGAAAAAAAATGACGCTTAGTGAAGCATACGGGTCAAAATAACGATATCAGTTAGTAGAATAACAGCATTCTCATCATGTTTAAATTTTGAAATAAATTGATTACTCACTTTGTTTTCTGGATTACACACAACTCAGGGGTGGATCCAGGAATTCCGAAAAGGGGGTGCCAAAAATATTTCTGATGCCACTTCCGGGTTTCAAAAATTGAAGGGGGGTGCCCTGCCTTCTATTCATTTTCTCTCTTTTTTTTTTTTTTGCATTAACGTATAGTATCATCGGTTGCCAAATGGTCAAGCTTATAGCTTATTATTGGCGACCGTTCTGTAATGGTAATTCATAACACATCAAGTCATGTACTGTAATTATATCACCTATGTACACAAAGTTGTTGAAATTGTAGAAACTAGCTATAATGAGTATCATATTTGTATATATTATGTTTGATTATGTTGATAAAAAATTGTAAATAATGCCATATGGAGAAAAAATAAATAAAATCAAATAAAAAAAAAAATCAAATTTTATTTATTTTGTTAAAAAAAAATATAGGGGGCGCGCGCCTGGGGCACCAACTTCTGGATCCGCTTCATATATGCAAAATGAGAGGCTCCTAACTTAAAAGTTATGTAATGCATTGACAGTCCGTCATTGCTCAAGTACATTGACCGAAGTGTGTGCACGCGGACTGTGACACGGTGTTTTGAAGGGTGGATTAGTTCATAGTGAAGTCCGAATCTACATGGGCCGTCTATCTTGTGGCCGATTTGTGTTGCCCCGCGTGTATAGATACTATTCGCGCGCTGTCGCGTAATTCTGCATTCATCTTGCGTAGTCCATCTATCCGCACCGACACAATACTGGAAAAGTACCGCAAGCCGTTTTTTGAATTTCGCCTCTTTGAAATAACAAACGTCGTCAGTTTTATATGAATTGGATTTCCGTAGACTGCAGAAATTTCAACGAGATTCTTTGATGATATTGCTTTTAACTTCATGTGAAAGACAATTTTGAATACCCTCCGATCTGTGCCGACAAGCCGGTATAGGTGTTCTGCATAAGCTGCACTACATCACGTAATGGAACCATCGTAGCTAGCTGCGTAGAGCTAGCTGTATGCAGTTGAAAACGGACGTCGCGTTTCTGCTTCCCCGTCTGTTGAAGCGTCTGCCATGTTCTTAATCTCGCAAGAAGCAAATTAAATAAGGAAAACTGCACAGTTTGATTGCTCTTTACATGTTATTAATTCATCTCTGGCTCTACAAATCACAGGAAAACTGCTGCAACAGCTTGGATTGGATTGACCAATTCTCGACTCTCTTGCTTGCCTGCATACGATTACGCAACATCAATTGCCGTTCTTACGTGCATCACTCCGCTTCAAAGCTGGAGCCTGAAAGATCTGCCGATCATCATTTAAGACTGTACCCGATCTTTCAAACCGGTGGCAAAGTGACGCCGGTTAGGACAGAATCATGCATCGACTTCAGACATTAGTAAAGACAGGTCGACCCTGTGCTCTGGCGGCCACACGCTCGATCAAAAGCAGAGATTTATCGAGCAGGACGTTTAGGCCGCCTGCCCAAGATGGGCAGGGTCGCTCACCAACTGGTGTTCTAGCCACAACTCCCGGCGCGAATGTAAGACGTTACGTGGCCCCTGTGGCCACTGAGCCGTTTTTGAGCGGCAGCAATTCAAACTATGTGGAAGAAATGTATCAGTCGTGGTTACAGGATCCAACCACAGTTCATAAGGTGAGCAAAAGTGACGTGGATTGTGGTATTACATCTGCTATCGATATCTGGCATCTTGCAGCGGCAGTAGACGAGTAGTGCTTGATCATGAGGAAAGGGGACGGAGACAGAGTGGAGATCCCATCAAATCCTCTCAAGACTTTTTGAGAGGATCGAGGCACACGATCAAGTGCAGAGGCCTCAGTAGCCCCTCCCCCCATTTTTATTTTTATTTTTATCTTATTTGTGTGTGTGGAAACCTTGCTTGTCATTACTGCATACTGTTGGGCTGTATTTCTTCTTCTATTAAGTTCTAATTCTACGGTGCTTCTCATCAAAGCCTGTTCAGCAACTGGATGAGGGTTGTACAGTTTGAAATTCTATAAATTCCTTTTTTTTTAACTCTCACTTTTTTTTTACTTTTACTTTTGTAGAATTGTACTTTTACTTTTTTTGTACTTTTTAACTTTTTTTTTTCTCAGATCTTAACTTGTTTGAAGGGATCAACCTTCCATCCAATCTTATTGGAAAATTGTATGAGAACAAGTAGAAAATACCTGTAATTTATTTGATAGCAAAAGCATTGTCATGAAGAATATTCCAGTAGATTATCTTCATCATCATTGTATAGAAGTATTAGTTTTTGAGACATCTGCATCGAAGGCGTTTGACCGGGAGAACTACAGGACACCCTCAACTCCCGTACAGATGATGATGATGATGATGATAATGATTAAGTGTTCCTGTTGAGATTTCTGCAGGGGAGCATTTCATCAAATGTTTTGTCAGTGATTATCACTAATGAATTTGCTCTCACCCAATCAGATGCAAGGATTTCAGTAGCTTAAAACAGTCAGTGACTGATGAGTTTCATGAAACACTGCCCTGGTTGTTCCTTCACATAGGTGTCCAACACATCGACACTGTACATTGAAACTGACGTCCCTCTATTGAAAGCATTGCGCATACAAAACCAACATTCATGCATGAGACTACACGCAGTGGTTTTGCATTCTTCACTGGGGATTTGAAGATGTCCAAATTTTACTGAAGAACTCGATAATGAACAAGATCAACAGCAAAACAAAGATACCGTAGATTATAAATGCACATTGGAAAAGCATTACATGCATTTCACACATATTGTCAATAGAGGGTAGAGGTGTCCGTTTCAAAATTATGATGCAACTGAGTGCACTGATGCACCCACGCGTTCAAAGCAGTTATCTTAGAGCTTGTTCCGCAAATCACATTTTTAATGCACACTTGGGCGGTGAGTTGGCTCAGTCGGTAGCGCGTCTGCCTCACGATCACGCGGCCCGGGTTCGAACCCGAGTCTGGACTGAGCAATGTTGTGTGTAAGCATACCGTCCCCTCTAGCAAGAGGCAAAACACTCTGTCCCTCGGATAGGACATAAAATGGAGGTCCCGTGTATGAGAGAGTAACAACTCGTGCACGTAAAAGAACCCGCTTCATTCATTCATCGCAAAGAGCAGGGTGTTTAACCCGGTGAAGTGGTCCCACCTCACATCCAACTGGACCCCATGGAAGACCAGCTTAACATAGCTGAATATGGGCTATCCAGCCATCTTCACAGATGGAAAATGAACAAACAAACAAACAAACTTGTGAATACAGAGTATCTTTACATGTGAGTAAAATTTCAGGCAAATTGTGAGATATTCTAAGTTTCTATTGATAGAAGAACATTGGGGTATCAATGTATTGGACACCCAGCCATACTTGATCCCTCCTAAACTTGTAGATTGTGTGCATGGGTGGGTGGATGCAGATAGATACATACTTGGAGTAGAATTTTGTTGTTGTTGGGAGGGCCAATGTTTATCAAGTCAAATTATTAACATATATTGTCATACAATTGTGTGGCTTATAACAGTATTCATGAGTATCTTTTCCTGAAATCTAACAATTAAATAAATCATGAATTTATATCCCACTGTAGAAGAAAACTAAAAACAGCCACTTATCAACTGATATATTCCGACCCCTCCCCTCAAAAAAAAAAGAAAGAAAAAAAAATGAAACATAAAACTTACTTGATTATGTATTTTACATGTACAGTGTCTGTAGATGTGAATAAAATGAATGAGAGAACAAACTTCTGAAATGAGCATGCTGTGTGCAATGACAAAAGAAAACTCCGAACTGCACAAGGGATCTGAGGAGTTGTCATGGGCATGATTAAAAAAGGTGCATAATCACATTTTTCATGATTCTTTATACAGGGTTGTTGTGTATTACAAAAATGAAATAAGAAAAATTAAAAAAAATAATCATTTCAATGATTCCTTTTAGAGGAAGAAAAAGGGCTTTAAACAAAATTGATAATGTATCCTTGGAAGTTCTTGTAAATGTTCTCTTGATGAGTGCTAATATCTGTAGAGGCTCTCTATTTTCAAAACAGCTTTAGCATATACGCAACTATTGCAATTACAAGAAACTACAAAATACTCTATACTTAAAAGATAATACTGTCCGTGGCACCATAGTCACTCTTTACCAAGTACAGGTACTTGCTTGGATTTATAAGAGAAAGGGAAAGACTTCCTTATGTCCCCCCTCCCCCACACACAATTTTGCCCTCAGACTTACTCTACACTACCCTACCCTTGTTAGCTTATGCACGGATGCACATATACATATATATGTATATGCAGTCAACTTTGCCCAAGTCATATCTATGTGGACTGAAGAAATAGCTTTGACTTACAGAAAATCCGACTTATGAAGACTTAACATAAATTGAACATTAAAGAGAAGAGGACTTGATTTTACGTCAAGACGCAAGAAAAGTGATAATGGGTCAACCAAATCAATCTTGAGTTTTCAATTTTTCTGAAAGAGCTATTCTTCTACAGTGCTCTGTAGTTCAGGATCATAAATTGAATGGGAAAGTGGGTTTTCAGCGGTTTTTCTACAACCCCTTTTTTGGTAGAGAAGTGTGATCAGGTTTTTCTTAAGGCCACTTTTCATTTTTTGAAAATCCTCTGCACACTCTTCACTTTCAACTCTAATAACTTTTGAAAGGATAATGCTATATTGCTTTGAAAGTTGGCATTAATCATGGACAGAATGTGTTAGTGGGACATACTCAATTTCAGCTTAAAGGGATCGTATAGTTTTGGTTGAGACTTGATTTCAGGTTTCTAACATTTTTTGGTGAGATAATGAGAAACCTCTTATGAAATATGAAAGAGCATGGAATACTATGAGGAATTCAATGTTTATTTGATGAAAATTGGTTTTGAAATGGCTGAGATATCCAAAAAAGAGTGATTCTAATAAAGTGTGGGACCCACACTTTATTACGATTGCTTTGTTTTACTTTGTTTTTGGATGTTTCAGTCATTCCAAACCCAATTTTCATCAAATGTGACCCTGCACCACAAAACCAACAAAAAGTCGCCAGACATGGATTTTTAGTTAAGGGCAGATATTGAAAGAGCAGATTCTAAGCTTTAAAATGATGTAAATGGACTGCCCTAACCTATCTAAATATTGGAAAGAAAGCACAAACTCTGGATAGGTGTGAACTGAGAAAAGAGGCTCTGAAGTAAAGGGTCTATTCAAGCACTTAATCTTTAAAAACCATGCTGGCTGTGCAATGAATGTGACAAAAAACAGGATGTAAACCACAGTAGCAACAACAATGAAGGGATTATCAGTTTAAGCTGAAATTGAGCATGCTCAATAAACACATGCTGTCCATAATAAATGCCAACTTTCAAGGTGGTAGCCCCGTCTATTCAAAAGTTATTAGAGTTGAAACTGAAGAGTGTGTATAGGATTTTAAAGAAATGAAAAGGGACCTCTGAAGACGTATCTAATCGCACTACTCTACAAAAAAGGGGTTGTAGAAAAACTGTTGAAAACACACTTTCTTGTTTGTTTTATGACCCCAAACTTATGAATAATGTAGACAAAGAATAGCTCTTTCAGAAAGTATAAAAACTCAAGATTGACTTGGTTGACCTGTTTCACCCTTTTGAGGTCCTCACGCAAAATCAAAGGCTGCGACTTTGTGTTCGTTTTGTGATGCACGGTCACAAATAAACTTTGAATTCCTCTTAAAATGGTATGCTCTGTACTATATCATAAGTGTTTTCTTGGTATTTCGCAAAAAGTGAATAGCCCAATTCTCATCTCCACCAATACTGTCCCATCCCTTTAATCCAATAATCCCTTCATTGTTGTTGCTCCAGTGATTTACATCATGTTTTTTGTTGTCCCATTCATGGCACAGGTAGCACGACTTACTGTATACGCCATATATTTCGCGAGTCTAAATCTTCGCGAATCGGGAATTCCCGACAATGTCGCGAGTGGTTAAATTCGCGATCGTGGAGTCCTGTACTGAACGGAGAAGTGTACACACGTACGTCACATTCACATCGGGCTCAGAGTCAATATTTTCACGCGTCTTTAATTTCGCGAATAGCACCTGACTCGCGAAATTCGCGAAAATAAAACCTCGCGAAATATTTGGCGTATACAGTAGTAAAGATTAAGCACTTGAATAGCCCGTACTTCAGAGCATTTTTCTCAGTTTCAACTTTTCCAGAGTGTGGGCTTTCTTTCCAATATTTATATAGGTTAGGAGAATCCATTTGAATTGACTTATAATACATCTTTTTAAAGCTTAAAGTCTGCTCTTTCAGAATCTGTCCTTAACTAAAAATCCATGTCTGGCAACTTTTTGTTTGTGTTGTGGTGCAGGGTCACATTTAGTGAGTTGTGGGACAGCATACATCTGTGTGTAAGCTAATATGGGTAGTGCAGGGTAGAATGGTATGGTAAATACCTCCTTTGGTAAAATAAGTAGGGGCACATAAGGAAATCTTTCCAAAAGAAGCTTATCAGGATTCCTTACTGTAGTCACTTACTGTAACAGTTATCTAGATTGCAGATTACAATGTTTGCCATGCAAGGTGAGTAACTGATATTTCAAACAGTCAATTTCTGTAGTAATCTACCATCTGACGTAATTCGGATTTCCCTCACCTGTGGTGTCCTACTTTTAACTTGATTTCTTTATTCTTTTTTTTTAATGTCTCGCTAGAGGAATTATCTATTCATGTTGTCTGTCCATCTTATCTCTCATTATTGTAAAGAGAAAATGATACATTTTTATATTTTCTTGGTAATGGGACTGAGTGTGCTATGTGAATTGGTAGATACAGTGAAAATATTTTTTTTTTCTTTTTTGACAAGGAAAAAAAATCCCACAAGTTAAATGTCAAAAAGTCACCAAACTTCTACCTATATTATTTTATCTCTAAACTTCATTTTTAATTCCGGTACTTGTTAGTGCTCAATATAATATGAGTTTAGTAAGCGTGGGAATGAATGAGGAAGTATGATATAAAATAATGATGGGGAAAGATGGAAGGTCATGGTACTTCTGCCAAAATGGTCATTACAAGCTATTGTTGAGCTGAGAATGGCTCGTGATAAGTTAACTAAGCAGACAGGGTAGAAATAAATAGACATTTCTTTGTATCAGATAGGCCACAGGTCAAGGTCAAAGGTCATTGTACTTTGGTCATTTCAAGCTAGCTAATACTGCAGCAGTTGGGTGGAAAGTCCTTTCATGAACAATCAAGAAATAAGGATTTATTAAAATCAAATAGATGAATGAGAAACAAGCACCAAATGTAAATGGATGGGCAGCATAATCACTGATTCAATGGCCATGGGGTTGAGGTAGTTGCTAGAGCTTGATGACTGGTTATGTCTAGTATTTGCAATGTAGCAAATGGTTGGAAGTGAAGACTTTCACATTCTGCAATAGAGCTCTGGTAAACAAAGCCAGGATAAACTCAGCTTCCAGTTTCTCCTCAGTGACTCCCACCCCCCTTTGCTTTGTTTTTTTTCCAGACAAGTTTGCATAAAAGTTAACAATTTTTTAGTGAAAAAAAAAATCAGGATATAATTGTCAGATGAAGTACACTTTAAACAACCAGGGGGGCATTTCATGAAGGAACTTGTCGGATGAAATATCTGACAAGTCAATTATATCCGACAAGTTTTGAGAAATTCTTTAGTCTGATTGGCTGATTTCTCAAAACTTGTCGGATATGATTGACTTGTCGGACATTTTATCCGACAAGTTCCTTCATGAAATGCCTCCCAGAAAAGGATTGTTGCAAAACACAAGGGCTTTCCCTGACAGCAAGCAAGTGTCTTACACTCAACTTCAAAGAAACTTCTAGATAACAAATTCTCATATTGGAGAAATATCAGAGATCTGTTACAGATGGATCTTTGTCAATAATGAAGCCAACTGATTTGTGTGTTGAGCACTGTTTGGACCCAAGCTACCAGCAGATGGAGAACATTGCAGCTTTATATCTGTTGGTCATGCCACAGCACGAAGTGCTTGTTTGGAATTCATGGTCCCATCTCTCATCTTGATATGTTTTAAATCGGAAGAGTCAGGCACTACAAACTGGCACTTGCTACATCACCAGCCCAGGAGAAGTACTAGTAATTGAATGTGAAGCAGTTTGAAACAAATATGCACTTGCTTCTAAAAATTTTCAGTATGAGGCTCAAATCCCCATTTGAGCAGTTAAAAAAAGTTTTTAAAAAAGTATAAAAAAAAACAACAACAACAACAACAACCAAAAAAAAAAATAAAATAAAAAACCCAACCCAGCAAAGTATCCAGCAAAGGCCAAGGATCATAAGTCAAGTTCATTTTCTGAAATTTCTCTGTTCAACAATTTCAAAATATTATTCACAATATTCCTCCCATGGGCTGGATGGATATTGTAGCACAAAAACACATTCACAATGTAGAGTTAAATCTGTCATGGGAGTACCCAAATGTAGAATAGGTGCCGTCCTACAATGGCCACAAATCCACCCTTCTATTTATGTAGTGGTTGCATACAATGACTCTGTGTTTGACACAGTTGGCACTTACAGGACCATAATCCCTTGATAGTTTAATCACACACAGGAATCAGTATAGCAGCCACATAATTAAAATCTCTTGACCAGTTTCTAATTATGCGCAGTGACCAGTATTTGTCGGGCTGTCCCTTGTACACAATGAGGATGTACACTGTACCTACAATAGAAATCAAATCCTGGAAAGGGACAAGAAATTTTTGTAGTAAAACAGTGAAGTAGCCTTTTATGGTTGATTAAGTGAATATTTTATGATAGTCAGTGAGAAATCTGTGTGCTTGTATTGATCCTATATCCGAACATCAGTAACAAAGTCAGTAAATTTGTGACAGAAAAAATGTAACTTTGTGTGTCAATATGTGAAATGTAGCTTGTAGCATCAGCATTACCAGTATATTTTAGTGGAGATGAATGGATTTGCACTGATTAAAAATGACCTCTATGGCTGTATAGAAAAGTTCTCTCTGCTCCAGGTCACTGCTATGTTTCCCCACAACGGCCATTTTGAGCAGGTTTTACTAAAATGAGATTTGGGGCACAATCTAGTGAGAGTCATCAAAATAATATGGGATGTGACTGTTTTCAAGATGAAATCACTGTGCCTTGACAATATCACCCAAGTATGTAAATGAAGGGTATTAGAATGAAACAGGCTGAAAGTGCCTTGTATCTTACATGAAATTTTATAACAAGATATTACCTCCGCCAAGGGAGGGGGTTATGTTTTCGTTACCGTTGGTTTGTGTGTTTGTTTGTTAATGTAAGTTAGCTTGTCCATGTGCAAAATAACTCAAAGAGTAGTTAACGGATTTGGATGAAACTTGCAGGAAAGGTTTAGAATGATACAAGTACCAGGTAGTAAATTTTGGTAGTGATCTGAGAATTTTGGGGGAATTTAATGAAGGATTTTTGACATTTTGGCAGGTAGGGTCAATGAACTTGGGAGTTAAGGCTGCCTGTATTGAGGTTTGCGTGCGCGCACTAAAGTGCGTGCTCTAGTTTCTGCTAGGGCGAGGCACGCCGTGCAGCTTAGGGTCTATGACGTAACAAAGGCTTCTATATTGGGAAATCGGACGACTTTCAGCACACAATGCTATAAGTTTGTACATATGGGTGGAAATCACTGATACATGTATCTCTATGGAAGAACAAGATCAGTGGTGGAAATGAGCTACATGCTTGGTGGAGGTCTGCGTTCTCAGAGTGCGTCTCTAGTTCATTTGTTGATTTGTCAGTGTTAAACGTTTTTATTCAGATCTTATTTCAGTGAGTTCTTTTGATACCTTTGTGGATAAGATACTTCTATAGCTTTGTCCTGGAACCTTCTCTTCTAGAAAAACAAAACAAAACAAAACAAAACAAAACAAAAAACCATGCTGTCTAGATCAAGATTATACCCTTAGGAAGGTATGGGCCATTAGTACACTGCATAAATCTGTATAACTCACTCTGAAGTTTCAACTAAATGACTGAATGCTATTTACGTATATTTTTGAACTTGTTTTTTCTCATTTATGCTTATTGGCCAGTCAGCGTTGCACCTGCTCATCATTCATTATCGTCTTAGTGTGAAATGATGAAAGAAAGAAAAAAAAGAAAAAAAAAAGAGAATTTGTGGGTAGCAATAGATAACTGAATTTCTTCCCTGTCTCTGTCCATATCATTTAAAAAGCCTGTTATTGGTAGTATTGGTTTAAAGGGACTGTACAGTACTGGCTGAGGTGGGGATTCATGTTTTGAACATTCCTAAGTGAGATAATGAAAAGCCTCTTATGAAATATGAAAGAGCATGTAATTTTAAGAAGGATTCAACGTTTATTTGATGAAAATTGGTTTTCAAATGGCTGAGATATCCAAAAAAGTGCTAATAATAAAAGGCGACATGCCACAACTTTATTAGGATCTCTTTGTTTCACCTTGTTTTTGGATATCTCAGCCATTTCAAAACCGATTTTCATTGAATAAACTTTTGATACCCCTTAGAACTGCATGCTCTTTGACATCTCATAGAGTGATTTCTGAATATCTCGCAAAACGTTAAAAGCTAAATCCTCACCTCGACCAGAACTGTACACACCCTTTAATTCTTAATTGCCCCTGTATCCCATGTGTGTTTCCATGCATATCTAAAATCTGCTTCCCTTTGCAGTCATGGGACATTTTCTTCCGCAACGCTCAAAACGGCGCCGCGCCCGGGACGGCTTACTCCCCACCGCCACCAATCTCCAGTATGTATCCCACTCCGTCATCGCCACGGCCCTCGCCGATGACCACCGTCCAGGCACCTCCGGCCTCGGTAGCCCAGGCCCAGCTGGACCGGAAGGTGATCGAGGATCATCTGTCCGTGCAGACCATCATCAGGTCCTACCAGGTCAGTCAGACTGTTGCCCCTTGGAGGAGGTGTTTGTAAAGCACCCATCTTTCAAAGTATCACTTTAATTATGCAAAAATAATATTTCATATAATGTCAAACACTCATATATTCTATACTGACTATTATTTGCTGGTATTTTGTTTTTTTGTTTGTTTTGTTTGTTTTGTATTGTCTTGTGTTTTGTTTTGTTTAACTCTATATAGTTATTTTATTTTGTTTTGTTCTGTGTTTGCTATTTTATTTTTGCACTCATGAAATATTGTAAACACTCAATCTAGCAACTGAGATAGCCTCAAAATGGTGCATGACCCACCCACACAAAAAAGAAAACGAATGAGTTCCCTGCATATAGTGCATCTGAGCACATCCATACACATGTAGCTCAAAAGCCAATGGCAGGCCTTGTGAACAAGACATTATCGTCCTACTATTCTTTTATGTGCATCCAAACATATTAACATTTTTTTTTTCAGCACTAAGGGAAAATGCATTAAAATCAGAGTATGTGAGACAGCCAAAGCCTAACCTAATCAACTGCATGTATATCTGGAAGTGGTATATTCTTGGGTAAGGGCCATTGATTTAGTAACATCAAATTCAGAGCCATGCATATATCTGCAAAAAATTGTTGTACTCCTACACATGAGCTAAGTGGGACTTCTGTAGAATAAAAACACTGTTGCTTTACAGCTTTCAGGAAGAAAAAGGACAATGGTAAATAGGACAAAGAATATGAACCTTACCAAAACAGCAACAAAGGGATTTTTTTTCACCAGTGCAGTGGTATAATTATCCATTTCTGGCTCCGGCATCACACTCTTTCACAGTCTGGTTTGTCCATTCATCTCTTCTTCTTTTTTTTTTTTTCCTCCGTCAAAAATTGTTACTCGAAGTAGCTCTCCCTTGATTCCATGCAAATGAGTAACACACAGAGCTTTGGCTTGGTGGCAATGTTTCAATAGACAGATTTCAGGGAATCCATTGTATTGTTATGCTCTGTACACACATGTATACTAGGGAACTTGTGATGCTGTTAGATTGACTGCAGGAAACGTGTTTCACCCATTCAAGGTTTTCTTGGAGTTCTATGGTATTGCAGAAATCTATGCACAACTTGTTTTGATGCATTTTTATCTGTTTTCCAAGATCTTGCCTACCTGTTTTGTGGATGTTAGGGCAGTGGTGGAGAGATTACTGTATTACCTTTCTCTCTATGTTTTTTTTTTTCTTCTTCCTGCAAGTAAAATGCCCCTTAGATCTGTGTAGATATTCTCAAGGGACACATTTGAAGAGAAGCTTCAATCTGTGTTCAAGTTATGGGCGTATCTCAGTGGAGGAGACTTTGCCGCAACTGCCGTGACTGCAACGACTGATCAGTCACCGCGACTAGTGCGACTCAAAAGAGAAAAAATGGCTTGCGCGCTCACCAAGAAGGCCACTCTTCTGCGACTTCAGAGATGTCTCCAACTTAGATGATAATTTATTCATCCAGAAATTACAGAGACGTCGCCGCAACGTCTCCGAGACATCTTCTCAGTTGCGGAGGCCTCTCTGCGACCTCTCCGGTAGGTTACCAATGGGTCTCCACAAAGTAGTGGAGATGTCTCGGAGACCTTGCAAATAAAATTAGTCTCTGTGACTTGGCCACGACTAGAAGGAGACTTGGCAGAGACGTCTCCGTGACCACCTAGAGACCGAAGGGAGTCTATGAAAAAAAAATTGAACATGATTGATTCACTTGCAACTCCCTGGAGGCTCAGATACAATTCACGAAACGTTGCTGAGACGTCTCTGCAACCAGTCCACGACCAGGGAGACTCAAGTCACCGTCAGGTCATCAACTAGTCTCCAGCCCAATGAGATACCCACTTTAGCTCTAAGAAGCAGAAGAAAGCTGAGCAGAACACTATAAATTCAGTTGATATTGATCAGGCAAATATGTGTACTACAATTGCAAAACTGTAATATTTAACCTGTTTTTTTCATCAATGACCAATAATATGCACATATTACTATAAGCCCATATGAAAGAAATTTTGAAACTTAAAAATACCATCTTTTTGTTTGTCCAATCTAAATGATATTTCTGCTCATTCATTTGTCTGATTTTACTCCAAATATTAAACCCCACATGAATATGAAGTTCAATATCACTGAAATTCTCTACGGGTCAGGTGTTTCCTTATTATATCAGCTAATTTTTCTGTTTTTTTTTTTTTTGTTTTTTTACTTTGATCTAACATATAAAATCACAATAGTGAGAACTAGGCCACAAGATGAACTTGGTATTCCTGATAGAAGGGTAGAAGGGTCACCTTGTGCTCCATATTCAAATTTCCTGGTCAAATCACATGCCTTGAGAGCTTGGCCAAGATATGAAGGGGTAATGTCTGTACAGTCTCTCACATGACCTCTTGAAGGAGTCCAAGATAGTAAGAACCACAGTCCCTTTTTAGTTTGACTGATACAGTTTGTACTATGCTGAGGGGAGTCCATAGGCGCTTCCCAATTCTTAGCAAGTATAATGCTAATAACTTAGTGTCAGCAGTTATAAACTATGACAGAAGAAATACCAATTGTTACTTTTTTAAACAGTATTTTGTACTGTTTGATTAATTTGTTCTCCCCCCCCCCCCAAAAAAAAAAAAAAAAAAAAAAATTGCAGGTTGGCAAATACTGTTTTTCTAAAATTGCATTATTGAAGATATGTTAGAGTCAGGAAAGGTAAAAAATACTGTGAGTTTTTTTTTTTTTTTTTCAATGAAAAAAATTACCTTTACAGCCCTCAAAATACTGCTAGATGCAGTTTACAAGGTTTACATCCCACAGAGGACTTTGACATTGATGTGAATATTATGGGGGCGAGGTTCAGAAGGTTGTGGGCCACAAATTTAAATTGGATTCTAAGATAACACCTTTTTAGAAAATAATGAGCACTCTGTTTGCTTGTATGGTAGAATGTGCCTGATAGATGACATAATTTGACCAATACTGATCACCTGGGAAAAAAACTGCAAGGAGTCAGTATTATTCTTAGTTGTATTCAAACTCAGTTGAGAAATTCTATAAATCTTGTTCAAAGAGAAGTGCTGTACTGAGAAGATTACCAATACCAAATTTCACTAATCATTTTCACGAAGATCAGTGCCCGTTGTTGCATGTGACAACCCCAGGATACTTTTCTCTCTGCTCCTTGCTGAGTGGAGACAAATGAATACAATTAGGTACATTACAATATACTGTATCAGCCGAATATTTTGTTGCTGCTTTTATTTTCGCAAATTTTGCGAGTCGGGTGCTATTCACGAATTTCAAAACACATGAAAATATGACAATCCCAACAGGAGTGCACACATACATTTCTTTATTTGAAGAAGAAAGAATGAAAAAGATTAGAATAGCTAAATATATGGCAAATACAGTAGCAAATGACAACAATACAATAGTTAGTCTCTATTCTTATTCAGTTTGTGTAGTCAAGGGGGCGTACGCGGCATGATAGTACGGCCTTGATGTAAGTGGGAATGTTTCCTATAAACATTGCTTTTTTAGCAGTCCTCCCCATTTCCAGCATTTTCACATACTCATGAAATGCTGTTACCCTCCCTATCAACTGCATACTTATAAATTTCTTTTGTCTGTACATTCTAATGAAAATTCTGTGAAACTGGAAATTTGTATGTTTCTGTGGGAGATGGAGAAAAAAATGAGTGATTGAATGATATATATATAGATATATATATATATATATATATATATATATATCACACATAGTAACGTTTACGTGGATATATATATATATATATATATATATATATTCACACATAGTAACGTTTACGTGGATATATATATATATATATATATATATTCACACATAGTAACGTTTACATGGATATATATATATATATATATATATATATATATATATATATATATATATATATATATATATATATATATATATTGCCTGGGGGGGTAATTGCCCGGATACGAAATCAACTGATTATACACCCATGAATCCAATTGTCTTGTCAGTCGAAGTTCCATTTGTAACTGTGTGTATTATAGTGCATGTGTTATTTTATATCAGTGGCAGATACTTCCGTGTTAGGTTCCATGCACAGTTAATTACTCAGCATTTTTTGGAAGTTATGCGCATGACATTGAAACTGCATAGTGAAAGAGGAAAAGCGCCTTAAAACCAGGTGAAATTACTTTCGGAATATATTTGTGTTTTGCCAAAACAGTTGTTAGGTTTGTTTGTTTGGCATTGATGATTAGTGTTTTTGTTCCGAAGGCAAAGGTCAAGGTTGTCTTCTTGGGTCATTTATCAATTGTAGTAACATTAGAATGGCATAGTTCTCAAACTCAGCTAGATGATATAAATCATATCAAGAGAATATCATTGTAGATGATCATCCCAATGGCCCAAATTTACGAAGGTGGTACAATTGAAACCATGGTTAAAACCATGGTTTCAATTGTACCATCTTCGTGAATTTGGGCCAGTGTGTCTATGCATGAATGTTCTTGTCTGCATACATGTGTATAAACATAGAGAAGGGTATAGTTCATACTGAAATTCTGGTGATATCAGAGACATAATTGCCATCGAGGGAAGTATTAGGTTAACTTTGACAAAAGGATGTAAGGTTGAAATTTTACCCCAGTGAAATGATGTGGTTCATTCTAAGGTCCACTTTATTCAGTGTCAGAAGTTGGGTGAAACACCTCACAGAATGCTTCACAAGCTGAGAGGGGAAAATAGAATCAGACAGACACACAGATGTTAACATAATGACATAAAAAGATCAAAGTTGTGATGGATACTCAGAGGTCTTGATGTTGAATTCCCAGTAGGTTGGTTCAGTGTTTTGTTGTTGCTGTTATTTCTGATGTCATGGAAAGACCTTTTTCTTTCTAGATGGTTCTCAAATATTATTTGTCCATACCCTCTTCAGTATATAACCAGGCAGAGGAACTGTCAGATGAGCCCGTCTTTACTTCAGTATAACATACAGGTGTTTTAAAACTCTTCTTGTAAGTACTTTATCATAGTGTCAACACGGCCTCAAATTTTCATTACTCTTGTTCACAGAGGTTGCTGCTGACATAGGATATACTGGTACATGGGTTTTGTTACAGTCTTTATGAAGGTCAAAACAGAGAAATCTGAATGGGCAACCTGTAATGACCATGTACATGTCATGTCCATCTACATTATACACATTTGCCTCTTCATCAGAGTAGAGTAGGGATACTGTATTGAACAATTTAAGTGTTGTGTATGCGATATATGATGACATAAATGGTATCACAGGGTACCAAATAAAAATCAGCCATTGTACCCTGGGTGCCAAAAAGAGGAAATTATTTTGGTGCTGGAGCTAGCGTGCGCTAGCCACTGCACTGCACTGCTCTACAGCACACATTAGTGGTATCGCAGCTTCCATGCATGCATACTGTACGAGCTGAAATTTTTGCGTACAGATATTTTCGCGAATTGGTCCTTCACGAATTGGTCCTTCGCGGACATTTTTGTGTGTTGTTGGCTCACCTGAGCCAAAGGCTCAAGTGAGCTATTGCGATCGCCCTTCGTCCGGCGTCCGGCGTCCGTCGTCCGTCGTGCGTAAACTCTGTACATTTTCATCTTCTTCTTGAAAACCCCAAGACCGATTTTCATCAAACTTGGCAGGTAGCATCCCTAGGGGGTTAGGAACTCAATTTGTTAAAATGGGCACCATGCCCCACCCAGGGGGCCCCCAGGGGGCCCCCAGGGGGGCCCAAACCTCCCAAAATTAAGGAATCTATAAAAATCTTCTTCTCTAGAACCAGAAGTGATAGAGCTAAGTTAATACTATGAGTTAGTACATTGATGACTGTAGTTTCAAGTTTGTTCATGGCAGAATCAGGGGTGCCCCCCCTTGGGACCCAGGGGAGGGGGGTGGGGAGGGGTCCTAATGGGGCCTAAATTGTACATTTTCATCTTCTTCTTGAGAACCCCATGACCGATTTTCACCAAACTTGGCAGGTAGCATCCCTAGGGGGTTAGGATCTCATTTTGTTAAAATGGGCACCATGCCCCAACCAGGGGGCCCCAGGGGGCCCCCAATCCTCCCAAATTAAGGACTCTTTAAAACTTTTGGCCCTTATTGTACATTTTCATGTTCTACTTGAGAATGCCTGGTCAAATTTTAGTAAAGCTGTGAATTAGTGACTGCGTGAAAGGTGAACTTGCGATACTCAGGTGAGCGCTAGACCCGTGGGTCTCTTGTTAATTTTGCGGTTGCGAGGGTCTAACTGAACTTAGTTACATGTATTTGCGCGTTGTTATTTTCGCGTGTTGTTATTTTCGCGATTCAAAGGCGATTCGCGAAATTCGCGAAAATAAAAGCACCGCGAAAATTTCAGCTTGTACAGTAGTATAACATGCAGTGGCATGGGAATGCTATGTACATGCACACACAGTGCATGCATTTTTCTCTGGCTGTCCTCTAGTGGACGTGAGGTGGCGCTACACAACGCGGTTACCCGGGATACTATGGTACCCCGGGGTAACGCGTGATGCATCATATGCAGGGAATTTTGTATGGTCGGGTTTGGCCACATTTACATCTACAGATCATGCATTCGCATTTTTTCCATTTACACCGATGCACTCATTTCAGGGTGATGCCTTTGATTTTAGCTGCTGATTGCGTTTGTTGATTCTAGAGCAAGTGGTTCTGCACTTTTGAGGCTATCTAGAAGCTTGAATCACTGTTTCATGTAGCTAGCATTAATATTGTGTCTGTTTGCCTAACGATAACTTCATCTTTTTCCCTGTTTTTTTTTTCTTTTAATGCTGCAACTGATATCTGATATTCGAAGTACTCTGCATTTGTATGTTTTGCATGTTTAAAATTATGTTCACTCTATGTCAAATTTCCATTGACTGTGAATGTCTTTGTGCAGTAATTATCATTTGATTGATTTCAAGATAATAAAGACAAGCTAGATAATTCTTCTGTAGTCTAGACTTGGTGCAACTTGCTTTGGGTGGCAAATGTCACCATGGAGTGATCCTTTCAGCCAGAGTACCGAGCATCAGAACAAGACGAAGAGGAGAATTGCTTGGCTCAGTATCAAAGTTTTTGGAATACAGTGTATGATGAGCTCCAAGAAATCACACGAGAGACACACTTGGCTTCTGACCCATGTTTTAATCTGCAATGATAAGTATTTTCTGATCAGTAAAATCCCCACATAACCTGTTCAACTTCTAACATGCATTTTCTTAGTTTATATTGATAGTTGCTTTCTGATCAGTGACAATTCTGCAAAGATTCCTGCAACACTCATACGACTTCTTACTCATATTTTGATTAACATGATGTGTATCTTCTGCTTGAAAAGTTTCCCAGACAGAAAATGAAGAAGACAGCAACAAAGGTCTCCAGAATTTAAGGCATTAGTGCCCAAATTTATGACATAACTTGATGGGGAGCGCTTCAAACAGCTACCTGCATTTAGAAGGCTCCATATGAACTCCAGCAATGTCAGTGGAAAAATTTGGATAACTGGCAGAAATGGACTACATAATGATTAAGCCTTCATCATATGCCTGGATAATCATATATGTTGTATAGTATACTCTGTCATGTGACTTTCTGTAATCATAAGTTGATTGGTTCCTTATCTGTCACAAATCCCTTGGTGTTGCAGTTTATGTTTGTTATGGATGCATGTGTCTTATCGTAGTTCGTAGTGTCTTGTGATGCATGTTGTATGTTCATTATCTGATCACAAGTATGCCATGGAGTTATTGTAATTTCATCTGTGCTCACTAAACTAACATATGATAGAGCATTTGTGTGGTTTAATATACAGTGATGACTGCTTCCAATAATCGTGTTTATCAGTGTCCTAATTCACACATTTTCTGCACTGTTTTATAATCCCATTGACCCTTATCAGCCATTACAAGCTCACCATCCCATTAACGTTAATAAGCAAATATGATTGAGGGCACTCTAGATCAACAAATATACACAGAAAACTACATGACACGCAATCATAATGCACCCTGCGAAAGAACGCATAAGACAATGTGATACACAAAACCACTCGCTGTAATTGGTCTGAAGGACATAGCGTCAAGTACATGTGTGTCGAATAGAAAACTGTTTTATGAACACCTACTCTTCCTGTCCCTTTTGAGCAAGGTCATGTTTAACCTGCTGAGGACCGTCCAGAGGACGAGTCCCGAGTATACTCGGGCAAGTGTCTATGAAGGGAAATGCGTATTGTAGCAAAATCAGCCCGTCCTCAACGAGTTAATAAGATGCAGTGTTCCATTCTAGTTACAATATTCTTTTTTTTTTTCTTGTATTGTATAAGCTGATGGATACACTCTGTGAATTTGGCAAATAAGAGGAACTGTCAAGGATGATTAAAATAAAAACGTCCCTCACCGTGAGTGATCTAAGAAGTGTTACCCCATTTTGGTAACTTGCAAGTAGTTGACTGGTTGATATTGCAAGCACAGAACCCAAATTTAGCATCAAGACAGTAGATGTCATCCCTCTAAAAGGAAGTGAGTCATGATGGTACCATTTCTAGTTGTCACCACAGAGTTGCCCTTAAATTAGGAAGTGATGGATTTAGTCACGCACCACCAAAGAGGGGGGTATTTCCGTATTTCCACATGAAGGAATTGCATGTGATACTAAGTGAAGGCTTATGATGTAAGAAAATGACATTAGCTGACAAGGTCACAGGTGACACCTTACCAGCCAGAGCTGATAACATTGCCAGCTTGTACTTTTTATTCTTCTTCACCCCCCCCCCCCCCCCCCCTTAAACCGGTTAGTGATAGGGTGAAGAGTA
The DNA here is from genome assembly GCF_964275005.1 of Diadema setosum. Lineage (NCBI taxonomy): Eukaryota > Metazoa > Echinodermata > Echinoidea > Diadematoida > Diadematidae > Diadema > Diadema setosum. The sequence goes on from NC_092689.1 coordinate 41,973,088, forward strand.
AAGATTAGGGTAAGGGTTGGGTTAGTGTTAGAATTTGGGTTAGGGTCAGAATTAGGTTCAGGATAAGGATTAGGGTTAGGGTCTGGGGGGGAGGGTCTGGAGTATAATTGTCCAAGAGGTGATTGTCCTAGAACCGCCTGAGAAATCATATCTAGACATTTAATAGAATTGCTCTTCAAGTGTCTAACATGTATCTCATGCTTATCATAATTTCACGTCCAATAGCAAGTTCACCAGGCTCATGGGCCATGACGGCTGCATAAATGTCTATTTGTAATATGGTCCAGCTAGTGGCATACTCTGAGATTTTCTCCCTGAAGTTTGTTTCATGCTATCAGTATTTAATGAAATTGCCATTTTAAATGGTGTACTCACAAAAGAGATGGAATTTCCTTATCATTTCCAACACTTTGATATACAGCTATTCATGAGTGCATGCTTTACAAATTGTATGAGTATGTACAAGTGAACTTTGCATTCAAACACTCAAGTAAAGGAAGTTTGAAGAAGTGTTACTTTAAACATCAACATTAATTCATACAAGTCTTTGTTCAGTGTTCTCCTCTCCCACACAAGTTAATAAAATGACTTATTCGTAGTCAGGATAGAAGGGAAAACATGTTCATTTGTTTTAGTGAATGTCTACTCACATCTGGTACTGTCATGATAACAGATCGTCTGCTAGAAATTTCTCAAGTCACTTTATTTGTTGTCTTTGTAAAAATAATCTAGTGATCAGTTTCAATCCTAGATCCATGTACAAATGAGCAATGCCTTCAACTATGCACTGACAGTCCCGTAGTGCATTAGGACATTGTCATGGCACAACCTCGCTCCATTTCTGTGAATCCGAAGCCATGTTTACCATAAAACAATCAACCTTGCCACCGAAGTATTTGTAGGAGTATTATCTTTGATATACTTGTACTTTAGAATCTAAAACATTCTTTCGTGCATGGCACACTGTCTACAACGACACTCCCCAGTGATCAAAGTTTGCAGCACCTGAGTTGCCCTTGAGAATCTCAATGTCACACCCTAGCCATTGAAGGCTTGCTCCATGGACTCATAAATATAGTGAGGGAGAACTAATACTAGTAGTACTACACTGTATGAGTGGGGTGGTGTAACTATATTTTGCTATCCTATCTTTATGTGTATATTGTGCTGTCTAGTGAACTATGGATCTGTATAACTATTGCATACAGAAGTTCATGGTGTCCTAGAGTGATAATGGTAAAGCGTGCATAGTGGTTGTGAAATCTTCTATGATAAACAAACATAATTATCTTGTTACTGGTACTGGGTACAACAGTATGTATGTCTAGATGATATGTTACAAGAGTTCATTCGTGAGGTTTAGTGTGTAAAACACAAACCTGCTGGCTCTTGAGAGTTACAGCAGGCAAGCCAAATTCATGATAAACAGTCAGGTTTGGCCAGTCTATAGCTGGATCTATCAGTTAATAGATTTAAATGACAACCAAAATTTAGACTGATGTGAACTGTGCAATCATGTCATGATTGCTTAAATAAAAATATCCACTGCCTCCACTTACTTTTGGCATTCCCCTTGTGTCGTAAGGGAAGAAGGCAAATAATAATGAAACACCAATTAATACTCTATTTTTACAACAGATTAATTGCCATAGAATGTTACAAACAGATATGGGAGTGGCAACACCTGTTGCAGATCTTTCCCAATTCATTCTCAACAGTCCACGCCAATGCGCTACAGTCAGTAGCGTATAATACATTATGTACATTGCTGATTTGCAGATGTCGAGGAACAATGGTCGATCAACAGAACTGTGTCAAATTTGTGGCACATTTTAGAGGGGAATGAATGTACCCTAGGGAGATGATTTAATGAATTCTGGGGTTTCAACAAAAGGAAAGTCAGTTGCTTTCCAAATACAGAACCATGACTATGAGGTGGATTATGCTGTGACATGGTATTTTGAAAGACCTACACGGATCTGTTGATTTAATGTTATTGCTACAGCACACCATGTTGACTTGTTTGTATCACATACTTCTTTCTGATTTGATAGTAAAACCTCACTGGTATGGTGGTATCTTAAACATCACTCCTGTTATTCTAGACCATGTTTCTAAAAATAAAAAATCTGCAAAATCCCAGAAATTTTTGTGATGTACTAAACTACACAGTACTGTCAAGCTGAAATTTTCGCGGTGGTTTTATTTTTGCGAATTTCGCGAATCGCCTTTGAACCGCGAAAATAACAACACGCAAATAGTTACGTACCCGTCGCAACCGCGAAATTAACAACACGCGCAAATGTCCTCCAAGTACAGGGTTCGAAATTGGCGATGGTCCGCTGGCCATTGGCCACCCAAAATCATGTCGGACTAGCTAAAAATCATAAAATTCTGAAGTTACTAGTCCGTCTGGCTAGCCAAAATATTGCTTCAGTGTTAAAATTGATTCTAAGTAGTCCGCCTGGCTAGTTAAAAAAAAAGTTAAGTGCGACCCCTGAAGTAGCAATTCGCGAAAATATCTGTACGCGAAAATTTCAGCTCGTACAGTATGTTGTGCATAATCTACATTGAATAAAACCCTAGTCCCCTGCCCCCATAACACCTTAACATCTTTTTGTGCTCCCATGGTGTTGATCAGACTGCTTTGTATGTCAAATTATGCTGTTCTGAGCACTTCCTGATCTTTTTTTTTGTTTTGTTTTTTTCATTTAGAGCTATGAAAATTGTGCTGTGCCTGACCTTTTTTTTTTTACCTTGGTGTGGAAAGTCTTTTATGGAACTAATCATGTGTAATCTGTAGCCCATGAAAATTTGTTGAAAATTGTGAATATCGTGTTTGTGATGCAAAGGTAAATGTGATGATGTGTCATCTAAGTTATACATTGAATCTTTTTTTTTCCCCCTTGATTACAGGGTTGTTTCCCCCTCCCCTTCACTATTTGGGGAAAGTAAACTCAACTGACTGCAACATAATCTGCAAGAAGAGTTTTAATGAAATGTCTGTGACAAACTTTGATTATCTGTGTTTCATATACTAGTGGATTAAAGGACAAGTTTACCTTCATTAACATAAGGATTGAAAGAATGTAGCAATATTAGTAGAACACATAATTGAAAGTTTGAGGAAAATCGGACAACCCGTTCAAAAGTTATGAATTTTTGAAGTTTTTGTGCATTCACCGCTGGATGAGAAGACTACTGCAGTGTACATGTATGATGTCACATGCGTACAACAATATAAGGAAAATATAGAGAGAATTTCACAAAATTTCATCTTTTGAAAAAAGTACACATTCCCTTGACTCGTTACTGACATATGTTATGGGTAATTATTCCCATTGCCTTTAGAAAGAGGCAAGTCAAGTGCTCTTTTATTATGCAAAAAAAGTGAAAATATGTTGAATTTCCTTTACATTTTCTTTATACTGTTGTACTCATATGACATCACGAGCCTTAGTAGTCTCCTCATCCAGTGGTTCCAACACAAAATTTTAAAAATTCATAACCTTTGCATTGATTGTTCAATTTTCCTCAAACTTTCACTGATGTGTTCTACTAATATTGCTGCATTCTCTCAATCCTTATGTTTATAAAGGTGAACTTGTCCTTTAATGTTCTTGCCTATTCAATTGGATGCTTAAATTTGTTATTTCACCTTTAACCTAACTGAACCTCAGAGGATACTAAGCTATTTTCTTTTGTTCCGGAACTTATTGGCAAACAGGTTGAGCTCATTATGAAAGTATGTACCCACATTGACAGATTAATGCTTATCATTAATTCAATGTACTCACTTATTATCTTTTCACACTTGATTTCTGAAATAGCCCATTGTCAAACTATCAATTTTGAAAAGCACAATGTGTCAATTATATGGCATTGTGTAGGTAGTGGCCTTCAGCAACTTGAATACATGTGCTCTTCCTTTCTTCCTTTTGCTTGTTGAAATTGTGAACTCATTCACATTTAATGAACAAAACAAAAATCTGAATTTTAAAAAAGTATAGTTATTACAGTACTGTACATGTATATGAATCTTTTGATGACCCAACATTTGCTCCTGCGATAATTGCTCCGGTCATGTTTTCTCCAAGGACTTAGGTTAGAGCAAGGAGTTTGGTATTAACTCCTTGGTTCTAGAGTTAGGGGTGTGATAGGGTTTTAGCAAGGAGTTATCTGATAACTCCTTGGTTTTAGGTATGGTTTGATGTGAGGATTAGGATTAGGGTTAGGGTTGTGTTTGTACATGGTATAGAATTAATGTTCAGCTTTATAGCGTGCAGATATTTCATGGGAGCAATTGTAGCAGGAGCAAATGTCATGGAATTGAATGTTGTATGACCTTCACAATTTTAACAAACATCCAAGCAAATATCATTAGTCTTTAGACCAAATTCTGGTTTTTTTTTCCTCCCTGTCTTTGATGCTCGTTCATGCAATTGATTCTAGTACATGCACAAGTAATGGCTGTCAAAGTGCTCTGTGTGATTGATTTGCCAGCATTGCTGCCATACAAGTATTCACTGAATTCTGTGATGTAGGGACAGGTAAAAGATGGATTCGTAGAGACCGCTAGAACTGTCAAAGTAGAAATGGTTGCAGAGTTGAAATTTTTTGTATGAAGTTCCCACGACATAAAACTTGCAAAGTGCAAAAATAAAAGAAAGCAGGTTTTTGTCTTATTGTTTTGCCCTTTTGTTATTCATAGTTTCCTTTTCATTTGTTAGTCCTGTAGCACGAGTGTATGTGCTGTCATAGAGCAGACCATTACTTTTTAATACCGTAGTATGTGCTGCCCAAACCCCAAAACCACCATGGCAGTATTGAGCTGTTTGAAGTGCTTGTTTAATGCAAAAATTCATGTTACTTGGTTGAGCATGAAAAATCAGTCGTGCAAATATTTCCACTTTTACGTTATTGTCATATATGCTCCCAGGAGGTAGTAGGTACCCCGGAGTCATAGAATGATACATATTGTCCAGACATTCAGTGCTTTAAGATATAAGGTAGTTTTGCCAAGTGCTCTTTCATGAATATTTTTCACTTCCTGCATACATGCTTGATATGGAGTTGCTGCTTCTTTTGTTTTCAAAGTATTTTTTAACAAATGATAATGGGATTTTAATGGGAAGTAGTGGGAAAAGTCTGTCTTCTCAAACAACGCGATAATGAAAGATCATGTTTCAAGTTCTTGCAAAGTTAATGTGTGTACTGAATAAGAGTCAAGTAGCATGCCTGTTGTGTATCTGTATTCTGACTCAATGTTACAGTTTGTGTTACATAGTACCATTGTCTTTGAAAGGTTTAAGAGTGATGTTGTTAAAATGCTTCTCTCTCCTGTTTCTAAAACCTCTCTGTGTCTCTCCATGTTTGAACACAGACCAACGTGTGATATGAACGGAGCATATGGTATTGTATGTTTATGTTGCTGGTAAACATTGATTAAATTGTATTTGTGTGGAATAATTGATTGACTATTTATACCTGTCATGAGCTTCATGATCATTCTTTTCTTACCTATATCCACCTGCCTACCTTTGCCAAATAAAATAACTCAGATTCGTGGTCACTATATGGCCGATTTGGACCCCTTACGCATCAAGTCTGCCGCCACTGGTGTCTCACCGGAGATTGTGGTCGCTAGCCATCGCCTAGGTAACTCGAGAGTCACATGACTACCTATACAGCATACCCATTCTGCATCCTGCAGGAAGTTGTGGTGTAGAAGTATGCAATGGACCAACAAGAAAAATGCTAGAAAAAACAACAGCACACGCTTATAAACCCTTTCGGACTTCCGGTACTATTTTGTATTGTTGTTGTCAACATACATGCAGTATGGTTACAGATGGCAATGATGGAGTTATACAACAAATGTCACTCCATTTTCTTAAACATGCTCTCTGTGGTAGATGTTGACGTAGGCATAGTGTTGTAATTCATTATGTCAAAATGGCTGCACAGTCCTCTTGTCTGCAGATAGGATTTTCTGAGAATAGTTCAGATTAATGAGAGTATGTTGGTTGTGTGAATGTGCTCATTGTGCTATCAAACTGTCCCTGTAAGCTATATTATGCCCATTCTAATGTTTCACTATACATACTATGATAATTACTGATGACAGTGTATGTTATAATGCTGAATCTGTATTACAGAACTTTGCTTTCTCCCTGGTGGTTTATGCCTACACTTATCAAATTCTCTGGAATAGGTAATGTCAGTGTATTCTGGGAAATGCCATGCTTGTTCATTTGTTACCTTATCTAATGCCATATATTTCTTTATACCCCCGCCAAACGAAGTTTGAAGGGGGTATATAGGAATCAGCGGACGGTCGGGCGGTCGGGCGGTCGGTCGGGCGGTCGGGCGGGCGGGCGGTCGGTCGGGCGGGCGGTCGGTCCATTGCAAATCTTGCGTCGCGAACTACTTCCTCAGTTTTCAACCGATTCCCATAAAACTTGGCACAGATGTGTGCCTTGGGTTGTAGATGTGCAAGACGTATTTTTTGACAGTACCCAAAAGTACGTTGCCATGGTAACGGCATATTATTGGCAAAAATGGGTACAAATCTTGCGTCGCGAACTCCTCCCACAGTTTTTGATCAATTTTTATGAAATTAGGTACAGATGTTCATCTGAATATGTTAGTGTGCAAGACACATATTTCCGCAGTGGCAAAAAGTGCGTTGCCATGGTAACGGCATGTTATTGGTAAAATATAGGGCAAAATGCTTTATGGCAAAACTGCTTCATCAGTGTTCTTCCAGTTCTCATGGAATTCATATTGAATGTTTGTCTTAGGATATAGGTCAGTATGACACATTTCTTGACAGTGACAAAAAGTATGTTGCCATGGTAACAGCTCACATATTATGAGCCAAAATGATGGAAAATTTTGTGTTGCAAACTACTTCCTCAGTTTTTGCCCAATTTCCTTGAAACTTGGTACAGATGTGTGCGTTTGGTTGTAGATGTGCAAGACGCATTTTTCGACAGTACCTGAAAGTACGTTGCCATGGTAACGGCATATTAATGGCAGAAGATCAAGGAAAGATCTTGCGGATTTAACTACTTCCTCAGTTTTTTGACCAAAGCTTATGAAATGTTGTTTTGACCAAAGCTTATGAAATGTTGTTTGGCGGGGGTATAACCAGTCGCTGTAGCGACATTTCTAGTTTCTTTTTATAATGACAAGCCAACAACATGCAAGTTTTAGGGGCTTGTAGATGCCTTTGGCATGCAGTGATTTAATTAATTAGCTTATCATAGACTCGCCATCAGGGCATACTGAGCCTTTAAATGGAGTCCAAGAGAAAATACACATCTTTGCTAAAGGCAAACAAAATCTTCATCTGATTTTGCTGCAATACTTAATTTTTTGTCACACTGATTACATTTAGTATTTTTTTTACATTCTTGCCTGAGCTCATTTTAAACAGATCTGAATGCAATACATTACTGATTTTGCTCTTTTTAATTCCAGCCAACAGATGATAGTAATCAGCACAGGGGGGAGGGGGGGAGGGTTTGCTGAAAGTCATCGTGTTTTGTTTGGTTTTGTTTTTTCCATCTGTCTGAATGGATGTACAGAGCAGCTGACTTGTTTTGTCAGTGCTGGTTGCGAGAGGATGTGATTTCCTAAAATGGGATGGCATCATCTGATTAGGGCTCATCTCATTGATTGGCCAGCATTGATCCGTAAGGCTGGAGGTGCGGAGCGTCGGGATGAGGTGGAATTATTCCCACCACTTGCTCCTGTTCAGGAGGAATCCCTTCTCTTGTGCATAGTTCATGTGTAGTCATATTGTGGAGACATTTACATGTATGGGGATTTTAGATTTTGATCAGCCGTTTCTAGAAGGGCCTAATTACGTCATAGGACACTCATACGGCAGGGATGGGTTGAGTGTATGAGAGTAGTGGGAAACCGTATGTGTTTGAAGAAAAGATTTGAGCAAAATCAAACAAACATCATGGGAAGATATATGATTGTTTCACCATGGTCATTAGTGCAAATCTAACCTGGCTTTAGTTTTCAACTGACTGAAGATATTCACTTACGGTATGTCACCAAACTGTGACGCAGCCTGCAGAACACACTTTATTCTTTTCTCTTTTGATGAAATGCCATTAGTTTTTGTCTGAGTTTTATTGTATATTTTCATTAATATGTTTTTATATCTATTAAAGCATTGCTAATGTTAATGATATTTTAGTTAGGACATGTAATGTCGTAGTAGTTGTACCTTAGTAGTAATGGTAATTGCACTAATAGTACAGTAGTAATAGCTGATGCATTTTATTGCTATTGATAGCTATCACAATATTACTTATTATTTTATTGTTAATATTATTATACTGCTACAGCTGCTTTCCTATATTGTGTATCAACCCAATACTCCAATATGACATGGAAGGGGAAAGAAAGAAAAGATTAGTACCACAATGGTAGTCTAAATTTTTAATGAAGAAGCTCAGGTTGTCTAATCTCTCAGAATCATTAATTCCAGTGGAAGAATCCACCATGTACTGGTATGCATTCATAGACTGTAGACCTGAACAAAATGGCAATTTTTAGAAGAGTGAGATTAACATACCTCCACTAGATGTGATTCTTTATATGCAGTGTTAATAAGCCTCCCTATTCTCACCCCCTAAGGAGCAGTCAAAAGAGGCCCATAGAGGGACCTCGTCTTCCGGTACACTGCAGGCCAAAGCTCCATCACCTGTCTTCCTAGAGTCTCCAGCAACCCCAATGCATAAAGGGCATCACTGATTGTTGTTATGAGTGCCTCGATCGATAAAAGAGCTGCCCTGGATGCCTTGTATGGATGGTTGTACAATATGGCAGTATGCGTAGTCGATAAGATTTATAAAGTGTATGTCCATAAGACATTCAGATATTCTTTTTGTGATCGATAAATTTTAATAAAATAATTTAATAAAATAAAAATTAAACAGACTTGATGCTTCTACTATAGACTATGAAAGAAATAAGTGATTAAAGAGAAGCAAAATGTGAGGATGCAATATAAGCTGGTTGCTGGTGAAACTGTGTTGAATTGGCTTCATTTTAATAGATTTATTCATTCCCTTCTTGCTCTATCTGGAGATGGAAACAAAATGGAAGTGCATTTCCAAAGTGATGTTCTTTAGCCTAAAGACATTACGTCCCAGGCAAATCAGCTTTGCCTGCGAGCTGACCTTGGCCATAGCGAAACTTAATAGGGAAACTTAATTGAATTTGGCATCAGGAACATTTACATTTGGCATTGACTCAATATGGCTGTCTAGCCGTGCGAATACAACATCAGTGAATTGTGTATGTACACTTTGTTTCCCGAGGGAGAGACATTGAAAACGGTAGTGGTGGTTTTCTAGAGGCCCAATTATCAGGTAGTTCTTAGTGGTAGGCACTAATTAAATCTCCCTTTACCAGTGTGCCCAACAATTAAGATATCTCTTTAGAGTCTTTTTTTTTTTTACATGGTTAAAGGTGGGTAAATCATGCAAGGCAAATTTTTAAGTATTAAGGATGGTAATTCAAATTCCATACAAAATATGCATGCTGGATTTGAGTGTGAATGATGTCATGAGAGTGGACCAATTGTGTACTGTGGTGTATTTTTCAATTTCATGTGACCTGAGACACTTTTGCTGGATTTGAGTGTGAATGATGTCATGAGAGTGGACCAATTGTGTACTGTGGTGTATTTTTCAATTTCATGTGACCTGAGACACTTTTTTGTCTATTTCCATGAGAGATATGGGCATGCACAATGCTTTAATACTAGAAATACATTGTTATTTCGTGAACGAGAACTGTAGCAACTGAAATACCATGGTATCTATATTACTGCGATATTTCGCCAATGAGAACAGTGCCAACAAATTACTGTGGTATTTAGTCCCAGGGCAAGTCTAATGTAAACGCATACCTACACTTCCTATGGGGGCTATCCTGATATTTACCCTGGTGAAAAGGAGTGCTGTGGTTATAATGTCTTGCTGAAGGCCGCAAGTGCCATGTGCTGCTGCAGGGATTGAACTCTTGGTCTTCAGATTGAAAGTGGGGTGTTCAATCCAGTAGACCACTACACTTCACTATCAAATGCAGCCTCAAAAAGCTTGGCAATGAGATACATTGCATTTCACCTCTGTGTGACCCAGAACAGTCTGCTTCGTAGGTCTATTCTGTAGGGAAATTATTTTGCCCTGCGTCTGGATTGTTGGTAATGTATAGGTTTGGGGGCTGTTTTATTGTCTGTTTTTGATCTGTTTATTTGTCTCCATAGATGTTTTACTGTTTGATATAACTTGAGAAGTACCCTGTAGGATTGTACTACACAAGTGAAGTATTTGAATTGGAGTCACTGAGTACATGTTGGAAAAATATTTGTCAAAGGTCAAAGGTCAATATTAGATTTAACATTTGAAATAGCAACAACTAAAGTTTGTTGAATAAATATGAAATAATATGATGTTGGGTCAGGTTAAAGATTAAGGTCAAATCAACAGTATGAATGGTATCAGTGGCATTGCTCTATACGCTACTAGAACAGTGTGTACCGGTAATGTACGATATTTGACTGTGTAGGTCTATGTGTTTGATAACATAGTGGGTGGAAAATATCTGCTCCAAAGAAAGAGTTGGCAATGGGCCAACATTTCAACTTCTAACGAATGTAGATCATTGTTATATAAAACAGTCATATTTATGTCTGTGGGCTTATGACCGCAGGCATGTTATTGTCAACACATTGAATCAAACGCCCTCCCTCATGCATGCCTGGAGACAAATATTAATTGTCGTAGGTAAGACCCAATTATCCAAAATGTATGTCGTCAACACTCTGACATACCTTTGACCTTGCACACCATCCCCGATCATGGGTATGGCAATGTGAGCTCCACATTATGAATATCACATTTTGAGTCCTGATCATAATGACCAGACTGCCATTGTAGCAGATTTTGCTGGCAATGCCAGAGGTGGAATTCTTCTTTATTGTACAGTCTGTCATATGGGTTAACCCTTTCAGCTCTTTGAATGCCGATTGGCACAGAAAAGCCCATAGCATTGCACACACTGTCCAAAGTCTCTTGCACAGAGAGGGTTAACGTCGTACAGAAAGACAGACAGTAAGACAATGTGAACCTTGAGACAAGTGTGACACGCCAATGACACCTCCATACACTGCCATGTTGCTCCCTCTGAAAGCCTATCCGATGGTGGGTATTAGTTTCACAGATGTCAAACAAACAGCCAGTCTAATCAAGACCCGGCACGAACATTTCTCCGCCGTGCGCCCGTACCTGTATGGTGTGATCAGCAAATGCTATGCCACAAGGAGCACTCCATCTCTCCCCTCACTTTCTCCCTATTTCATGTCAGTCACAATGCTGGTAAACATGCCCCTTCTTCTAGTGTCAGCTTCCAACGAGACGTGCTGAACGAAGGAGGTCATTGTATGGGCGACAGTGAACATGTTTTGATGGGATGAAGTTATGCCCAGCAGCATGCGTGATGCATCTGATCAACATTCACAACTACATGATGAATGTTCAACATGTTAATCTGTTGATACACTAAAGAGCCACAGATGTGGACAATTAACAATGTTGTAGCTCTTGATTGACAATGCAACACGGAAGTGGTGTCCAGTAACAGTCCACTTAATGGGATTACAAAATGCCTTTAGAAGCTTTAACTTTTCATGTGCACATTGTGCATCTTAGTACATGTATGTAAGTGGTCAGTTTAGTTTTGCATTGTATTGCCAGCAAATATGCCCAGCTAGCTCACATAATCAGAGCCACTGAAGTGTAAGAATTAGAAACGAAATGGCCAGGTAATGTTCCGACAGCTGAAGTAGAATTACCATTTTTATGTACCTCCAATTTTTTACTTCAGATCACGAGAAGATGACATCTGGTATAAGGATTAGCAAGTTGGAATTCCATCCCAAACTTGCCAACTTACTCCTTTTGTTATGATGTTAAGATATTCATGACGATTTGCACAATAGGGTTAAATACTATTGTAACATGATAACTGTTAGAAGTTGCTGGTATCTAAGGAGTCAGTCCAGAATACTAGATGGTCAAGTATTAAACCAGACTGGACTTTTCTTTGCATATATCTACTCCCGTTCTTGTGTTCAATCCCCCTCCCCCAATAATCTCTTCAGAGTTGAAACCTGAGGGGTGCAAAGCTACCCCCTTCCTGCTTTTAAGTGCCCCCTCAAACTTGAGCCCTAAAGTTGGAATGTCTCACATTGGAAACAGTAAACTTTGCCTCTGACTGTAGCCTACATTTGTGAAGTGCATTGCTTGCTGTGGATTCAACCAACACTGGCATTTACGTGTAATAGCAATATAATACATTAGGATTTGAATTGATATCCTTCCTAGAGTCTGTTAATGACCTAGTGAGGCAACCCACCTCACTGGTCAGTTTGTGTGTGAGAAACAATGGGTTCACAGTTTTTAGTTACTGTAAAATGAGGAATGTTCGCGTGCATTTTAATTTCGCGAATTCGTGAGCGCAGAGATTCGCGAAATTAAAAATGCACGCGAAAGTTCATTTCTACACTATATGCATTGAATGCCAGTGGCAGTTCGCGAAAATTTCATGCCGCAAAAAAGGCCGTCGGCTCCAATTCGCGAAAAAATCACGCCGCGAATATATCATGTTTTACAGTACCTGAAGCTGTATCTCTGTAGATTATTGTGTGCAGTTATATGTGTTCGGTAACGTGACACTTGTCATTCACTATGTGACTAGCTGGTAGTCAAAGGTTTATATCAGCGAAGTTTTCTGTACTGAAGGGGCAAGCAACAACATAAAGGAAGCTTTTCCACCTATGTGAGATAAGGGAAACATAGTATTAATATGGCTCCTTAATCCTGTGGAAATATATTGAAAAGTAAAATGCAAGAAACATTTACCATCAAGTAGATAAATGGAACATGAAGAAGAGTTTTGATACATTTCTCATTCCTGATAAAATAAAACACAAAGGAATGAACCATTACCACTTTAGATGAAGCGAACATACAGGTAGTATTGATGTGATCGTATATAGAGGAAGACATTGTTCAGAAGTTGGATGTCACGTAGAAGATGGGAGTTGACATTTATTACATATCACATGTAACTATAAAGTCAGATAGGGGGACCTTGATATGAAAGACAAAACTATGTAGATGGAATAGCAATAAAATGAAGTTGTTGGGAGCATTTTCAGACTTGATTGCAGAACCCATTAATGTGCATTTTGCATTGTGAAGGACAGCAATGCCTGTCATGTATCCACGTGAGATGCTGTTAGATATCATGGCTCTTCCCACCCCCCCCCCCCCCACACACACACAAACCCACAAACCCACATGCACACACACTTACATCAAAGGATGCTCTTGCATGTCTCCTCTTCTCACACAGAAAATTTTCTCACCCCTCAATGATGCATGACTGTCCTGTAATCACAAAGATACATTTCCGTCATTAATAATATCATGGAGGTTTGAACAGTCTGGCTACATTTGTGTCGACACAATATCATGCTTATACATGACATGAGCAATGGCTGTGAGAAGACATGGTAAGTCGCATGACAATCAAGATATGAATGTGCATTCATCTCCATTGATAAACATACTGCATGCACACTGTATGGCATATCCAATATTTTATAAATCACAGTCATGTAGAATATCCTTTCATGCTCTTTTATTTAAATCATGCTGACATACCCTTCCTATCGTATCAAAAAATCACAATCAAGTCATGCTGATCACAGATGAATGATTGAAGCAGTTTCGCACTTTAATCAGCAGCCGGTTCCTCAATTTGTCTTTTGTAGCACAGATGCACGTCACATGATAGAAACATACCATACCCTGTGCTGTTTGGCGCTAAGTGGTTGCTGATGAAAAGATGAAATATGTACACTTCAAGAGGAAATTATGAACAAATGATACATATTTTTAACCCTAGTTGTTAACACTATGATATTCAATGGCATGGGTTCTGCAGCACTTTATTCTCATGTAGATGTTTGTTTTGAGAAACTGTTGAAATCTGATTGAACTTCCACTGTGTCATATCAGATAAATGAACTGTTTTCTCTTTTTCATTGCAAACATCAAATAATTTTATCTAACCAAGTTTTATTCTTTTTTTTTCACTAATCTGCTGTTTTGTTCTGTTACTGTATGTTACTGTTTTCTATTTCTCTTTCTTGATATTGATAATGTTTCAACAGTTGAATAAATCATGTATCTTCCCTTCTGCCAAATAGAGTTGATACTCATTCATTTTAGAGTATTTACTGGCATCCTTGTTTTCCAGTTTCTTCATCATGTTTACGTACTCATGTGCATGCGTGAAATAAAGGGATTTGCATGATAATGAAATGAGAGCATTTCACCTTTGTAGGAACAAGCACTAAAGGTTGTAATTAAGTTAAATACTACCCTAGGGACAATTTGTCCTTTCTTTCTCAAAGGAAGATTACGCAAAATGAATAAGTCAACCTATAACCTTTTACAATTGGATGTTGCAGTTAGTATGACACGGGTTCCATTCTGAATCCTATGTAAGGAAACAGCATGACAGCATAGCCTTGAAATAGGATATTTTATCATGATTTTTGAACACTTTTGCTGACTCTAGGGGAACCAGTTGATACTCTATTCCATGTTTTCATCAGCAGCAGAAAATTAAATACAAAGATGCTTCCAATTTTTAATCTTTATAAGCTGCAGACATCTTGCTACATTTGTGTGTTTTTCCTGTATTTCTTTTGTATAAACTATAATGCATTTAAGGTATGGTTGAAAGTGAGATACTAATGTGCAGTGTCAAGATCCTTTTCTTTTTTCCCTCGTAAAAACTTTTCCTGCTTTTGACTTTGCGTCATGATCCATCCAAATCCTTTGAATAATACCCACTGAATTGGGCCCATCATCGTGCGAACCAAAAGAAAAAAGTCATCATCCACAAATTAAGCAAATTTCAAGAGAATGACGCTTGCTGCCATTTTGCATGTGTGTCTGTCTATCCACCGTCTAGATCCGGGGTCACAACATGGCCGACTTAGATCCACTGGGCATCAGCCACGCCGACTTGCAGGAGGAAGTACCCCCCGAATTGGTTGTCACAAACTACCATCTTGGTAAGGCCACGGAGAGGGGACTGCACCAACGGGGCGTGGGTTTGTGTGCTAGGCTAGCTTACGTCATCGCCAGGCCAGCCTCATGCTCTCGCACACTCTCTGTCTTTTCGCTTTGCCCACTTTTATTGCTGTCCATAATCCATTGTCATGTGTTTGCTGCATGACATGAGTTGCACATGTTTGTGTGTGCTGCCACTGCTGTATGCTTTCTTTATTGCCTATCTATGGTTATGGGAATTCCTTCTCGCTAACTCCGATGGAGTGCTCTGCATGGGGCGTGTGGAAAGTATCAAATGTATCTGAGTCACTTATGAATAACTCTGGTATTTTGAGCGTGGAACACCAAACGCATAGTTGCTCCATTTTTCTGATATTTGCAGTGATCTCGCTTCATTTAAAACAACCCAGAAATCCAACGTTGCACCATGTACATGTGCATCAGAAAAGATGCGTGTGAAAGGAGTATGGAGCATGAAAGAGAATCAAATTCAGGAGATGCCTGTGATAAAAAGACTAGAATCGATATTGATGAAATGTTGTGAATAGATGTCATTTAGGAGGATGAAATGATAGAAATGCTGTCCTCGTGAGGTGAAAGGGGTTTGTCTCCCCTTCGAGAGTCTAAGAAGGAATCAGCAACTGTTGATATGGAGTTCCTATTGGTGTTGAGGGTCTGTGCTTTTTAACCCTTGCTTCATGCAAACATCTTCCTTTTGCTTCTTGATGATTATATATAGCTGCAGGGCTGGCGAGGGTTGGGTTGGGGTCTGGGGTTTGGTGTATGGGAAAGTTTACTCAAATCTGGGTTCAGAGGGAATTGGTCTGTAATGAATGAGAGAACGGAGCTTCATATAGAGAGTTAATAAATTATTTTTCTATTGAAAAGCTTAATTCGTAGTCTTTTCTGTAAATTCAAGGAAAGCTGCATACATATAAACTTCATTCTGAATGCCGGAGTATCACTATGTGCCTGCTTACATCTACATCTGAATTTAGCTTCTTAGAGTGGAAGTTGCTTTTCACCAACTTCAGCTTGTTGCTGCATGCTCTAAACCCATTAACGGGAGCTGCACAAGGGAGCCATTCCTGAATTACAAACCAAACACTCCACACATTATTGACAAACTGGTAAATACATGTAGCAAATCTTGGTTTCATGCAAATTTCCTATGGGTGAACGCTACATTTTGCCCAATTTTAAGAAAAGCACACAATTCATACTGTATTTTACTCGATAAACAGTGATAGTTTCAGCCACGGGGCAATCTAGATCACTAGGGCATTGCTACACTGCAGGTGTATGTCTTCCACTTGCCCAAGCACTCATGTGGTCAAGGATTCTCTGCTATGTATAAGTAGATGCCCAACAGTAAATTTTAGTCACCCAAGGCAAGCAGATGAGGTGGTTGTTGGACTCTTAGAATTGACTGCTGCTGGAAGCTGTTCATTGCAATGCATGGGCATTGCTTTTCATGCCATTGAAAATCTTAGGCACCTACATGTATGTGCATCATTAATACGTAGCTAGAAATTTGCATACTACACTGGGTGCACGGTGTGTATTAGATGTAGTGTTGGGTAATTGCCTGTACAGAGCTGCTTTCAGCATCTGATGTGAATATCTTGTGCTCCATATGGTGCCTACCACCCAAGCTTGAACTGCCCTGCGAATGAAGACAACAACTCCCGAGGCCGGTACATGGTGTATCACTGGGTTACCAAACAGGGAAAGACTGCCAAGAAGATAACACAATCCCTGCGATGAAAATGGCATGCTTGAGTCGGCATGATTTGTCCAGAACTACACCCAGAAGTTTCTTCCGAGATGCTCACGCATTTACAACAATTTTTTGTGTCGAGACGTCCTGACAGATGAGTGATAACATGCCCCCGATACAGATGTTAGATGTACAGTGTGGTATGCCAATGAGAATTATGCATATATAAGAGGCACAATTAATTTAGGGGCTTCATTCATTATTCCAATATGAGAAGGAGATGAGTGAGAGTGCTACCGTGTAGATACAGAAATTAACTAAACTACCTGCCCAATCCAGTGGGGTATTCAAAATTCTGCAGTGGTCATCATAAATAATGAAATTATAATTATATGTTTAGCAGCGTAGTACTCATGCATAGACTTGTTACATAGTACTACAAAGCGGACTTTTTTTTGGGGGGGGGGGGGAGATCATTCTCATTACAAAAGTCTTCAGGTATCTTTATTAGTACAGTCTGTTCATGTGACTATTAGCCAATGGTACACTTACATATGTACATAATGTACTTGAAACATTGATGGTTTGACAGATTTACATATTACATGTATATGCATATACTGTGAAATACATGTTTTGTTTTTTCTAGGTATGTTGATCTGATAAAGGAATCCAAAAGCAGCCCCTTAGGCATCATGTTTTCTCATTTACAAATTATTTTCTTTGTGTATCTTCTTTGGCTTGGGCATAAATGACAGAACTTCCAGCAAGTGGTGTTTTTATGTAGTGTGTCAGCCATGGAAATTGATTTTTTAGGAATGCCCAGTATCTCTTTCTGACAGTTGACACCTAAGTGCATTGGTTATTCACTTTACAAATGCATGTGAGACATTAAAAAAAGGACATTTCAATATTTCACCATTTTGAGAAAAAGAAATCAATATGATAAATGATTTATAGACGTTTGACATTTCAACTGCTGTGATGTTGATACCAGCACAAGGGAATGTGATACTATGGCCTAGATAGAAGTCATCAATGCTATTTAATTGGAAATGTGATGCTCTCCATTACATCATTAATGCAGATTTTGAAAATTTTACACTAGAAAAGACTTTTTATGGACATTTTTCTGCTTGAGGCACACTGTGCCACATTTTCCATCAAGCTCAGCTTTCAGCTCATCTGAGTTATTTTGTGAAGGAACAACAATTTTGATTTTAAGAAACAGTTTGGAATCACATTTGAATCAGCTGACCTCGAGCAGAGTCAGTTGCTCAAGGATGGCGATACGCCGAGATGTGTCACAATTATTCAAATGTAAGTATGGCACGAATAGAAGCGATAGTATTGTCAGGATGGAATGATGGGATATGTCAAGATAATCTCCAGAGGTTCGAGCACGAAACTAGCGGAACTTTCTGAGCATGCCGAGTTGGAAGTGGCTTCCTGTCTGACACGCCGTTCCACATTTCCACTTCAGTTTGTTGGCAACAGCACAGCCTAGAAGCTTTGTTCAACTGAAGTGTGTGACCATTGGCACAAGTATTACTGTGCGGTACTGCTCACCATCATCGACCGCACACAGTTATAAGTACGCACATACTGTACATTACAGGTTAGCCATGCACTCTGATGGACGACAGACAGTCAGAGTCATGTACATTATCTTCGATGTGTTATTCATATGGAGATGGTACCAATCCCACAGGATTTGCAGGCAATTAAGACATTAGCACAAAGCATTCAGAAAATGGATATGTTAGCACCCCTTGATAGAATGTAGACAGTGACAGTGTTCCATTGTGTAGTGTTAATCAAATAGATGCGGTTGCACTGTTTGCTAATTCTATTTTTCGCTGTTTTATAGGCCGATCACATTGCAGTGCTTTGCCATAATTCAGACCATTATTTTATACATGTTTACGCTGAACCAAGAGTAGAGTAGGAGTAAGGGAAAGAAAGTGAGAGTTGGAGTGAGCAGTTCATCAAAATGTATTACAAACATTGTCGTCAACTAGCTATGTGCAGTTCTGGTTTCAAAGTGGTTCACCTATCGGTGAAGGCTATGATTATGACAAGGCATCCATGGTAACCGTGGGCCTACATGATGTGTGAAGGGGGATAGGTAATTTTCCTCTTTGCAAGTAGTGTGTACCTGCATATGAAATCCGCATACCCTGTGTATTGGACAAGTGTCAAGCTTTGGCCGTTTCTTTTTTCAGACCTACAAATATAGTTTTCTTGGCTAGCCAGAGTTGGAACTCTGTAAGTCCAACCAGTCTACCCACCATCCTTTCAATACATATTTTCAGAGATTTTGAAGTTGGAACAGGGCTAGCAGGATAGAGATAATGTTGCAGTAAGTAGAATTTCCTCTTTAACCTTCCCTGCCCTGCAAGTTCAAAAGAATAGAGAAGCGGTATGTGGTTGCTTGACATGCACACAATGCTTCATTGTGAAATCTGTAATCGCTTCATTTGAGGATGGCGCGATAGTCGATGTGCTCTTCGCTTGTTCAGAAGCATTCTCACAGAAAGCAGAAGCTTCCATAAATATCCCCGTGGATGGTACACCCAGCCACCTACCAGCCTAAGCTATCTATGACTCATTCGACTCGTTATCATTTGGATTTGAAGCTGAAGTGGCGATATGAATTTTTTATGCACACCTGTTTTATGCACTGCATGGGTGGCAGATGTTGGTGTTATTATTTAGGAAGTACAATCGCATGCTTCATATCCTGTCTTTATGGGTATAGTAATGCTTCATATCTGCTACATTCATAATGTTAGATTTGTTTGAATGTCCAGGCGGAATAGCGATGGGCACAGTAAGGCAGCAAACTCCTACCTGTAGGAACCCAGTATAAAATTTACATTTGTGTAATTGAAGTGTTAGGCGAAGCACACTTAATAGGTGATATCATTCGTAGCAAATTTAGTTTTGGCGGGAAAAAGTATTATTTGTTTACATTGACTTATTGCCACTGAGAACTGAAATGATAAAAATTAAGAGTAATTCTGAATTACTGAAATTTTAGCATTCTGAACCCAAATTCAGGCAGCAGTAAGCACTGTTTTGCCAGTGATAACTTCATACTGATAACAGGTAATCATGAACAAATGAACATAACTCAGGTTGAGAGTTTGAGAGTTAATTAATTGTGATTGGGTATGTTTTTCAAAATCTTCATCTAAATTGTTTAAAACCATACGTGATGTCAATGGCATTTCATCAGCCTCTTCTCAGAATTATTTTATCCAAAATACACAGATTCTACCTTTAGCAGAAACTAGACCTATCAAGTACCAATGTGGAGCCAATTAAAAGCATGTCTCCAGGGGCTACCTCTACAAGGATTGCATTATGGTGTCTTCAGCTATGGAGCAATTGTCTGTCTAAAATGAAATGACAAACTTCTTACTAATGTTTTTTTTTTTGGGGGGGGGGGGGGGAGGTGGTTTAGGTTAAAATTGATTAATTTTAATCAAAGAGTAGCTTGATGCTTAATGTATACACAATATTTCAGAACATGTATGAAGTCTTTGGAATTGCTCTTCTCCAACAAAACATGAAAATTGTAATGGACTTGCCCTATCAAAAAATGGGGTCTTGCCCAACATGTATCTTGCAGGCAGTTTAAGCCATCTTTAATTTGCCTCACATTTACCTTGAGTGGTAGCTTTAAAGTATCAAAATAGTGTATTGCTCTTCATAATTCTCTTATAGCCAAAGACCACACAATCACATGAAATAGAAATAGAAATAAGTATTAGACAGTGGACTGGAAAGAGTCAGATTGTGTGGCAGTGACCTGGAGGATCATCTGCAGTAATGTACAGTGGGATTCTAATGGTCCAGATGTGCACCTGTAGGCCTTCCCCTGCACAGAAGGTTGTGTAGATCCTTTCTGCTGTGTGCCTTTCCTGAGGGAAGCTCTATGCACCGACCTAATTTACATTGCTTCCCTGCGGAGGCCAATTTACTTCCATTTCCAGATTGAGATTTTTCGTGGGCTCATTCATTAGGGAGTGAATCAAGGTAGGGAAGACAAGCACGTCATTGCCGCAGGGACGGCCAATTGTACTTGGAAATGTTTGTTGGCTAGGCTTACAGTACAGACCTTCATCAGATGTCAAGGGCTAATGCATTTGGAAAAGTCTGCAACCACAAAAGAAGTACCCCAGTATGCCTTCACTTTAATGTTGGTATGCAACAGAATCCTCTGCATGAATTGTCTCCATTTGAAGCGAAAAGTTGCTATTGCAAATTCCTCCATGATATGGCCTGTGCGCACCCAATTTTCAAGCCTCGTTTTTCATGTTGTACATGGAAAATTTCCAATATGTGTTTGTGGTGTCTGGTGCTAGCTTGCATATTGCTTATTGCTACAAAGATAGAGTTTTATGCAGCTGGAGGATGTCAAGTACAGTGTACATGTATTCCTGTATATATTTGGTATATGATCGTATCTTGTCTGTGTAGCTGCGCATCCTTTCTCTCTCCTAATTGTCATGATTTTACTGTAAGGGTATGTTAGATTTCCCTATATGGTTTCCCAAACCTTTACAGAGGTGCAACAATTATATTACTGCTGTGGTTTATATGCCCTGAAAAGTCAATCACATTGTATTGCTTTGTGGGGTTTTGGCAGAAGTTTTATCATGTGACAAATATGTTCTAAAGGGTTACTGGGGCATATCCTCTTTTTTTTTTTTTTTTCTTGTTTCCCTCGACAGAATAGCATTAGAAATCTCCAGGATTTTTTTTTCCCTGTGATGAATGTAGGGCGTTGATCACCCAACAGATTGATTTCATGGCATATTTCCAAAGCTATATTATGAAAGATGTTTTGTTACATTTCTGTGGAGTTACCACCCCCCCCCCCCCCAAAAAAAAAAAAAAATGAAATAGAACACACAAAATCTCAAAGGGAGTTTTCCATGCATCAGATAAAGATATTAATCGTATCAGCAGAAAGCAATCAATAGTTCTGGCATACCAAGCAAGGGTGATATTTATTATGTGATGGGTGTGGAGGTATGTATACTGCAAACATAGAAGGCAGTGTGTCCAACCATGATTTTATCATGACAATAGTGGGAATAGAAATTCCATCTGTTCTGCATGAGTATAACGGTATGCCATAGTTTGAGCATGCATCCACTGGAACGTACAGGAAAAGGTTTAGCCCATGAATGTCATTTCTTGCATTGTAAGAGATGCTTCTGTTGATGGAATGACAGATTTAGCCGTTTGTATGTCTTGTCCACATGATTATTTACTTGACGTTTTGTAGATTAAAGTCGATCAGCAAAACAATCCATGAAAACCTGTGCAAACAGTCAAATTTAACTCTAGACATTCAAGTTCATGAAGTAAGAATCAAAGTCAGTGCAGGAAGTAATGCATTTCAGAAGGCTTTTATCTGCAGTGTTAGTGTTTTTTGCACAGTTCAGTTCTAGCAGTTAAAGGTAGCACTTGTCATCACTCATCAGATGAAAAATGGACTGTGTTTTTCATTTCTTCTCTTGTTTATTTTTAGGTGAACATTAAGTCATTAAAGAGAATGCTGAAATGTCTTCTGAATGACATATTTTGACTTTATGCTGCCATCATATTTTCCTAGGGTATTTTTTTTAATTATTTTCCTTTTTTTTTAAACAGAGACATACTGCTTTGCAAGGTAACATTAAAGTGAACCATTGATTGTTGAGTGACCAGTTGTTTGACTTATGGTATAAGTCCAGTAAATCTGTAAAACCGTGTAAAGGCTGCTGTGGTATATTATTGAACTATTTCATACATGCAGCCATGATGGATCATGTAATTGCCTGTCAAGAAAAAAAATACCTTGTACATTTTGAATCAGTGAAAACACTAGTTTCTTGATTTAAATCACCCACTATGCTCACTACTTTCATGAAATTTCCATGGCAAACACACAGTTTTCTTGAGGTTTGCCAGGAAGTTTGTTACATTGTGTAACTGGTGTGTTGATGAGAGCTGGAGTGTTACTTATAGTGTTAGATGATTTTTTTCAAGCCAATGTGAAAGAGGACAATTATAATGTGCAAGCTATTGAATATATGTTATGTTACATACATTGTATAGACAAATTTTAGGTTTGTTGACACCTGCAGTTTATGAAATGATTAGTAACCTATACTCAGAGAGCATGTTGTTATCTGAAAATGTACAAATGTTTGTGGCTGTGTGAGGATGAGTACCTCACCATCTCGGTCTGTTGCATACTTCTCACCACTGGGTAGCTCGTCTTAAGATTTATGTCCCTTCTATTTTTTATGTCTGATTGTATTTGCATTTGTTGTAGACAAAGAATTTTGTGACCATATGACATATCAGACACCACCGAGGTTGTAACTGTAAGATCCTTTTGATTATTTTTAAGATACTTTTACACGTCATTGACTCCTTTTCTCTGATTTCACTTTTTGTAATTTATAAAAATGTACAAAGTTGGATCATTTATTGCCGTATATAGATGCTGTGTACAGTATGTCAGATCAAATACTGGTAGATCGATAAGGATTTGAATAATTTTAATCTGCATCTGAACTTCCAAATCTGGGTAGCTGAATGTTGATATTTCTTTGTATACTTCCCAGTTCTTTCATTTGTTTGTATGCCACAATGTGCTGGGTTGATAGCATGACAATACTTTTGCTGACAAAATACTACATAAATTGTAGCATATTGATATAAGACACTTATACAGACTGAAAAAAAAAGATATGTACATACATACATACATACATACATACATACATTTGTAGATGAAATAGTAGAAGTAGATGTAAAAAGAGTTATGTATGTCTGTAAATATAACGTGCTAGTTTCTCTCGCCCAACGCCGTTTTCTGTTCATTTTGTCCTTGACTATCTCAAGATGAGAATGACATGGACAGAGTCTTCACCCTGCCCCAGACCACTTTCATTGGTGGAGACCAACAAGCGCTTCCACTCAGGGAGATTATCAAGCGCCTGGAGGTAAGACTAGCCAAGAGCTGTCATAGCATTATAGTTAGTGCATGCTTTGGCAAACTGATAAAGCAGTACAATCTTGTTAATCCAAAGCCCCATAACATTTGTGGTGACCAAAACTTACTCGGAAAGAATTTTCAGAATCTGTTTCTGGATGATGAATTGCAAATTTGTGTATATCCTTCATCATATAGACTTGCACGGGTGGACAAGTTTTTTGATTTTTTGATTTTTTGATTTTTTATTTTTTATTTTTAGATTGCTGGAGATAACTGATCAATGAAGTGCTCCATCACAGATGAAAGTTGATGGAATTGTTGTGATTGTGTTTTGTTTTTTTTAAGATATATATATGTAATTTCTGTAAAATTGTGAAGTTTTGATTATGGAGTAATTTTCATGTCAAAGCTTCATTTGCACCAGATGTGTGCCCGATGTCATCTTTCATGTGATGTTGACAGGTAAAGGGGATCATGTCGACAGTTCTTGAATGATTTCTAAAAGCAATGCCCAGAATGTAAGCCAGCAACAACCAGCTGTCTCTCCTTCTGCTTGGCAGGAGAAGAGTAAAATCTCCTGGTATTGCCTCCCCCCCCCCCCCCCCCACCCAACCTCTAAGCTAGGAATCTTTTGGTTTGTAACAATAAGTGATAGATGAAGAGGGTATGACTGAGTTCAAGTGTAGTGTGATTGAATACTGTTGCTTGAACTTTATCACAAGGTAGATATGACTCTAAATACTTTAAGTGGATTGGATCTTTTATTTTGAAAGATACATACATGCACCTCAACATATTTCATAGTGACTTTTAATAATACACTACACTGTGTATATATCTTGTTGATGACATCAAATCAGTATTTGAGTTGAATGATCAGTGTGTGTAGTTTAAAATGAAAATATGTGGATGTGTTGTTTAATCATAGAATGATAAAGAACCAACCAAAAGCAATTTCCACATTCTACCTTGTTCCACTTCCCCCTCCCCCAGGATGTCTACTGTCGCAGTATTGGAGTTGAGTACATGTTCATCAACGACCGAGAACAATGCGACTGGATCAGACAGCAGTTTGAGTCACCGGGGGCGATGCAGTTCTCCAAGATGGACAAGAGGCTCATCCTTGAGCGCCTGATCCGATCCACCAGGTAAATCTGATGCCAGACAGAGACAATACAGGTTGGAAAAAAACAAAAACAAAACAAAACAAACAGCTGTACTCTTTTTGTTGTTGTTATTGCTATTGGAGAAGATCAAGCTTCCATTAATTGCTTATGATAGATGCACTTTTTGACAAACCTTATTTTCATTTAAGTGCAAAGTTTTAAGAGTGAGTTTGTTAAAGTGAGCCAGTCTCAGTTAATTGTCCCCGCCGAACGAGTTCGAGCAGGGGACTATGAAACGGGCTCCGTACGTGTGTGTGTCCGTGCGTGCGTGCGTCCGTCTGTCCGTCCGTCCGTGCGTCCGTCCGTGTGTGCGTCCGTGTGTGATCAAAATGTTCAATTTGCTACTTCTCTGTCATTTATGAGCCAATTTTGATTCTGTTTGCTTTATATGATAGCACTACATGGGAGCTTTAAAACTTCTACACAGAATTTCAGTTGTGACCTTTGACCTTGACCTTTGACCTATATTGTACATTTTGCTACAAAATGCTACTCCTTCGCCATTTCTAACCCGATTTCGATTCCGTTTGCTTTATGTGATGGCACTAGGTGAGGGCTTCAAAACTTCTACACAGAATTTTGACCTTTGACTTCTTTGACCTTTGACCTTGATTTTTTACCTATATTGTACATTTTGCTACAAAATGCTACTCCTTCGCCATTTCTAACCCGATTTCGATTCCGTTTGCTTTATATGATGGCACTAGTTGAGGGCTTCAAAACTTCTACACAGAATTTTGATCTTTGACTTCTTTGACCTTTGACCTTGATTTTTGACCTATATTGTGCATTTTGCTACAAAATGCTACTCCTTCGCCATTTCTAACCCGATTTTGATTCCGTTTGCTTTATGTGATAGCACTAGGTGAGGGCTTCCAAACTTCTACACAGAATTTTGACCTTTGTCTTCTTTGACCTTTGACCTTGATTTTTGACCTATATTGTACATTGGCTACAAAATGCTACTCCTTCGCCATTTCTAACCCAATTTCGATTCCATTTGCTTTATGTGATGGCACTAGGTGAGGGCTTCAAAACTTCTACACAGAATTTTGATCTTTGACTTCTTTGACCTTCATTTTTTACCTATATTGCACATTTTGTTACAAAATGCTACTTCCGGCGGGGACATATATTACGCACCGCGTAATTTCTACTTTTCCTTGTTTGTTATGATTATGATTGCACGGATGACATTTTTTTCTTTGTTTGAAATAAGATATCTCCCCAAATATTTCTGTACTTGCTATTTTTTTATTTTTTTTTTATATTTTTTTTTTTACTTCTGTGAATATTTCTTTGATGCACAAAATATGTGAAAATATCCACACTGCCAAATATTCTATCTTTACAGGGATTTATGCCAATGTGCAACTAAAGCAATCACTGTCTTGATAGCATATATCTAAACTATATCTTGGACATCTTTAACATGTGTTTCAAGGTTCTTTGGACAAATGCCAAACTACAAGGATTTTATCAGTCAATATATAAAGCACATTTCCATTTTATCACATGAGTCCTACTTATCGATATTATAGATACCAGATGTAGTCAAAGATAGAAATTCATATTTGATGTCTGGAGATGATAATCTTACCCACTTCATATATTGTGGTGAAGAGTTTATTGTTGTCTTATGTGTGGGTTTTTTTTTTTTAAGATAAGGATGAGGAGTTTAGTTTGCTACATAGCTGTTTTCACTAGGTCGTTCCTACAAGATACCATTTTTACCTCTCTTTTTTTTTCTTTCTTTGTGTTCCTCAAGTGTTAATGCAAGATGCATGCTTGAACTTTACATAAGGGTTGTCCCTAGATCAGTGGTTGGGAAAGGATTCTCTCAATACGCAGATTTGTTTTTGATCTTCTCTTTTTCCTGCGTAGATTTGAGGAGTATCTCGCCCGCAAGTGGTCAGCGGAGAAGAGGTTTGGCCTGGAGGGTTGTGAGGTGCTCATCCCGGCTCTCAAGTCTATCATCGATGAGTGCAGTGCTAAGGGGGTGGAGAGCTTCGTCATCGGCATGCCCCACCGGTAAGTGTCGAGGATGGGAGGGGGGAGGCGTGTCTATAGGGTGATGAACATCAGTATGCATGCCCTCCTCATCATGAAATGCGGCCTACTCTCATTAGCTGAAGGTCCAATCAGTGTGGGTCAAAAAACTATCATATCAACCTTTATGACATGAAAGTTTGCTGAATTTTTTAGAACTTTTTATCGATTTATGGCTGTATTATTTAGACTATAGCTTTGAGATTTCTCTTGAAGGAATGGAATTTTCAGTGTTGACCTGCTGTTTGGTCAAAATGGCAAGAAACAGAGACCAGTGATGTCTCTTTCAGAAAAAAGGATTGTTATTGAACTACAACAAGGAGGTAAAAGTGTTCGAGAAGTTTAGCAGATACTTAACAGAAGTTAGAAATGGTGGTTACAGCCACCTGGGCAAAGAAGGAATGACCTCATCTCTCGGACAGGAAGAGGAAACCAAGAAGAGCAAATTGACTGTCCAAGCAAAAAGGTTTCTTGCTGCTTTTGTTGAGAAAATGATTGGTTGGAGTGTTATCAAAGATCAAGAGGGGAGTGTCAAGCACATGAGTGGTCATTTCTTGGTATCAACTGGGTTCTGAATTCCTGTTTGTTGTTTTTTGCAGTATGAACAGATAGTGAAGTTTCCTGAAGAAAAAAATGGAAATTATGAACACTTTTGTCAGGTTTTTATGCCATTGGGTATGCATACTTCTGTGTCCCACCCTATAGTAAAGCTGAGAGAAGATTGTGCCGTGTACTATATGTATGTCAATGTGTTCATGAAGAGGCACTCCAGTAGAAATTGACCATAGAAACTCACCGGGCAGTGTCATGAGGAAAACACATTTTTTCAAGAAGATGAAATATTATCAAGTTTTTAAACAAAAGTGACTGGCAAATATAATTCACATGATGATACTGTTGGGTAACCATGGCAACTGTACATCAGTGAGGTAAAATTCCTATCAAAAGCCCTCCACTTGATGTGGCAAAAGTATGGCTATCCATATCAAGACCTCTCTTCCCGTTTCCCACCATACAGGGGCAGACTCAACGTTCTGGCCAACGTTGCTCGCAAGCCCCTGGAGCAGATCTTCTGCCAGTTTGACTCCAAGCTGGAGGCCGCAGACGAGGTAAACTTGAAATCACACTGTGCACTCGCTTCGCTTCGTGTTAGGAACATACTCAAAGTGTAGTTGCACCCTGTAAAAGAAGTACAGCAGGTGCCAAGCAGTGATGATTTGCAAATCTTTGGGGAAAAAACAACAATGTTGAAAACACTTTGTTGGGCATTCCAGTTATTTGATGAATGTCTGTGCCATAGCAGCTAATGTGTATCCATCACAGATAAAGTGATGCAGGATGTGACAGCTTCTCATTTGGATATTAAATGGCAGCCAATTTGTAGCTATTTGTCTGGCAGCGACATAAGTTGAGGGATAACTACCTTGTCAGTGTCAATGTTGCCTGCAAAAGTGCATTGACATTGTGATATGTGGGATGGGGATGGGGAGATAATCGTCTATTAGAATCTGGTAATGTGATAGCAGACTTCCTTTCAAGGCAAGTCATTCAATCCAGCATTTTCATGTCTTCCTGATTGATTTTGGCAGGGGTAATTTAAGCCAAAATAGAAACCATTGTCTCATGTTTGCAAAACCACCAGTTTGTGCAACACTGTTTGTGCTTGTGAGCGTATTGTGGTAGTGGCTCTTTGTTGTTGAATATAGTGATACATTTGTAACTTGCACTAGGAATTTACTCTGTAGAGATGGCTGTTTCAATTACACAAAAACAGGAAAATCTGTGAAAAACGCTGAAATCCAACAAATTGCAGATGAGCATTGTTTGAATGTTTGAGACGAATGCATCCCTTACTTTAACTCATTACCGCACTACTGTAGCTTGGCAAATTAAATTTATCGTAAGTGTACTTTGTCCACATACATGTAATGCCATAAATTCTGTTGTTTTAGTGGTACAGACCTATGGCAATTTAAGATTATTTTCAGCAGTTCCTGGTACATAGGAAAATTTCATGTAGCAAAAAATGTCATGTTTTACAGTACTTGATTGATATCTAATGATAATTATGGTTGCCATCATCAAACTTACCTATGAATGAACCGTTTGGCCCGAATTCACGAAGGTGGTACAAATGAAACCATGGTTTAAACCATGGACAAAAACCATGGAGCACCAAGTGTCGCATGGAATATTTCGTTACGAAATCAGTCATCTCGTCGATGAAATGATTATTTTGTAACGAAATGACAACATTTTGTAACTAAATGAACATTTCGTGCACAAAATGATAATTTCGTTAACGAAACGGTCATTTTGTCGACGAAATGACCAATTTCGTAACAAAATATTCCGTGCGATACTTAGCGCTCCATGGTTTTTGTCCTTGGTTTAAACCATGGTTTCATTTGTACCACCTTCGTGAATTCGGGCCTTTGAGTTTACAAATCACATTCCCAGAAGAAGCTCCACTTAACATGCATAGTGCATAAGAGTAATGACAGTATTAATTCTTTTTGATGATTAGAGAACTGTGACATTGTAAATGTATAGGAAGAGCACGGTGTGAAATAATTTTTTTCCTTACTCCTTTCTCTTTTTCGGATGTTTCCAAAGCATTCCTTCATGTACAAATATTTAGTTTCTTTGTGTTTGTGTATCGATTCAATTTTACTTATCACTCAAAGACAAAGAGAGAGAGAGATAGTGGAAATCATGTTAGCCATGCAAACAGACTGTCTTGTGACCCCCCCCCAAAAAAAAAAAAAAGAAAAAAAAAAAGAAGATAAGACAATTACAATAATATATAGTAATAATAGTATAGTATGTAAAGCACACTTTGTATCACGAGTGCCACAACGATCACCCTTGCTACTGATGCAGCCGACTTACTCTGGTTGATACTGATTTGCATAAACTTGGCTGTGGTCCTATATTCTGGCCTTCACTGGGGATTCCTGAAGAACAGGAAATGTACACATGCTATCACATATCATAGAATGAGTAGTGAGAATCCTACAATCTCATTGATAGAGAACTGTGTGTAGATTTTCTACTGGCCACACACTGCCTCACAGTGGTAGACATGTTATTGCGCACTTGTAGCAAGAGTATGCATACTCGTAACGAAGGTTTGCACACTAAGCAAGCGTTCACGTACTCAGTGCAAGATGCCTATTGGCTGAAAAATCATGCATCCAGTAATTACCGAATGCATGGTTTTGGAGTACTCAATGCATGTTTTTTGGGCTTTAGTCTATGGCAAGCCAAAAGGAAATGCATCCAGTAGATCTGCCATCGGGTAACTTGACTTAAAATGGATTAATGGCAAGAAAATTACCCATTCTATAACATAGATGATGCACATGTCTTATCATGCGTCAGTCAGAATAGTGTGCATGCGGTAACTGGAATTTAGCCTAAACCCACTCGGCTTTGCCTTGTAGGTTAAACATTCTGTAGTAACCTTATGCACACAATTCCGACTGATGCACTCAGACCTATGCGTCATTTGTATACTATGTGAATGTGTAACCTTGAATTGCTAGTAGTCTCTCCTGTTTTGACATGTACATTAATTCAAACACACCATCACAATTCAGGGATCAGTTTAACATGCTCGTGCCTTCATGCACATTGCCACCAGGTAAAGACATTTTTCTTTCACCATTTAGACATTCTTACAACAGTAATAAGATCACACTCTTATCATATCATGAGTGATATACTCTAGAAAATTTTCAACATCGCAGTTCATTTTTTTTTTCACACACAACCAGTTTTCAAGCAAAAGAAATTCTGTAGACCATTATGTTTTGCCAAATGATTCCAATTACTATAAAAGCGAAAATTTTCACCATGTTGAAATTTTCACGCATTTTCACACAACATAAAGCCATTGCAAAAATAAAAGCACAGAGTATTTTCGCATGTGATTTGTAATAATGTATCATTTTGGTTCCCTAATATTAAAGACATGTGGAATTCATTTTACCTGGCTGAGTGGAAAAAGTTACTCACACAAAAGTTACCACATTTCCAGTACTTTCTCTACCTTTTTGGAGCCTTTGTGTACTCTTACGCTTGTGAAGCATGGCTAAGCTTTCTGTGACTTTAAAATGAGACATAGGTTATGCTGTGGAAATTAGTAATTAGTGAATTAGTAAAGACATGATAGTACTGATTCTTGATCCTGCTGTTTTGTTGTTACTGTATTCAGGGATCTGGTGATGTTAAGTATCATCTGGGGATGTCGATGACCCGACACAATCACATTAGCAAGCGCAACATCAACCTGGCGCTGGTGGCCAACCCATCCCACTTGGAGGCTGTGGACCCTGTTGTGCAGGGCAAGACCAGGGCTGAGCAATTCTACCGGGGTGACACGGAGGGTAACCAGGTGAGCTATCCAAGAAACTTTCAAAATAAATAGATGGAAGTTGTTCTGAAACAACTCCTATGGAAATATTTGCCTTGCAAGCATCTCAGTACGATAATGATGTGCAACACGATCTTATTGACTTTGGGAAGTTTCTTCAATGTTATACTATTCTTTCCAAGGACCCTGCCATTATTGCAAGTATTGCCAGGCAATCGTTTGTGCCTCTGTGTCAAGAGGGATACTGTTGGTGAAACATCTTGTCCGAGGATGTAACTACCTAGCAGGATTCAACTTGGATCTCATGTTTAACTTTCTAGAACCTTAACATAGTACTCCCACTGATAATGGTCCATGACTTACAATGAGTTTCTACAAAATATGTAGCAAAGGTGTCACTGTCATAAACACATGAACTATGAACCACACAAAATTATGTTTGTAATGTTAGTAATACTTGAAAGTCACTTGCAAAATGAGGTCTAAATGAAAGATTAGGCGATTGACTTCAATGGAAAATTTCTGGTCCATATCATACTATATCAAATATGAGGTAAAATGAGGATTCTCCTACTTTCCAATTGAAAGAGAGAAAGTTTCGGGTAGATATTCTCTGCCAGCTGCCATACACACAAATACATGTATGTGGTTTGGGCTAAAAGTGTTAGGCATATCATTAATACCAGTTACTATTCTTGAACACAATTGGCCTGAAATATGGAGGGAACTAAAGGAAAACTGTAACATCAAATACCAGTGACTTGTAACTTAACTCTACCTTCTTTTTCTCTCCCCCCCCCCCCCCCCCCCCCAAACAGGTGATGAGTATTCTGATGCATGGCGATGCTGCATTCTCCGGCCAGGGCATCGTGTACGAGACCTTCCATCTGTCTGACCTGCCAGAGTACTCCACCCATGGCACCATACACGTGGTCATTAACAACCAGGTAACCATCGGTGCTCTGGTGACCTCCAGTACTTGGTGTAGGACTCCTCTGGTCTCAGCCACAGGGTCATGATGAGAAAGAAGTAAAACTGTTGAGGAGAAAATCAATGTCAGGAAGACTAAAATATGATTTTAAGGGGAAATGATGCTAGAAAGTCAAAGAGATTTTAAAAAGTCATATTTTGACATACTGTATAAATGAATACATTGAATTGGACATAAATGATGCATGAATAATTGGATTTCACATCAATGAGTTTATTTTCTGCAAAATTAGGAAAACAGGACGTTGTTATGGATAAAGTCTGTTTGGCACTACCTGGAGAAATTTTTTTAAATGTTTTGAAACAGTCAAATGGACCACTTGCAAAGACTGTCAATTAATGCAAAATCGGATGTTGTATCTCTTAATTAGGTATTTATATTTTGATACTGACTCCATAATAAAATGATGTCAGTGACAGATATCCAGTGTGGTAGATGGATGTAGTAGTATGAGATTATGCTTCTTGTGCTAGTACAACCTTATGGTTGCGAACTTTGACCCCATGCGGTAAATACCATTGATTGGTTTTCCTCTCTCTGTATACAGATTGGCTTCACAACAGACCCACGTTTCTCCAGGTCATCACCTTACTGCACAGATGTAGCCCGTGTGGTCAATGCCCCCATTTTCCATGTCAACGCCGACGACCCGGAAGCAGTCATGCATGTGTGTCAGGTCGCCTCCCAGTGGCGCTGCAAGTACAAGAAGGACGTCGTCATCGACCTTGTGAGTTTCTACAATTTAGGGTGGTTCTAACTTTGCTTTCTGTCCACGGTTCTTTGATGAGCTGATGATGTTTTTGTCTAATGAATTGTCTTTTCCACCTCTAGTAAATCTGAAAAAATGGGATTGAAAAGATGAAAATGTAAGACAAGGATTTTCATTTTATCATTAGCATTTTTTTCTTTTAGTTTGGAATGGGGAAATACTTGTTGTTTTGTTATTTTTGGTGTTAGTTTTTGTGTGTGTATATGACTGCTGTATCAAAGTCATGCAAGATCATTTGTAGTGACAAAGCTGTGACCATTGCCACATGGTGAAAAAGAGGCACATTGACCCAAAGATGTAAGGTAATCTGAAGTACAAAGTGACTATTCACTTCATGTAGTGGTTGTGGAGGATACGAAGGATCCCACAAAAGTTGAGTCTGTTGAGTTAACCTGTTGAAGACGAGTCCTGAGTAGACTCGGCAGGTGTCTATGGGTAATGCGTGCTGTAGCAAAATCAGTCTGTTTTCAATGGGTTAATTGATTCCTCCCTTGCTCCCAAGGTGTGCTACCGTCGTAACGGCCACAATGAGATGGACGAGCCACTCTTCACTCAGCCCCTCATGTACAAGAAGATCAGGAGCCACAAACAGGTGCTGAAGCAGTATGCTGAGGCCAAGATTGCTGAGGGCATCATGACGGAGCAGGAGTTTGAGGTGAGTCTCGATTGACATCTCTGGTATGCAGCATTCCTGACTGCACTGAAAATTAGATTCAGGACCCTGATTGGCTAACATTAGAACTACATTGACTTCAACAATGAGCCCAAAGTCAGGAAAGACTCTGATCAAATCTAGTTGGGAAGAATACATAGACATTCGAGACGTTTTTTAGAATGTGGCAAGGAGGATGCAAGATATTGTTTTCAAATGGCTTAGTGAAACAGTTCCTAACTTCTGAGGACTGATTGATTCCAAAATTTGTCCCTAAGATCAGTTGAATTTAACTTGGGATTTATTATAGAGCTTAGTGGAACAGCGCCCTTGACTGGAGCTGGGATTAGAGTTTGCTGAATTCTTACCGCACTCAAATGCTTTATGATTTATGTGTAAAGTACTTTGAGAATCAGGATTTGTTAGTGTTATGAGTGGCTACATTTGCAATTGATTCTCACAACACCAGAATGAAAAATTTGAATATGACCCTTGAACTTTAAAAAGTAAAGTTGGTGATTTCAGGTCTTGGAAACTGTATGCATTGTACTTATTTCTTGTAAGGCAATATTTTGGCTTTGCAACTGATTGAAAATTGCCTTGAATAATCTGGCTTGCCCCTAATTCAGCAAATATCAGTTGACTCGTGAAAACTGTTGGAACCACAAAGTGTGTGGTATATACAGAATGTCCTGAATCTTAACAGAAATTGATATGGATTACGTGATGTTCATAATCCCTATTGTATCCTAATAACCTATATGTGACACCTTTGCATCATCTGATGTGAGTGGGTTTGTCTTGACTTTACATTTCATGGGGTAATAGTTTAATCCCCATAAATAAGCCAGAGCTGTTTGTACAGGGGCAAAGGGTCAAAATGTGGACTTTACACTCGTTGGAGCCCAACATTCAGTTTTATTATCATCATGACATAATATCTTTGTAAATTCAAATACTGCATCAAGACCTCTGATGATATGCCTATAATTCCTACACAACCACAGACATCTTTAGCTGTGTACAAGCTTTATAGCATTTGAAATGAATTATCAAAACACAGTTATATTAAGTTATGTTAACATGGTTAACCTACTGCCCCTGCCTGTCAAGCTTCAGGTTGGATCAGGAATAGAATTTGGGTATTTTTAGTTGCAAAATGAGTATGTATATGCAACACTGCATACTGGCACTGGTCCGACGGTCCCTGACCAGTAAAAATCACTGTCGGACCGGTAACTTTTTCAGGAATGGACCAGTCAAACTGGGTACCTACTGGTCCGATAGACAGGTCGGACCAGTAAAAAGAATGGGTTAGTGTGCAGCCCTGCTATATGACATTGTACATATACCTGAATTCTTAGTTTCGGTATCATATTTACATCTTTATGGGGAGTGCTTTCCTTTTATGTTGTGTTGAGAATACATTGACCATTCAAAACGGGGAAAAATGATATTGATGTTACATGTGCATTAGAATCGTATCTTAATGTCAATAGTTGGGATGTGCGTTCAAATGTGTTACAATTTTACATGTATATGAATAGAATATCATAATGTCTTTAGTTAGGATGTGCTTCCAAAACTGCCCAGTCTCTGTGTGGTTTATAGTTTTCTTTACCTGTTCAACCATTAATGGCCTCAATTGTTGGTGAATGTCCCATGGTTTGGCTAAGAAAGAGGAAAAGATATGATGCTGAGAAGGGTGATAATGATTGTAGTTGCTTTTTATGTAGTGGCTGTCCGCCGTATTGTGGTGTTCAAAGCACTGTACAACAAATCATCACTGCATATACATGTACTATGTCATATAATCATTTGTTTCTCTTCCTCTCTCTTGCAAACAGGAGGAACAGATTGTATACGACAAGATCTGCGAAGATGCCTACCAGAATGCCAAGAAGATGACAGAAATCCGCAATGCTGATTGGCTGGATTCACCCTGGCATGGTATGTGCAACATGTCACTAGGTCACATGGTTAACGTGGGATTAGTGAGGGGCAGTGTTGTTTTCTAATGATAACTTTCATTTCACTTATCATATGTGTGATGGTCATGCTTAATGGTTAAAAAAAAAAGGCCAAAAGCAGTTACAAAATGGTTCAAATGATAAACAATACCTAGCAAGCAACAGAAAACAATACCTAGATCAGATGAGAATATAACATTATGAGTCTACCTATGCAAACAGTGTAAGCACCAAGTTTAAGTTTGCCATTTTGTTTTGTTTGTACATTGTATGTGTAATGTGAACAATATATTATTTTATCTTTGAGGCCGTTTTTTACTTTAATTTTTGTCAAGGAGCGTGGTTTATTTATAGTTTATTTTTTCATTCAGAAAGTTTGATGAATTTCAAGTTGTTGTTTTTTTTTTCCAAGTATGAATTAGCTAACACTGTATGGGGATGTGTGGAGGGTATGTAGGCACTGTGAATAAATGTTCATCATTAGGTCAAGTTTTACCAAGCTATTCAGATGTAAAACATGACCACAGGAGAATGAAAAGTGCATCAAGCTCAAAAAAGTTTGTGAAGGAAGCTTGAATTGAGAAATCTTCTCAACTTTGTGGACCACTGTCTGATCATACTCTGTAGGGTTCTTCAACAAGGAGATCCCGCTGCAGTATCCATCAACTGGAGTTG
The DNA here is from genome assembly GCF_964275005.1 of Diadema setosum. Classification (NCBI taxonomy): domain Eukaryota; kingdom Metazoa; phylum Echinodermata; class Echinoidea; order Diadematoida; family Diadematidae; genus Diadema; species Diadema setosum. The sequence continues at coordinate 42,009,646 of NC_092689.1, forward strand.
ACGAAGAGACTCTGAAACACATCGGGGAGAAGTTCAGCACAAACCCAGATGACCTCACTCTGCATGGAGGTCAGTACTTAACTAACCAAGCTGGGCATAGCCAAGTGGACTTTGAAATTTAATTTGATTTGATTTCTGCATTTTTACAAACCAGTAAACATTGAAAAAATACACACACATACTTTTGTGACTTAATGAAAAAGGAATTTCATAACATATCGTCAGTTGAGAATGATAAGGGCGTTAAGTTGTCACAAAACCTATAGTGTTCGAGACAACTTAACGCCCTTCTCATTCTCAACAGACGATATGCTCATACTGCGATGATTTACAGCATAGATCAATACAATTGTAAATCACAGTGTTCATAATCTTGTGGGAAAAAAAGTAGGGGATTGATATAACTACATTTGACAATAGAAAAAAAAAATGTCAGAGACATTCATCTTAAGCTATTGCTTGATTTTGATGGAGGCCCGAGGCTGAAGCCTGATTTTAATGAACTGTATCATATGCCCATATATTGTGCAGAAAGTTATCATGTGGAAGTTCTCATAACAACTCTAAAACATGTTATAGGACTAGTGATTGATGTTGCATCTTTACAAGAAAATTCTGAAATTCTTATAAACCAAATAGAGCTGCATAATAGAGCATCAAAAAGAAAGACATTTCTTTGTTTGATGAAATGATTAATAATGGAGAGGTCACTAATTGGCGGAAAGTTGTTATGAACAAGTGTTTTAGCATATGCAGGATATTGGGTGCAAAATGTATTGTAAAAGAGGTACTGTAAGCATAAAGTGTCTATTTGGCTTAATGGTTCAACCAATCAGTAGATCATCAGATCAGTGAGAAGACATTCATATCTTTACTCATAAGCATTTGTATTCCTGGATAAATTCAAGTTTTTATGTTGAATTAAAATTTGTACATCATAGAATGTAAGGGTTAAATGTCACAAGTTACTGTCATAACTGTCCTACACCTGTAGGTTTGAAGCGTGTGCTGCGTTCCCGCATGGAGATGGTCAAGAATCGCACCATTGACTGGGCACTGGGAGAGGCCCTGGCCTTTGGCTCTCTCCTCAAGGAAGGGATCCATGTCCGGCTGAGTGGTCAAGATGTCGAGAGAGGAACTTTCAGGTACGGAGTGATCCACAGATATTGGAGCAGATATATTTGGAGTTCAGTATAAGTAGTAAACATGTTTTGTATGTGTATGCAACATGTATGCATTTTTTGAGACATATAGTGTATACATTGGTAAGTGCACCAATGGATGTAATTTTAAATTAATACTCATTTTCAGACTTCTGACTTATTACCATTTCATGATATTAAGCAGTGGTGAAAGAGGAGAAAAAACAGCTTTTCATGTGTTTTTTCGTTTGCTCTGTTAGAAGCATCTTTTTGTAAGAAGAACATATATCAATGAATCCAATTGATGACCTGCTGATTGGGTTTTAGTTGAGGGTTCATGTACTGCGGATGATATTTTGATAACTACCTGTATCACTGATAAACACAGATGTATAAAATTAGATTATTCTACAAATACTTTTAGACATTTTACTAGAAAGTTGAGTTGACAGTTCATACTTCTTATGTAGAATTTGCCTCTTCTGAGTTCAGCATGACAGATACATATCATATTATTGAGAAGTGTTTACATTTGAGATGAGTGAAGCTTTCAGCGGAATTGTCGAATTGTAGAATTTTATTGACTCTTTTGACCCCCTCTCGGGGTACGAGAGTACAAAACAAACATGGAATATGAATATGAATATAAATATATTAGATACAATTTGTGCAGATTATGTATGACACCAAGATGTCAAAGATAATATAGTGTATGGGAGTACAAACATGAGAAAAATTAAAAGAGAGAACAAAAATAAAAAAGATTGAATTAAGATAATGCATGAAATAATAAAACACCAACTTGTAAACAACTAGAACCTATACATAGACAATCTACAAGTATATAATAGTCTTTTATATGTTAAACAAAGTGGACTGTTTCTAACTTTAAAGGGGCATTCCGGACGATTTTCATAATTTCACATCATGTAGTACATAAATCAACAGCTTCATGTATAGATTTGTAGAATTTATTGTGGTTCTTGAGCAGAGAAACAGTACTTTCAAAAACCTTAAATTACACTGAACAAAGATGATGACATAGGAGCCTCACATATCTCAGAAATGTAGCAGTGTCATTCCATTACAATACCGCATGCTTGCAAGCTCACCTGTGTGTAATCTATGCATGCCTTCTTCTTTTGTGCTGCTTCCTTGAGCCACATCTCATGCATTCTTATGGTGAGGCTGCCATGTCATCATCCTTGTTCATTGCAATATGTTATAAACTTCGAAAACATTCTTATTTTTCATCCCAATCATTATAAATCCTCAAACTCTGTACCCAGTATAACTAATTTATATATGTTCAAATGTAAAAATTTGAAAATCATCCGGAGGTCTCCTTTAACCCTAAAGGGGCCGGGCTTTTTTGGCTATGCTCAGACCGAGGGGGATGGATTCCGCCCCCCCTGAGATCTCGGCCATCGGTGGTGCGATCGCGATGAAATTTTGCATGCGTGAGACCCGCATCATAATCTACAAGATTGTGTCATAAGAGTTTTTGAAACAATCAATTTCTAATTTTAATTAATTAATTATGCAAATTAAGCTCAAGGTGATATTTTAGCCTAATTAAAAGCATTGAGAGTATAATTTTTGATCTGTAAATCTGTTTTAGTATATTCAACAATTGTACATCACAAAAACTTCCAAAACTCATTTCAATTCTTATGTATTTTATTGTTTTCATAATTTCTTATGTATTTCCTTGTTTTTCAACTTTTGTTTTTTCTTTGTTTTTTCATTGGAAATTGTCACTGACCACTTTTCTACCATAATTAGCCCAAAATTAATCAATGAAAGTGATTAATTGTAAAAATAATCAGGTTTTTATGCCTTTCATGACAGAGCACTGTTTTCCATAGGAAATGTACACAAAATCACAAAATTGTGCCCGTTTTGGGGCGACATTCCGTTACAAAAAATGGGCGTGGCTTCGCAAAAGTATGCGCGGACGTTGCAAATTTGGTCTCAAAAGTTGCGCGAGACTTGAACGAAGAAAGTCAAGAAGCCTCGCGACGAGGCCTTCTCGCGTTACAGAATTATAGCGCGAAACGTTGAGGCCCCGGCCCTTTTAGGGTTAAGTCCATTCTCTTTCTGTGAAAGATTAGCATCTAAGTAGCACCATTATATGCACTTAAATGTTGTGAATCTTTGGTCCGCAGCCACCGCCATCACATCCTTCATGACCAGAACAAGGACATGAATGTCTACCAACCCCTCAACAATCTCTACCCAGACCAGGCTCACTACACCGTCTGCAATAGTTCCCTCTCGGAGTATGGTGTGCTCGGTAAGACTAAGCTTGCATGCAGAATGGGTATTACCTTACTTTGCTATATGGCTCCTTTGTAGAGTAAGTTATCCTTGGTAAACCAGTGATCGTAGGTAGAGTGCATTCCATAGTATAGGAGAGCAATTTCCGCGGTGTAAAAGCATTGTATTAACCTGATGTCATCTGGTATTTGTGCTGCCATGTTGGTACACCTAAGCATTGCTTAGTTATTACCACTGTCACCACATCAGGGCAATACAGAAAATGTTATTACGTTCGTACATGCAAGATGACCAAAATATTATTAGTTACCCCCTGCTTGTTCATGAAATACGGGCAAATATCTACGGTCTGGTGCCATATTCCATGAGGCCGAAGGCCGAATGGAATATGGCACCAGACCGTAGATATTTCCCGTATTTCGTAAGAACAAGCAGGGGGTAACGATTTTATCTTTTTAAGTGTAAGTGCTAACCTTCTTTTCACTGATTTCCCCTCGTGAATGATGTTGAAATCGCCGGCTGTCAGCCATGACCATGTTGACTTTAGTTTAGGCCTACGTCTCGCGAGCTGATTACTGCATGCGCGCGTACAAATACGGTACGTACTGTACACGCCATAAGATAACTTCCAGTACTGCAGTAGCCAGATATTGCTGTCGTCGTTTGTCAAGCGTCTAGTGGTATGTGCGTAATACGCTTGAGGACCACGCGCTGTCCATTTGTTTTGTACAGGATTAGCGCGCACTTTCCTAAAAGTGTCTTTGGTACACGCGCAGCTAGCTGTCTAATATCATGACGTCATATCACGGAATACGGAATATATTCAGTGGTGGATTTAGCGCATGCACACAATATGACCTTATCACGGAATACGGGATATATTCAGTGGTGATTGACCAATGAGATTACAGAATTCACGATCACTAAAAGATACAATCTTAAATCCCCCCCCCCCCCAATTGCTTTATCACCCATCTTTTCTCTCCATCCAGGCCCCTAATTCTACCCCTGTTAATCTGAATTATTTAGCTTTCTAAATCCTTGGAACAACCCATTTGTTTGAATTTGCACTATAAGATTCATTTCATGTGGATGACACGAGTCATGTTCTGAATTTTTGTTGCCAGGGTTTGAGCTCGGCTTCTCCCTCACCAACCCACGAGCCCTGGTGATATGGGAAGCTCAGTTTGGAGACTTCCACAACACGGCACAGTGCATCGTGGACCAGTTCATCTCCACAGGACAGGCTAAGTGGTATAGGCAGAGCGGCCTCGTCATGCTCCTGCCTCATGGACATGAGGGAATGGTGAGAGAGACATCGAATTTCATTTCTTTCCTCAAAATATTATGATATCTGTGCTGGGAGTGGTATCATCTGATTGTTTCATGACTGCTCCTCCAGGGCCCTGTTGCTGGAAACTTTGTGTTTAAACGCAACTTGAAAAAAATCAAATACAAACCCCCCAAAATCACATGGAACTTTGCATTTAAACGCAAGTCCATTGCTGAAAGAACTGCTGTTTGGTTTCGTGTACAAATATCAAACACTACTTTGATGAATCAAACACAACTTTGCGTTTGATTCTGATCAAACATAAAGTTGCATTTGATTCATAATGGTCAATAAAACTGCCAACATTGTACCCAAAAAAGACATTGTCACTACCAGTATGCTGATATTTTGTTCAATATAGGTTTATTGAATTGTGTAAAGTACAATCAGTCACTAAAACAATGCAGAAATTCATTCATTCCTGTTGAAGACATTGAGGCTTCTGTGCAGAGAAATGAGTTTTGTATAGTATATCCTTTAGAGGAACTATTGGGCAGCAGCTGATTAAAGAGTGTGGCTTTATTGTTTGTTTCTTTGTCATTGTTTTTTGGGATGCAGGGACCTGAGCACTCAAGCGGAAGACCCGAGCGATTCCTGCAGATGTGTAACGATGATCCAGACATGATTCCTGTGAGTAAGATGAGAGCTGCCTTTCGCCTGGGTCTTCTCTTTGTCTGATCATTCTCTTTGCTTATTCTACTACCAATGTATTTCCATTTGCGCCAACATGACCCTATACTCTTTGTGTGGTGCTGAGTGAGATTCATAGATATTTAGTAGTTGGACTATATTTTTTCCTATATTCAGGGTTCCCAGCCGATCAGGGAAATCAGGGAAAATTATTTTACTTTTTTCCAGTCAGGGAAAAGTCAGGAAATTTTGATTGGCCCAAAAATTGAAAGTGTTTATACTGCAAATAATTCACCGCAGCAACATAGAAAATATGTGAAACTGGAAATGAGTCGAAATAATTATCATGAAATTTTGAAACCTCATCAGGGAAAAATCAGGGAATTTGGTTTTCTTAAAATGCTGGGAACCCTGTAATATTTTTTTCAAATGTCAGATGAATGTGTGTCTGTGGGCCCAGACAGAGTTTGAGAACCATGCTATGCTAAAGATGAGTAAATGATAACTCAAGATTTCTTCCCCACCTGTCTCAACCTGTCCCGCAGGAGAAGAATGGCGACCTTGTGGTGAAGCAGTTGTACGACTGTAACTGGCAGATTCTCAATTGCAGCTCCCCAGCCAACTTTTTCCATGCCATCAGACGGCAGATCCTCTTGCCGTTCCGCAAGCCGGTGAGTATTGCCCACCTAAACCCCTCTTACTCATTCTCCTGAAATCGTACGGCTCCTTTTCTTTCATCTCCAGAGTGAGAGGTCAGCTGAATTAGTAACTGAGGTGTTTTTTAAGGTATACAGTGCACTCCCGTCATAATGAACATGGTTATAATGACATTCCGGTTACAACGAAGCAAAAATTCAGGCAGCAACATCATCCACTCTATGTATTTTTATTGTTTATAAAGAAATTTCGATATAACGAAAAAAAAATCTGCTGGTCCCAAGGACTTTGTTATAATGGGAGTCCACTATATGTGTATTACATTCAACTTATCGTGTACTGATGATATCTTTCACCTATGTATCACCAATGCTCATGGTTCTTCCCCCCCCCCCCCCCCAAACAGCTGGTCATGTTCACACCAAAGAGTCTGCTTCGACTACCCGAGGCCAGGTCCTCCTTTGATGAAATGCAGGAAGGTCAGTAAACTTTTCACTTACTCTCCAAGTCTTGCTACAGAAAGCATGTTGTTTTAGTTTCTGTAAGTCAAATTTCATATGTAGATCAAGCTTGTTTAGAACTTTAGGGATAAGTTAATAAGAGCTTTCATCATGGCCAAAGCAGAAGTATCCAAGTAGCCATCTTTGTACAGTAATTTGACATGTGGATGAAGATTGATAAATGATGATGATTATAATGATTAACATTTGTATGGTGCTTTATACAATGTTTCCAAGTGCAGTTGAAAGATTACAACAAATTGAAACATACAACATTGACAGACAGGATGGGCTTACTAGAACGAAGAATTACCAGGTATCCACAAGCATAACTAAATAGATTTGTTTTAAGTCTAGATTTCAGTATGTTTAACGACTAGTTATCATGGACATGGGATGGTAGAGAATAATGTTAGACAACTCTGTACCAAAGTTGATTAGAAAGGTGTGGAGTGGATTTTGAAGACTGGTATGCCACCAGGGAATGTTTCATTTATCAATGTTCTTATTGCTATGCTAGGCACATTCTTCCAGAGGGTGTACCCAGAGACAGGCTCAGCATCACAGAACCCAGAGGGTGTCAAGAAGCTCATCTTCTGCACAGGCAAAGTGTACTATGAGCTGGTGAACCAGAGGGATGCTAAGGGACTCACTGACTCCATTGCAATCGCCAGGATGGAACAGGTTAGACCAGTCTTTTCCCCCTCTCAATACCTCCCACTTTCTATCTCTCCCTTACCCTCTCTCATTTCCTCTCATTCTCTCCCTAATAACATTAAAAACTTACTGGCATGTCTCATTATCCATTCTATGATAAATATCTCATTGAGATAAATTAATTTCTTTTTTGGGAATAAGTGTTTTCATACAAGAGTATTCAAGGGACAAAAAACAACTGAATATAAACATTTCTACAGAAAAAGTTTGTCTTACTCAACAACTTACAAAGGAGATTAGAAAGATTAGAATTAAGAAAGCAAAAGCTGTGGTACGCAGGCTCGCATGTGACCAAGATCAATGATAGATATCCACAGATATGTTTAAAGTGTGGCTCAATGTCGGCTTCAACTTCTTCGACCTCCCTCTCCTCACAGATTTCACCTTTCCCCTTTGACCTTGTGCTGGATGAGGTCAATCGCTACCCCAACGCTAAGCTGCAGTGGGTGCAGGAGGAGCACAAGAATCAGGGCTACTGGACCTACGTCCAGCCAAGAATCCTGAATGCCATTGAACACCAAAGACCGCTGGGGTAAGTATCCCCAATCCCCCTCATTTTCATGTTACTGCTGCTTCTAGTCAAGACACAGTCCTATTTCATGGATTACATCACAAATAAATTACATCAAATCATGACATCAAAACTGAAGCTATTTTAGAAATAATTTTCTATAAAAACTGAAGCTATTTTAGGCATCATTTTGCTAAGATTTTAATTTCCTGCAATATGCTAACACCATTTATGATTTGTATGTATGTATTGATCTATTGTTTGAATCAAGGTTTCCCGTCAACGTCATTTCACATTGGCTCTGTAAAGAAAGTAGGTAGAAACAATGCAAAATGCCCAAATTTGTTTGATTTTTAAAGGCGTTCTAGAACATAGCTTTGTTATCTAATCAATGTGAATAGAAACAATGCAAAATGCCCAAATTTGTTTGATTTTTAAAGGCGTTCTAGAACATAGCTTTGTTATCAAATCAATGTGAATAGATATTCCAAAATCTCCCCCATCATGACATAGTGTGCCGTAGAGCCTAAAGTGTCAGAGAAATCTTTTTAGTATGAAATGACTGAATCAGGAGACCTGATATTTCATTCACTACTCACTGTCTTTCCTGTGCATCTGTCTGCAAGTCTTGTATTTCTCTTTCATTCCTCCTCCAGGTATGCTGGCAGGGCAGCATCCGCTTCCACGGCAACCGGAAACAAGAGCACCCATGTGAATGAGCAAGAGGCTTTCTTTACCCAGGCGATGAGTCTGGACTAACCTGCTCCCATGGACATCAGAAGCTTAATGCAAAATGGGCCATTTAGCAGCAGAGTGACTCGCTCTGCTTTGCCCCCCAAAACAAAACAAAACATGGATGGAGCTTGAACAATGATGCCAGCAATAGACAAACTTCAACCCGAAGATTCTTGTTAGCTAAAAGGGCTGGAGTCGTTTCATGCATGCAAACTTTTGACTGCATTCACTGCATCTGACACAAAATCTTGTTTATGTATTTGAGAACCATCCTAGTACATTAGACATATGTAAACTTGAGTTTGTAAAAGTGATGTTGCAATAGATGTTAAAAACCAGATAACAAAGATTAAGACTTTGAATCTCAAATTCTCTGGCATCAAGGCATCGTTTCTCTAGCCAGTGGCTGAAACCACGGGTTGGTTTCTTAACAAATATTTCCTGGTTCTTTTTTGTGAGCTAAAGTGTGATAACATGTACAAGACTGGAATTGATGTAAAACCAACGCAAAATTTCATTTTATACCAATGAGCTCTGGGAACAATGAAAAGCCAACGTGTAAGCTACTCGCCAGTTTTGGATATAAACACTCGTGCGAGCCAGAGTATTGTATTGCATCCGTATTCACAAGTAGTGGAATGCTGTGCATTGGCTTGTCTGTGTGTTGTGCTCGGAAATTTCCAACCAAATAGTTAATAACACCAATTTAAATGAGAGCTCTGAATAAGAAGTGCCTTTGCTTGATTCCTAACCCTGGTGAATGGAGTAGCACGAATGGCCGGTGTAATCGTAGAGCATTTTTTAACTTATTGTCAGTGAGATTTGTTGGCCGTCTCTCTTCTGCTGCGTGTTGAGCGGAAACCGCTGGAGGAGATTGACCTACCTTTGCCATATTTATAGCAATTTATGCAAGTCTGCATTTCTGACTAGTTTGAGCTTCCAGACAAGTTTAGTGCTCTTGTTTTGCACCAAATTTCTGTCGTGTATGTAACCATTGACAATAGTGATGTTATGCTTTTTGACGTAGATCTTTGTAGTGTTTGGGAAAATCTCGCAGGAGCTCATCAAAGCTGGTAGCTCTTCTGCCTACTTGAGCCTTTGGGGCCTACCAAAGGTGACAACAAATGAATTGCATACTGAATGTCCCGACTGGGTTCGTGTTCGTGGAATCTGCATTGTACAAAATGGATATAGTTTGGAGTGGCTTAGTCGTTTTTCACTTGTGAGTGAGAATCCCGTACTAACCGTCAAAAGGTCGTTATGTCTGTCATGTATTTTCTCTTTTCTTTGACATTTTCTGGATCGAAATGAGATGGACAATCCAGTACACGTGCGAGATATGGACATCATCAAGTAAACTCAGGACATCAGTAGACATTGCCAAGTGAATAACATGAAAAGATGCAAACATATTCTGGTAGCTATAAGATTGGTGATGGCTCTTCCTGTTATTTTGAACTTTAATCGTGGCGTGTCTGATAAAAATCAGTGATACACCATCAAAAGATTGATGGCTCTCATTCTAAATGCAGACAGTCTTATTGTATTGCCATACAGGTATGGCTTAGCATAGCAAGCTCCCATGGAGATCAGCCTACAGGGGCTGTATATGTACTAGTCTCCATGACGACACCTGAAATAGATGCCCGTCAGTATCGTGTCTAATGAAACAAAATGTTCAAGTAAAACCAAGCTTTCGTTATCACGTGAAGATTGGAAAAAATATTGAGCTTTCAGATCATCTTTATCTGGGCTGTGTGCTTACTACATGTTGACTTATTGGTGATCACAATCCATTTGGTCGAGAAATTTCAAATTGAATTATCTGCAAGCGTTTTCAAGGTGATATATTATTGTGTGTTGCCATGTCGTATTTGTTTTATCTCGCCCATCCTGGGGCAAAATTTGGAATGATTTCTGTGTTTGTTGTCGCAAAGGGATTCAGACCAGATGTATTTGTTGTGTATCATATTGGTTAAATGAAAATGCTGGCAGAGTTGAAGGAGGAAAGTGAGCAAACGTGTGAAGATGAACTATAAATTAAATGAAACTTATTGAGAATTCAACTTGACATCTTGTCTTCAGAGTTCATGATTTTTATCTACAATGCTGATGACTGCGTAGCTGTGCATGGAGTGAAGAATTTGTTGTTTTGAGAGCGAAAGAGAGAAGTCCTTGCAGAGAAGCGAACAAGATTGGTAAGACATGAAGCTTTCGCATATTTAGGGAGCGAATTCCCCTAGATCTCAAGGAAATTGTAAGGAATTTAATACATGTATCCTCCAGCTTCTAGGTTTTCTGGTATGCAAATGCAATTTGTATTTATGCTAGGTGTGAAAGTTCTTACATTTTGGTTCAATCATCACTTTTTTTTGTTTTGTTTACAAACATTTGTCTTGCACCATGCCCCACCTTGTAGAACAAGACAAAATTAAAATAGAATGTGATAGTAGATGCACCATAAGGGAAAGTGGGCAGCGCAGATTGTCTTTTGTTGAACAGCTGATGCTGAGCATGAAGATGTTTGAACTGAGCCAGTTTACGACAAATTTACAAGTAGACTTTTTTTTTTTTTTTGTCTCTTGAAAATCTAGTAAAGCCTTCTCCATCCACCTGTTCAAATGCGGTATATGGTATTCCAATGCTTACATTCCAGTGTGCATGCATTAGCTGTTGCTACGTTAGGCCAGCCTTGAGCAAGCTTTCTGTTTCCAGAAACATTCTGTTTATAAAGGTATGTGTGACATTTAAATAGTTTAATGTTATTGAACCGGTTTACCCCCCCCCCCCCCCCAACACACACACACAATGGTATTATGCAATCAACCCAGATCCTACATACATTACCTATGGATAACCAACTTCAAAGACTTGCATTTCAAAGAAGCTATACATGCTTAAGAATACACTTGATCCTCACACATTGGCCGAATGTGAAATAAAAGCTGAACCCGCCTGTGGTTGGTGCGACATCAAGGAATGAACATGAAACTTGGTATCATACGCTCAAAAACATGCACATACAAACACACATTTAAAACGCCTTTAGGATATGACGCAGGTGCTCATCCTTGTGAAAAGAGAACATGATTTGCCCATGCCCCCAAGACTTGTCATCGTATTAATAGAACAATGTGCCATGTGTCACCATCTCCCTTTTGGTTTGGCTCCGAGAATATGACCGAAAAACGGCCCGACACATGCCTCCCACCATTGAGTCACAATAGCATTGCCTACCTTTATAAAACACACACACGCACGCACACACACGCACACACACACACACACACACACACCATCTGTAACGGCACTACTGTACATATGCCCTTTCAGGAGCACCAGCCCATGTGACATGCTGTTTTTCCTATGTTAACAAAAACTAAAAAGAAAGGGTATAAGTAGATAAATGAATAGATGATTAGTAAATGAAAGAGAAAGAGAGTAAATAAGAGAAAGAATTATATATGAATTAAATGGTAAGCTTGTTTCATTAGATTTTCAGGCAATTAGTAATTTTTTAATTAAAAGCAACTTCATGAAGACAAAAAAATCTTGAAACTACATGATTAGTCTTGCATTCATTATACCACCATAACAAAAATAAACAACTTATACAGCCATAATACATACGTCTGTGATGGTCCGATATCATAATTGCCAGAACTTCACTTCTCTTGTTATGATAAGGGAAGTTCGAGGGACGGAGTTCCAGCTGGCTGTAATTATTCAAGCAGTTGCCAGTTTTGGGTTGATGTACAAAGGAATTCCACAGGTGCATTTGTGCCTTTGATTATCAGGGTTTGATGCTGCAATCTTCCTGAGCAATCTGAAGATTAATTTTGAATATTAACATAACGTTGACCATATTTTGCTTGTATATTTGTTCAATGAAATGAAATTCCACTTAATAATAAAGCATAGAAAAACAAAAGTCATTCCAGTCCAGGAATATGTGCAAAAGTGTAAATCAGAGCTGTATCATTTGAAAGTTCTTGAAACTGTACCCTTCTGGAAAGCCGGTTTTATCACTTTTTCACATCACTCCGACAAATCCCGAGAGCGGACTAACTTTACCTTGGGCTAAATAGTTTTTTTTTTTTTTTTTTAAACCTTTTATACCGGGGATTAGCTCGCTTCAGATGCGGAGCTGAAGCGAGCCAACCCCCAGTATAAAAGGGGTATGTGACTGATATGGAGTAACCTTCAAGTATGATTCTTTATTGGTAGATATATCAGATTAGTGTCTGGGCATGCCCAGTGGAGTAATTTTCATTTTTATAAACATCATTTTTTTTTTTTGTACGCAATTTCTATTCGCGCATCCCGTGTATTAATTCACCATTGTCATGCTTACACATACATCACCTTCTTTGATACGTATAGGGATGGCGAAATGTTATCTTCCTCAGAAATTGGCGGACGATTATACAATGAGACACGAGTCAATTGTCTTCCTATCTGCGCGCCAGATATAATTTGGCACATGCTTCTAATTTTTTCGAGTGGCTGCAGTTGTGACTCCGTTCTCTTGAATCTCCTTGCTATTCCTGATTACTGGTGCTGTCTTTAGTCTATAGTCAAATCACCTGGATACTCGGCGGCGCTGATCATGATTTCAAAGGAGATCGGTTCTTCTTTCTCCATCTCTAGCTCCATTCTTATCTTAAAAAAAGAATCGGACATACGATAACAGGTAATGGAATTTCAACGTTAAACATGTTTTCGCAAAACGAAGGCATGAACAGCGTCTTTAAAACTTGAGGCAGAGACGGGACATGCCTCATGACATTTACTGACGTAAATTAGTTTACATAGTTATGAAAGCATGAGCTTTCCTCGTCAAGCGATTCCTCCCATCATTAAATCAATACTGACTAAATACTACTAGTATCAGGAAAATAGTGAATTTAGAAACACTTTTGTTGCTCTGTTGATGGTTAAAGGCTGTATCTCACCAACGGAGACGTCTCCGCGACATCTCCAGCGTATCAGTGTGGCGACGTCTCTGAGACGTCTCTGAGACGTCGCGGAGACTTCGCGAAAAATCGAACATGTTTGAATTTCTTGCGACTCCTCAGAGACTGTGTAATTTTCAGGAGACGTCTCGAAGACGTCACGGACACGTCTCTGCAACTAGCAAAATCTGGAGTCGCGAACTAGTCGCGAATTAGTTTCAAGCCGGGTGAGATAACCCCCTTTACCATTTGAACGCGCAGTTATCTCCACGCTTTTGCCCATCAGTACCGTCAATGAGCAAGGCGAGGACTACAAAAGAGCAGGGGTCTGTTCATGAAGTCATCAAATAAAAGTCTTCACATTAAGGCCCGAATTCACGAAGGTGGTACAAATGAAACCATGGTTTAAACCATGGACAACTAAACCATGGAGCGCCAAGTGTCGCACGGAATATTTCGCTACGAAATTGGTCATTTCGTCGACAAAATGACCGCTTCGTTAACTAAATTATCATTTCGTGGACGAAATGTTCATTTAGTTACAAAATGTTGTTATTTCGTTACAAAATAATCATTTCATCGACGAAATGACTGATTTCGTAACGAAATATTCCATGCGACACCTGGCGCTCCATGGTTTTTGTCCATGGTTTAAACCATGGTTTCATTTGTACCACCTTCGTGAATTCGGGCCAAAATGTCAGAATGGCCAAAGTTGCTCATAATAAAATGTAGCTATGAGAGAGGTTTAAATCCAGTTCATGACGTCTCTCATAATTCTGTCTTATGAGCGAAAAAGTCTCTTCTAATACATATCTGTCTCTATATTCACACATCAGGATAGACTTACGGCATTTAGGCCTACGGCTGGACCGCTTCTTCACGTTTTACTGTGCAATTTGCGGCGCATTGCCAAGTCACTTATGGTATGGGTAGGATGTACCCGTTTCTGGCTGATCGTTTCGAGGGACTTAGTTAGTATCAGCTGGCTCTCGTTTCCTTTTTGCACAATGTCATTTGTTGCGGTTATCTATTTTTTCCTTTCTTTCTTTTTTTCTTTTGCAGTTCGATTCTTATACAGGTGTTTCATGCATGTCTTCGTCTACATCGAACCCATGCCCAATTGTACACCAGATTGGCTTCAAGAAAGAAAAAAAAAAGTCGTTTTATAAATGAATATTTGCTTTTGTGGATGTAATGGCATGCTTCCTTTACAATATTTTGATATCCCGCCTGAAGAGGATGTCTTTGGGCTTTAGTTTTAATAGAAGTTTTGTTTGTATACTTCTCTTTGAACTGCCGGAGTGTCCTGCGCGATCTTCTGACAGACACTGGCATTCTGACACACGAGTCTTTCGTATTCATAAAAAAAGCCCCAACCCCCCTCCCCCCCAAAAAAAAACACAAAAACAACCTCGAATGCCATTGGTCGCGCGAGTATTACTTTTCTTTAAACTGGCCTAGCGAGATAATGGGATGGATGATTATAAACATATAATGTGCAGATATGCTCTTGTGTACGCCTTGATTATTATTTTTGCTTACATTGTATGTGAATGGGGGTGGCGCTGTATGAACGACTGCCATGTGTTTAACGTGTGGCTACTCATATATTTTAAGTGTGATGGCATTATTCACTGTGATTACCCCTGAGTAATATACAATATTTACTTATATATATATATATATATATATATATATATATATATATATATAATGTGAGCAAAGAAAATGGGTTTTCATCGGGATTCGAACCCGATATATATATATATATAATTTCCTACTCTACGGCAATACAAGCATCCACAAAACTGTGAAACAAAACAGAGATAGTCTGTGAGACCACATCAGATAGCCAAAATATACACAGGGGACAAATCAAATCTAGTGGACTACTTCCGCTTGGCACGAAATGGAAGAGCTAACATCTTAAGTCCGGTGGACGCAGTGCTATAATTATACTTGGCAGCAGCAAGATCCAACTCATCCCCAGAATCTCTCCAGTTGTTAACAGAACATTGCTCACTTTGTTAACAGAACAGTGCTGCCCTAGATCGGTGTTCGTCCCAAACCCGTAAAGGGGCATTCCGGACGATTTTCATAATTTCACATCATGTAGTACATAAATCAACAGCTCCATGTATAGATCCATGGAATTTATTGTGGTCCTTGAGCAGAGAAACCAATAAATTGAAAATCTTAAACAAATTACACTGAACAGTGATGATGACATCAGAGCCTCATATATTTCAGAAATGTAGCAGTGTAATTCCATTACAATACCGCTTGCTCAACAAGTTCACCTGTGAAAAATCCATGCATACCGTCTTCTTTTGTTCTGCTTCCTTGAGCCCCAACTCATGCATTCTTATGGTGAGGCTGTCATGTCATCATCCTTGTTCATTGCAATTCACAATAAATTTTGAAAACATTCTCATTACTTATCCTAATCACTATAAATTCTGAAACTCTGTACTCAGTTTGACTAATTTATAGTTCTTCAAATGTAAAAATCTGAAAATCACCCGGAAGTCTCCTTTAACTCTCTTTGCTCGTGTGGTCAGAAGCTATAGTGTGTGTATGTGTGCCACACACACACACATTAACCTGACATAAACCCAAAGGATGTAAATCAACTTTGGAATAAATGCGAGGGATCGCCGAAGCGATGCTGCTTTTTGTAATATATTTTGAAACAAGGAACAGAAAACTGACCAGAAACAAATAATAAATAGCGAAAACTTTGAGCAAAGAAAATGGGATTTCATCGGGATTCGAACCCGAGACCTCCGGATTACTAGACCGGTGCTCTACCGACTGAGCTATTGAAAGCCCTAGATCGGTGTTCGTCTTTGCTCGTGTGGTCAGAAGCTATAGTGTGTGTATGTGTGCCACACACACACATTAATTAACCTGACATAAACCCAAAGGATGTAAATCAACTTTGGAATAAATGCGAGGGATCGCCGAAGCGATGCAGCTTTTTGTAATATATTTCGAAACAAGGAACAGAAAACTGATCAGAAACAAATAATAAATAGCGAAAACTTTGAGCAAAGAAAATGAGTTTTCATCGGGATTCGAACCCGAGACCTCCGGATCACCAGACCGGTGCTCTACCGACTGAGCAATTGAAAGCTCTAGATCGCAGTACGTCCCAAACCCTTAACTCTCTTTGCTCGTGTGGTCAGAAGCTATAGTGTGTGTATGTGTGCCACACACACACACACACACACACACACACACACACACACACACACACACACACATTAACCTGACATAAACCCAAAGGATGTAAATCAACTTTGGAATAAATGCGAGAGATCGCCGAAGCGATGCAGCTTTTTGTAATATATTTTGAAACAAGGAACAGAAAACTGACCAGAAACAAACAATAAATAGCGAAAACTTTCAGCAAAGAAAATGGGTTTTCATTGGGATTCGACCCAGATATATATGTATATATATATATATATATATATATATATATATATATATATATACAGTTGAACCTCTCTTATCCGGCCTCCCTTTATCCGGATCTCTCTATTATACGGACGCAATCTCGCCGTGATTTTTTTTTTTTTAATAATTACGGGAGGAAAGGGGGATTCCCAACTCCTTGAGAACTCCTGCACAAACACACATGAATTACATATTACTTCCAACATTAACATACACCTCTATTTTGGGGTCTGTTACTGAGTGTAACAATGAAAATGTTGCAGTATACACATTACTACATGTGGTACTACAATGGGCTACATCAGTAGGACCTACATGTGTATGTGTATGTATAAAGCATTGAGTCTCCCGTATCCGGCCAAATCCCTTATCCGGATGAGCCCCGGTCCCGACTTGTCCGGATACGAGAGGTTCAACTGTATATATATATATATATATATATATGTATATATATATATATATATATATATATATATATAATGTGTGTGTTTGTAATGTAAACATCTCGTGACTTTTCAGTTGTTTTTATCGAAGATAAATTAATAATTTCCTACTCTACGGCAATACAAGCATCCACAAAACTGTGAAACAAAACAGAGATAGTCTGTGAGACCACATCAGATAGCCAAAATATACACAGGGGACAAATCAAATCTAGTGGACTACTTCCGCTTGGCACGAAATGGAAGAGCTAATATCTTAAGTCCGGTGGACGCAGTGCTATAATTATACTTGGCAGCAGCAAGATCCAACTCATCCCCAGAATCTCTCCAGTTGTTAACAGAACAGTGCTCACTTTCTTCTTGTAGCATGTGCTTAATCATAATGTTCTAATGTCTGCTGTTCATATTGCTCTATAAACGCACACACAATGTATATCACATATTTATATAATTGTGTGTGTGTTCGTGTTGTATTTCCTTCAAAAACATTGAATATATATACATGTATATATATATATATGTGTGTGTGTGTGTGTGTGTGTGTGTGTGTGTGTGTGTGTGTGGCACACATACACACACTATAGCTTCTGACCACACGAGCAAAGAGAGTTAAGGGTTTGGGACGAACACCGATCTAGGGCTTTCAATAGCTCAGTCGGTAGAGCGCCGGTCTGGTAATCCGGAGGTCTCGGGTTCGAATCCCGATGGAAACCCATTTTCTTTGCTCAAAGTTTTCGCTATTTATTATTTTTTTCTGGTCAGTTTTTCTGTTCCTTGTTTCAAACTATATTACAAAAAGCTGCATCGCTTCGGCGATCCCTCGCATTTATTCCAAAGTTGATTTACATCCTTTGGGTTTTTGTCAGGTTAATGTGTGTGTGTGTGTGGCACACATACACACACTAAAGCTTCTGACCACACGAGCAAAGAGAGTTAAGGGTTTGGGACGAACACCGATCTAGGGCTTCCAAAAGCTCAGTCGGTAGAGCACCGGTCTAGTAATCCGGAGGTCTCGGGTTCGAATCCCGATGAAAACCCATTTCTTTTGCTCAAAGTTTTCGCTATTTATTATTTGTTTCTGGTCAGTTTTTCTGTTCCTTGTTTCAAACTATATTACAAAAAGCTGCATCGCTTCGGCGATCCCTCGCATTTATTCCAAAGTTGATTTACTGGTCAGTTTTCTGTTCCTTGTTTCAATATATCTATATCTATATCTACATATATATATATATATATATATATATATATATATATATATATATATATATGATATATATATATATGATATATATATATCATATATGATATATATGAATATACGTAAGTAGAGTGTGAACTGCAATATGGCTGACAGTGCTCAACTATATAGGAGCCCATGTAGTACAATATATAGTAGGATGGAAGGCGTTGCTTTATTAGTGACTTAGCTGTACAGTCTCTTTCAGCCGAAGCATCGTCAGCTGGACAGTCTGTTTCGGCCGAAGCCTCGTCAGCAACTAAAATTAGTTGCTGACGAGGCTTCGGCCGAAACAGACTGTCCAGCTAAGTCACTAATAAAGCAACGCCTTCCATCCTACTATATATTGTACTATATATGAATATATGAATATATGAATATATATATATATATATATATATATATATATATATATATATATATATATATATATATGTATATATATATATTATATATATATATATTCATATATATATATATATATTATATATATATATATTCATATATATATATATATATATATATATATATATATATATTTCAGCACATGTTCATAGCTGTGAACAAGAAATCTATGGAAACCGTTCATCTTTGACATCCAAACAGAGAAAAAAAAAACTCACATAAAACAACAAAAATCTTTTCCCATTATGCAAAAAGTGTTTCTGATATCCACCATAATTGGAGACCTCGGGGAATCGACACTGATTCACGTCCGAATGGCCGGAAACCATGTTGTCAGGCTCGGTGAACGGCCGCTGTCTTGTAAACGTGAGGCTCGGAACTATTACTGTTATCTATAGAACCGTCATGTCCATCAACACTTATGTGTTCAAGAGCAAACTTAGATATGATTAGCATAAACTCAGGAACGGCAGAACGAATCACTTATCAGATTCACTCTTGATTCGAGAGTTGATTTTTTTTTTTTTTTTTTGTCATTTTGAAGAAGGCACATCATTCGATCTGCAGTGTATTCAAGGAAATATCTTTCAGGACAAACTTTTAAGGCTCGCACACAACTAGCTTAAAGTTGTTTCCACTGTACCTTAAAAAGTCGTGATGTGAAGATAATAAGCTGTCATTAATTTGCGCGGGAAGCTATTTTACAGCCCAACGTGATTCGGACCAGGTTTGGCATTCAGACACGAAGCTGTTTTGGAATCCTACCTCAGGCAAGCAGTAATCTCTCAAGGCCCACAAAAGTCACGTGAAAATGAGGTTAACGTGCACATTTATTAACGAAGTTAGGAAAAGCAGACAGTTTACTACAAACAGATATCTTCCAGTTTAAAGGCACTGTGTAATGCAGCTGCATGTTGACTTGTGTTGATTTATGATACCCTCAACATTACTTATGTGGCGAAACTAATACCTGAATATATACGTTCCATATTATTTTACAGTAATTTTTCCGCAATTTTTATTCAGATTACTTGGATACGCTCACAAAAGAAAAACAACAGAAATAATAACAAAAAAACTTTCAAAGCAAGACTCTTCTTGTGGCCTCATCTGTCAATCACTGCTAAAATACTAATATGATTAACATAAGACATTTGAACGCACTTTTCCCTAGACCGAGCATTATTTACATGTTTCCGTGCAATGTCTTTTGTTAGTCATATCACTTACTTTATAGGTAAAGGTGCATACCAATGTCCTTTGTTAATCGTTTTAGTACTTTAGCAATGATTAATAGATGAGGTAATAGGCAGAAGCTTGGTTTGATCTTTTCTTCTTCTTTTTTTGCGAGCGTATCCAAGTAATCTGAAGAAAAATAGTAGAACAATTATTGTAAACTCTATGGAACTCATAAGATCTTCGATTCGCCACACAAGTGATGTTGAGGGTATCATGGATAAACACAAGTAAACATGAATTTATATTGCATAATAGGTCCTTTGCTGAGTACGAATACTGCAACAATTTTTCATCTTTCATATATGACATTGTGTCAAATGTACTTTACTTCTTAGCAAACCAACTAAACACAATGTGGAAATGTCACAAAAGTGTAGCGTGTCTAAGCTCAATTTTGAACAGCTGTTGAGTCTCGCTGACGCACATACTCACGACGTTCGTACACACAAGCATCAAATTCCAGGAATAGGACATTTCCGTTTAGACAGTTTTTGATTTCGATTGAAATCAGTTTGGTCATGGTGCGACTGAGCTCAGCACAGCCAGTCAAAAATGACTATTTTTTGTTTGACATGCACATAATGCAGCATGATTACATTTGCATGAGTAATAGCGATGGCGGGGTATGTTAAGAAATTATCGTAGTTTTATACACTGTAGAAGCTCAATATATACCATCGTTCTCAAAGTTTGGCGAGTTTGGCCACAGGATCTCCCCCCCCCCCCCTTTCTCTCTCTCACTCTCTCTTAATTTCTCCGTCTTTACGTCGATGTTGCTTATACTATACTATAGCAGACCAAAAATAAAGTAAAGGCATTTCAACATTGGGTATTCAGTTTGTTTATACTTGTTGCTGTGTTAAGCAAGCCTCCTGTAAACTTTCTGGATGACAGGTACAAAAATTGTTATCATAACGTGTACATGACAGTATTTGCACATTAAAGCCACTACTTACCATATGTAGATATGCAAAAAACTCCTTAGTGCTTCATAGTTGTTCTAAAATGTGAGTTACGAGTCGAAATCACCAATGTAAAAATGTCGATCAATATATAATGAATGTAAAGTATTGTTAAAAATACAAAATGTTTAGTTCATTAAATCTTATTTCCAGAATACATACCATATCACGTAGAATCACTCAAAAATCTTTGAGAGATCCCTGAGGTCACTCCAAAATTAGTGAAAATAACACTTTCACTAAAAATTCATTCAAATTTCACTGTAAACTCACTCTATTCTGTTATTTTTCCTTCAAGAGTAAACGTTTTCACTCGCTTATTTTTAGAGAGAGAGAGTAAATAACCCCAAGCTAGCAAGGTTTTTTTTTTTTCGCTTAGTCTCCTTTATTACAAACCATGCATGCAAATTTAGTCAGCTACATTTAAAGAAATATATTCAGCTCACATACGTATATACATGTAATTTCTTACGTTTATCATGCGTTATAGGAAAGTATGATTATTTTTTCGAAATATATATAACTGACCTAGAAGCTGATATAAAGAGATATATTTGAGCAGACACCACAATGTGATACATTTATAATTCCATCATTTTCTGATTATACATTGATACCTTGAGTAATTTGTTAGAATAGAGTTGTTAACAAGCTTATCATAATCACTGCAGCGAGGTAGCTTTACTTTAGTGACGGACAGTCCGGTATATTTGGCATTGCGTAGTCTCCAATATTATCGCACAAGTTCGCTGGATAGACATAACTACAGCTTATATCGACTTTAAGACATGGCACCCTTTGGTTTTAGCTACCCATCACCTTGATATTAAAGACTAATACTGGACAACATATATCTATCTTCTTAGTGGTGTCATGTCTTATACCTTCTTGTAAATGAATCGTCATTGTGTGCGAATGAAATCATGATCATATTAATTACTAAAGTTCGTCTATACTAGGATATAAAAATCTGCAAAATTGTTGTCATAACATTATGTGAGACTCGACTTACTATAACCTATGGCAGTCTCTCTACACGCTTATTAACTTTGTTACACTATTACTGTTACATACCATGTAACAACAAAAGATGACAAAGAGAAGTGTTTTACGCAAAGAGGCTTACCCATTAATATGTACAGTACACAATTCATGCGCATGAAACATATTGAATCATAACTTTGTGTGTTGTGATCAGAGAATTATACAAAATGATATAGGATATAGAACACATATACATACGACAAAATATTCTCTGTATGTGATATTTGTTCATAAACATTCGTATATATATATATATATATATATATATATATATAATGAGTATTAGGACTGTTTGTTTTGCTCCCATAGATTCATGGTTATTTTGTTTCCCTCTCTCAAACCATCCATTGGCTAAAATCTCTTTTAAAAACTCGGAGTTTGGAAGAAAGTCATCTTGACCCATTCTAATTGCCCTGCAAGCTTTCCGTTTTATTGTCTGACGCAAACATAGTTCCACTCCACATATCATGTTTTGGATGGAATTAGGTAATATACAGTTCGATGTCATGAATACATTTGCTTGCGGATGAAACCATTCCTTTGACGAGTAGGCCTAATTTTTCAGGTATTACCCTGCTGGAAAGAACACAATGTCCCACAGTGTGAGAACCACAGTGTGAACACAGTGTGTTGAATTCGAGTGTTTTAAAAGTGTGAACACAATGTGAGTCGTCAATTTACAGAGTGTAGGTAAACACTCGGTGAAACCACACCAATGTGGGAAATCATCTTCACACTGTTAAATTTGAGCGTTTTCACATAGTCGACTATGTGACCACACTGTGAACGTCGGGACTGTGAACATACTGTGGGACACTGTGTTCTTTCCCGTATAAGGTAGGTGTGAAACATTACATGCGAATAATGTTTCTTTCCTTTATGGAGCTCATCATCACTCGAGGTATCAATCTGTATCGCTCTCTGTTCATACCACGCTCAGTCACTGCTGAAGGTTGCAATGTTCAGCCTACTGTAGTATTCATGATTACTGAAGCGACATAAACATCTTACATACATACAATCATCCATATTTTGTAATTTTGGAGTGTCTTCATAAAAACCTGCATGAGACAAGTTTCTAATGGCCATGGATCCCGAATAGTCCGTGATCACGACAGCGTTCAGTCTCTGTTCAGAGTCACCTCACACATTATTAGCATCACAAAGATGTATGCAAGCTATCACATTGCTATAATTATACAGTATATCGGAATCCAGACTTGAGGGTTCGTGTAAACTGATAACTGAAGGTATACTCACGGTAGTCATCATGTCATTGTCCACATTGTCCTTATTGCGTATGATTGCAAGTCCTAAAATCGAGCAACTTGTGCCACTGGTATCCAAAATTCGTTGTATGTGGGTCGCTTTCGATAAACCAGGAGCTTTTCGTGTGTGCTGACAACAACGGTTCCCGGTGAAGGCGACGCGAGACGCAACCATGTGCTGACCAGGTTCACCCGCTGGTTTTGTACGACATTCTCCACAAACTTTCCCTCGGGAGTCATCAGATTAACGGATAGGATGTCTTCACCGCCCTTGCTGATGACGGCGACGTACAGGTTGTCGTCGCTGTCCGTTGTGCAGTACGAGTGCTCGCTGGGGCCACCACGAATGGATGACTTCACTGTTCCATTTTGATCATAAACTCTGACGATTGGTCCGTTTTGAGCGCAGGGGTCGCTCACCACGAAGCGACCGGACTTGAAGGTGTGGAGCTGCCACGGGGCACAGCCTGAAGTGCTGACTGCCCGGATCAAATTACCAGTAGTAGTGCTGAAAATCATCACCTTTTGCATGAAGGGGTATCCGGCTAGGATATTGTCATCCTTGTCAACCGCTATGGATGCGAAGCCGGATGCTCCCTGAGTGTCGAAGCGCTTCTTGACTTTGCCATCGCTGCTGAGAAGCTGTAAGGATCCATCTACGCTGGAGACTGCGAAACTTCCATCGCTTAACGCTGCAACATCATGGACCTTGATGTCATCCACGACACGACGGCCGCTGCCATTGACGCTGACGACGTCGACGCCACCAGAGTAATACCCGATGACGAGCTGCCCGTCTTTGTATGACGTCATACCATTCATGACGCAGCGTCGGACGGGAAATTCCACCTGCCGTGCCAGACGCCACACCATATGAGCATGAGTTACCTTTCCAATGAACTGCTTGGGAGTCTCTCTGTCAAAGCGAATCTTTCGAGCAATCTCGAGAACGCGGTCAAGACCCGCCCGATCAAACTTCTTGGACAGCGGTTTGTTGATGGTGATGCCAAAGCTCTCATGCAGAAGCAACATTTCATGGTCCTTGCTCTTCTCCAAGATGATCTCCCCGATGGTATTCACTCTGGAAAGTCTGGACTCGGCTTCCTTGACATTGTACCTGACGCCTTCTACACGTTCGTCCAGAGCATACTGCACCTGCTTCAAGTCATTAATAAGCAGCTGTCGTCGTTCCTCGATCTGTTTGATGTCGTCATTGGCGGCTTGGTTAACCCTATCAATAACTCTTTTGATTTCCGCCATCGCTTCATTCCTACGCTGATCGATGATATAAATGCTGTCAGAGATTTCAGTCGACCTTTTTCTGCCATCGGTAAGAAGCTTTCTCAAGTTTTCTCGAAGTTTAATGGCTGCGCTGGCCATATCCATACAATCATGATGTGGCTTGGAATGGCTGGTCAATATGCAATCACGACACACGGATCGCTTGCACGTGTTGCAGTAGAACTTCAAAAGCTCATGTTCATGCTGTTTGCACACCGGTAATTCATCCGGACCGCTATCGATGCGCTGTATTTTGGTCTTCCCGCTACGAATGTCTGAAATGGGCGTAACCACGTGATCTCTCATGGCGATCTTCATTTTTGCGTGCATCGTGACGCAGTCGTCGCAAAGAACATGGCGACAGTCGTGGCAGTACGAGGTGGCGACCGCATCGTCGTCCCCGCACCAATCGCAGATGGCTTCCATGCTCTTCAGCCTCGACTCGTAAGCTTCGAACTCCTCGAAGTCGTCAACCATGCGGTTCATGATGAAGTTTAGGGGCAGACCCTTGACACCATCACCAGATAACCTGGTGCACTGCCTACAGATCGGGCATACCACGGTGCTCTCCCTGTCATTGGTGGTGGCGCATCGCTCGATACACAGCTCGCAGAACGAGTGGAAGCAAGCCAGGAACCTGGCGCTCTCGAACTTCTGCCAACAGATGCTGCACTCATGCTCCTGGCGGAGTCGATCAATGGTCTCTCGGCCTGCCATATTTTTCTCCATGGACGCGATGACATCTAACCAAATGCGTGAGATATGCTTGGCTAGTCCTCGCAGATTTGGGAAAGATTATGATTCAAGCTCTAACGCCACTCCCGTTGTCTTGTTGTCCTCGCGTTTGTCACATCAGTACCTGGGAAAAAGACAGCAAAGTATAATTAGCATTGCTCTAGATGAACTCATTATGTGTCTCTGGATAGCAATCGTGGCAGTTATTTTCCTTCTAATATGACCTTTTTAAAGACAAACAATTAGGAACTATTACAAAGATTGTGATGATGATAAGAAAAATCATAGATTAATAGTACTAGTTCCAGGTAGCAGACCGAAGACGTAAGATTTAAATTAGTTCTTCCATAAACTCGTTATCATAGTTGTCCAAAATCAAAATATGTTACAAAAAAAAAGAAAAGAAAAAAAAAGATGACTATTTCACCTTCGTCACATATTTCTATTGAATTGATATTTTGTTCTTGTTCGTAATAAGTCCCGGGTTGTGTGTTTGTTTGTTTGTTGTTGTTGTTGTTGTGTGTTTGGGTTTTTTTTTTTTGGGGGGGGGGGCTGTTTTTTTTTTTTTTTTTTTTTTTTTTTTGAGGGGGATGGTTCTCCTGCTGGCAAATTTCTGTGCTCAGTGTTTGTTCTGAATGTGCAACGTTTTTAGTCGTTATTTCCATATTACTACCGCTGCGCTTGTGCTAAACAGACTTTCATTATACTGCTATAGTTTTGGTGACTTTTCTGCGATATCAGTTGGCAGACATTTCAAAAGATAGGGATGTATAGAACACATGATATCACTATAACCATCGTACTGTCTTCTTTGTCGCTAACAGAGCAAGAAATAGGTGAGCGCAGAACTTAGGAAAGTTAGAAGAGGCTAATTCCAGGGTAAAGAACCAGAACTTGTTCCCTCACGGCCCCCACACTCTCCCCCTGTCCAGTCCATTCCGATTGGGAGCGGGGTACCAGAGTCATGTCTATCCCGCTGGTTTCCTGTTATTCTGAATCAGTCGTCACTTCTCCCAGAAGAGGCTCCAAGACGTAGGCATACCTACAAATCTATTTTTGGCTTATGATTTTTTTTTTTCTTTAGTCCTTCGTAACACATACTCTGACACATTCTGACACACATTGGCACCACGTCCAATTCAGGTAGCAGTTAGTATTCTTTCTTTTAAAGGAAAACACTCCTGTATTTAGTGTATGTATTAAATGATATTATGACATACTCAGTGAAAGCCAATGTGGAATTGAATGTGGAATCTGTAGTTTGTTTGTTTGTTTGTTTGTTTTTTGAGGGGGATGCATGATTGGATTAATTTCATGTGTCGCTTTTCTTAGATATGAATATTCTAGATACCTTCTGGGCGAAGGCTTGATTTACAATATCACAGTAATGAGGCGAGGGACTGTTTACTTCTCGTAAAAGATGGAAATCTGTCAATCTTAAGAATTATCTGTTTATATTGTGTGATGTGATGGTGCGCTGCACTATTCTGACACCACAAAATCTTATGGAGATCCCATTCAGAGAGGGCGGGACACGTTACATGATCTGAAACTTTACCATAAAAAATATAACTTTTACACGGATTGTCCGATTTTCTCAAATCTTTCACTAACTGTTCGACTAATCTCTTTTAGGAGATGTTATCATGCAGAAAAACGGAATGTATCACAGGAGTGTGTCGATTCAACAATGTATTCAAATACTCATCATAAAAAGGGTTCAAAAGCTTCCAGGAGGCTTGTCCGACCTGGCAAAAACTTACATGTGTATGTATATAAGTTTCATATTTTCTTTATCTGTTTAATTTCCTAACATGGATTTTTCTCAACATTAAATATTCCAAAGTTGCCATTAAAAGACACTAACGATAAGAAGATCTTTTGAGGACAATAATTGGATAATAGAATCATCATAAAAATGTGCAGCAGATGTTATCTGTCAGCTAAAGACAGATAGTAAGGATGCGTTCACATAGAAAGTATACTATTCGGGTATTCGGTGCGCGTTTTCGAGGGCACGCGAATAGCTTTAATCGAACGATAGGATTTCCTAACACCGGTTCACATAAGAGGGCACTATTCGAAAATGCCGAATAGCATAGAATAGTATAGCATAGCGGGAATCGCGCTTGCTCGATTTTCGAGCAGCGTATACCATCTTTCGTTTATGAAATGATGACAATTTTGGTCTGGATTTGCCCTTTAGCAAAAATAAGACTGACATTAAGACTGACAAAATAGACTGACATTCTGACGCAGTTTAAAAATTGTTATTGCTGGGATGATTGTGAAGGAGGAAGAAGTAGGGAGTTGATGGTGCGGGTGATTGTGTACTGGGTCGACTTGACGGCGCATAGCGAATAGCGAATAACGAATAGCAAATACCGTATACCGAATACCGTATACTTCTATGTGAACGCAGCCTCACAGCATTGCTTTCATCAACGTGGCGTAAGGAGGTTTGTCATTTCCAGCATTACAGAAGTCAAAGCGACAGTTCGCAGGACCTTAATTCCATTGCCATGAATATCATTTAAGGCTGGTAATTCAGAGATAAGGACAGAAAGCGAAGCAAAAGTGACAGTGATATCATAATGTATTACAGTGTACGAATATAAGACCCGATAAGCCATGATTTTGATGTATATGAATGTTTGCAAAATCGAGTGGGGGGGGGGGGGGCAGTGTATCGTCAAATCGACTTCAAGAATAACTTTTTTTGCTAGCTTTTCGTTAGTTACGCAGTTACATCTCCTTTATTTAATCCCTTCTACGTGTGACCCTCTCAATTAAAACAAAATTTACCAAAATTCAATTTGAATTTAATCACTCTACTCTAACATCAAAGAAAGTGAACAGTAAAAGTTTTATTGAAATGTAGCAAAAACGAGCTAGCTATGGAAGTGTACTTTTGATCTTGTTTCACAACACATTGACACCAGAGGTCTTGTTTTCCTATTTTTTGTCGTCGTGAATATGCTTTATCATTATATTATATTATATCTTATTATATCATATTATAATATTATATTATACTATATTACATTATATTATATTATATTATATTATATTATATTATATTACATTATATTATATTATATTATATTATATTATATTATATTATATTATATTATATTATATTATATTATATCTTATTATATCATATTATAATATTATATTATACTATATTACATTATATTATATTATATTATATTATATTATATCATATCTTGTCCTTGTCATAGTCTTTTTTTTTTTAATTTTCTGATTATTTCGCCTGACATCACCTGACATCGCCTGACATCAGGATATCAAAATTTTATACATGGAGTCCTTGACGGATCTTGAGATGCCCTCACTTTCTAGAGTAATTCACAACTTTTAAAAGCTATGCTTTTCTTGTGAATTCCTCTTTTCCATGTAGAGTTATAAATTAAGATTGTATTGCTTACTTGTTTATTTATCCAAACCAGAGTTGATATCATTATGATAATTGTATTCATGTTTTGTTGAAACTTACGTGATTCAAAGTTACTTTGAATATTGAGTACTCGTGTAAGCGTTATGTATATTACTTTGTATTACTTTATATGGAAATAAAATCATTTTCAATTGAATTGAATTGAATTGAATTGAATTGAATATTACTAGTTTTCATAACACAGACGAACTTATTCACGTCCCCACCCCCTTACACACAAAATAAACCTCAGTAACTACACAAAACAAAACAAATTCCCTTCATTTTTACAGTGGAATCATTTACGAAATAAATATGAAACTATCTGAGATGATGACGTCTCGTCATCAAAAAAGGTGATCAGTGCACCTCTGTGATACAGTTTCATTACTGGAGCAGAGTTTGTTATTGTGAGAGGATTTCGATCTCCGGGTCGGTGACATTTTGACGCATATTCACACACATGAGAGTGAAAGGTGGAGGGTAGATAGTGAGGGGCCTTGAGATTAACTCACTACCTCACAAGAGGGACAAAAGGGGGAATCGAGAAAAGGGAGCAATGTCACGATATGGCCACCCGTCTACTTTCCGTCCCAGCACGCCGTTAGTGGGTCTCGGGCCCGCATACAGAATTCTCAACACCGGAAACTGATAGCTGATCAGACTCAAGATGGGATCTTACCAGTTTCCCGAAGAAAGGGTATATGCTTGGAGGCCCCTTGAGGGATTGTGAGGTGACTTTCCCGTGAAGATTCACACAGTACTATCATTTGTGGTCTATTTTACGTGAATAAATGAAGGTGCAATTTATTGTGGGTGTTCATTCATATGAATTTGTTTACAAGAGATTGGGCTTTATTTCGGAAATAGATCCCTGATTACAGGTCATACTCTACTCTGAGCTTCCTCTTTAATTTTGACAGAGGTGGGGGGGGGGGGGGGGGTGAAGGAATATACACTTTACAGGGGGTATTTAAAATGTACTGCTGAGTAGGGCAACGTATCGTCACTTTGGGCGGGGCCAACACAGCTTCGCTGGTGTTATCACAGTCATGAC
This sequence comes from Diadema setosum, assembly GCF_964275005.1. Lineage (NCBI taxonomy): Eukaryota > Metazoa > Echinodermata > Echinoidea > Diadematoida > Diadematidae > Diadema > Diadema setosum. Next base: position 42,039,702 of record NC_092689.1, read on the forward strand.
AAGAAACGCCCTCTAATTGGAGCGCTGAAACATTCGAAATAGTAATGATAAACAAAAAGAAATGTTCAGAATCCTTCATCTGTTTCTCCCACATAGCGTTAAAAGTTATGTTCCTTTTTTCTTTTTTTTTGACAGATCGCCATGTGCATTACCATGTTATCATTTCATCATGGCGTAGCATCACTTTGGCGATAGACAGTGGTAGAAAATACCATTTCAGACTGAGGTTTGAAATAGAAATGAAAAGAGATAAAGAAAAAGAACTAATCTCTGATATTCTGCAAGCAGTCAAAATCCACAGTGGGTTCTTAGCATGGTTCAAGTCAAAAGACCTGGCTATAACATATCTCATTTCTCTATAGGGAATCAAGATGTATCTATGGATGGTACAAACCCCAACTAGTAATGTCTATAATCGCATTCAAATACATGTACTGGCAAGATAGAAAGTTCGAGGAAGTACAAAACGGGCCAAACCTGCAATTTATTGGGTGGGACTAGACCATTTTCTCATTGTTTATTTCAAAGAGTCTCTTTTTAAATGTAATTCCAGACCATGTTCAAATTGGTTCCAATAAATCATATAGAATTAAAGAAATAAAAACCTGTAAAAGATTAATCACAATTGAAGCTAAGACAAGAAATTAATGGAATTTCAAAGTTTCATATGCTTTCGCGAGACAATAGTAGCAATACGTATACATTCAAATTATACCTATTGATAATCACAATCTTCAGTTGAAATCTTTAAAAACGTGTACCCTTCTTTTTTCTGGTAATAAACGTTATAGAGTGAAAAATTTTCGCATGAATTTTTATCGAGTCTCACTTACCTATAATAGCAATGATGACGGGGGGGGGGGGATTAAATTGTAGTTTTAAAATTACCTACCGAAAATATGTTTTCTGTGACAGTTTTATACACAAACAAATGGGCCAGAGCACTGAGAGTTGATGACACTATCACCTCAAATTTGCATACATGATTTCCATTATGCAGTCAATATCACAATTCGGTGAAAACAAGGGGATTTCAAAATCCAACAGTTTGTTGAAACTTTTGCTCAAAGTCACTCTATTTAAGTCAACTTGAACGTGTCACATTGCACTTCATGAACTTCTTTCTCCCCCCCCCCCCTTCACTCTTTGTCACTCTTTCTCTCGCTTTTTGGATTAACTATAGGAGCTCAAACCGAGGAGTCATGGCAACCACCTGTTACACGTCATTATTAATACCTCCTCTGTGTTTGTCCCTGCTATTTATAGTGCAAACTTACTGACACTAGTTTCAGATTCAGTGTCTATCATAACCTGAATGAACATGAGAACATGATAATAATTAGCCTCTTATTTTTAGCTGATCCGTTGCTGAGCATAGAAACTATTAAGTGGAAATTATCCTATATAAATGACTCCAAAAATGTTTATCATTTCAGTTAGCTTCATTGTTAACGACGACTTACCAGAGACAATACAATTCAAAAGAAGTGTGAAACACACAAATCTGCACTTATACGACCTAAATACTGTACAAAATGCGTCACAGTTACATGAACGATACGTTCTATTTTCTGGATAGCCTGAGCGATATCTGTTACTCAGCAGCTAGTTGAAACAACACTTCAACAGACAGATTAGAATGATTTTTCTTCATCTTGTTAATGAGAAGAACTCAGAGGTGGAATCATACTAAAGGAAACTTGCTGGAAGAAGAGGACATAAACATTATGATACAATATGCAGGAGAATTTGAATAACATATGAGGAAATAACATAAACCTGACGTCCAAGCACTTACCTGGTCAGCTTAAAGGAGAACCGAAAAGAAATAGCCGAGTAATTTCTCCAGTGAAAATGCGCTCATTCGTTACTACTTCTCTAAACGAGAACTAGGCGCAGTATGCTTGAGAACGTACGTTAACAGGGAGAAAAGATCTGGAATATCTTGCTTACCACAGCATGCAGGTGAGTGCGTGAAGCATCTGCGCGTTAATCGCTCGGCGACAGCTGCTCGCTCGCTCACTTTAGATAGAATACAGTAAGGATTTTACATCTTTGCTCGATATTGCAGAGGAAACAGAATCGAAGGAACTCCGACAACCATGCGCTTATCCTCCGTGTATGTCCAGAGTGATACTTGCAGTGATGAACGTAAAAAGCTATAGAGTGCGGTTGCAATTCAGTTTTACATAAATTTCGCCTCTATTTCTTTGGCCTGATCACACTTTTCGTTTATTACTGGCTTGGCTGAGGTTCCGATCTCGGTGCACCATTCGGAATCGAACACGACTCGAAGCTAAAGAAGTAGTTAGTCAGTCAACTAGTCCTTTCCTGTATACGTTAGAAAGGAAGAGGAGAGAGGGATACGGGACTGCCACTTAATTTGAACGTCGTCAGAGAGGGAGACATCTTGGACGCTTTCGCTGAAACCCCATGTCCTGCATCTCAGTTACCATGGCAACTAGCTTCATCGCGTGCGGAGAAGAGGTCCCACAAAGCACTACCAACGGAGTTCTCCTTCACCTCTTAATTTCCGCTTCTTTTTCGCTCTTGCCGTCTCTGCTTCCCGCTCCCCTCTCATATTCCCCCGCCCACCTCTTCCTCCTTATGCCGTTCTCTCCAAGTCATTCCGGAAAATGACTAACACGAAGTGAACTATGATGTGTTGTCGTGATGTGGTACGCCTCAGCCTGACAGGTTTTAGATGCCCTCTCAAAAGATGATTAGGACAGTCAAGCCCCTAATAGCCCCTTTGGATGATGTTATGATGTCATGTAATAATTAAGCTGTTGGCCACAAATTAGCGCAATCAAATACCTTGAACTATACATCACAAAATTTTTCCTTGCGGTAAAGCCTTAAATCAGCCCTCATATACAAAGGTACAATTTGTGGAGAGGAAAGATAAATTGGAGGGGAAAATTTGAAGGCACTTCCTTACTCCTTTAGGAAGCACAGCTGACTTAGCGATAAGTCACTTTAAATCCATAAATCCATGGATGTAATCAAAAGCAACATTGAGCCGTTTTAATCCATAAATACGCAAGAAATAAATATTTTAAACTAAGGAGTTTGTGAAGAAAAATGAAATTGAATATATTAATAATATGCTCATCACGTTCAAGTTAGATATCGCTGTGGAATCGACAAAAGTTTAATACAGTGTTAAGTATTCAATAAGTCCATCACGTCTCACAAAAAAAAAAGAATCATGCTTAAACACGCTGAATCCCCAATTTTACGCTGTTTTGTTTGTGTTTTCTCTCTGTTTTTTTATCTTTTATTTTGTACATCTATAGGCTGCATCAAACCACTTGGGATCATTACATGTATTGATATCTTCACTTCCGCACGTCCTCCTTCTCACTGCATCCCATTATAACAATGTCAAAGACCGTGCAGCATTTTGAAAAGAAAGAAAAAGATAAAGATAAAACAACAACAACAACAGACTGTAGCCACCAGACGTCGAACAAATCGAATCATCAGACAGCTTGAACGTCACGCTTGTGCCGGAGAGAGAATGTAATTATGTTGTTAGCACGTGACATTTTGATAAGCCATGGTAGACGAACATTAGATCATAAACTTAAAGTACGAGAAGAGGGAATTTATAGAGAATGTTGGCATGCATCAAAAAGTGAGATTGAATCACAATAAAGTCAACGCTTAAAGGCATCGGCGCTGTGTGCAAGGAAAAAAACACAAATACAAGCCAATTATAATAATGATAATAATAGCTGTTTATTTTATATAGCGCATTTCACACACTTCAGGGTTTCAGTGCGCTTTACAGACTATTATTACCCCGGTCACTGGATACATTATTTCCAACCAGCACTGACAATACTCATTCTCCACTCCCTGGGGAGCATTCCAGCCAGTCGCAGCCATTTTTACAGGCGCGCACATGCTGATCAACCAACATAAGCTTTCTCATCCTACCGGGTACCCATTTATACTCCTGGGTGGAGAGCAGCAATGTGGATAAAGTGCCTTGCTGAAGGGCAAACGTGTCGGGCTTGGCATGGGCTCGAACCCACGAACCATACCACGCTCATGTCGTTCATCATTATGAAATGATGCAAATAATACACGGCTCATCTTTATAATTATACATCTTACAGGTATATTGACATGTATTGTAGGATGGGCCTACGGGCCCTCAAAAGTAATACATATTTTCTTGTCATGATACGATGTGTGTTTTTTTTTTTTTTTTTGCTTGATACTACACCTATATGCCATGGGCTTTCCACATAAGATGACTTAAATATGAATTTCCTGATTCTATGACTGAAGAAATCATACCCTCTCTTCTTCGAGTGCTTACAAGCACATGATGTTTCTCGGGTGGAGTCATCGAGAAAACTTTTCTTGTCGAGAAACATATAGCGGCATGATCAGTAAGGCAGCTATTGAGAAGCACATGTTTGTGATGAGCAAATCACGTAACCGTGATTTTTTTTTTCTTTTAATAAGATAGTCATAACATTATGGACAATAGGTGTATATAAACGTTCTTGTATATACATAATGGTTATGTTTCGCTTCCTCGTTTCTGAGATACTCTTCCAAGACATCAGTGATTTTGTGCTGGTATTTCTGGTCAGTCTTCTTTAGCCCGCATTTATGGGAATTAGGTTTACAGTTTTAAAAATCTGTGGGGATTCATCACGCCTCACATGCAGCTGCTTAAAGACCTTGAGTAAACATCGTTTTGAAAAAGCTTTGATAGCCTAAACTGTTCACATCCCTCAATTTGAAATCATATTTGTATCACGTTATTATTTTGCGTATAGCCATTCATTATTTTTTTTCTCTTGACTTGATTAACATTTCTTACAACACTAACAGACAAGAAGAACCTTGAGATATAAGTATGTCGGTTGTTCTGTAATTTTATTTTGCTCTTTGCTATTACATGTATTGTGTAATATTTCTAGAATTGAAATGAAAAAAAATAAAACATATAAAACAAACAAATAGACTCCTTTTTATGCAGCAGGAGTCATATTTAAGGCTTTCAAGTTGTCACTATGAAATCGGGCCAGTTTGTGCAATGAGGATGAAAAAAAATCTAATAGTGAAACTCAGGATGCGCGCCCCAACTAATCATTCTTTATCGTTCCAAGCATCCAAGCACATTGACAACCAATCTACCGAGTAGCCAGCCAAATTTGGTGAGATGTTATCAACATCGATAGACTTTTATTCGCCAAGACAGTGATTCATATTTGATTTACAGAGGCACACATGTTTAGGACATCCCTTACAAAGTAGTCATTTAGTACTCTTCTCTTTTCTATAAAGTGTAGCAGGTTAACATCATTCTTGCCACGTACGAGAAAAAGCGATATTTTGCGCAAATACAGTAAATTCTTTGCAAAGTCACATCGAATGTAAATTTGGACTGGTTTCTTCATTACATACACCCTACTGGTAACCAATCTTGTGCTGCACTCTATCGGAGCAATGTAAAGCATATTATAATACAATGTGAGAACACGTCTTGGTTTTTTTCCTCCTTCCGAGGCCAAAAACAAAGGAAATAACGCTTCCAATTAAAGCTTTTTGAATTAATGATGGCTGCAACTATATTAAATTACGGCACAGGGGGAAGTGCCCTGACGTACTTTTAAAGAAATGACAGGAAAGGATATAATTATGAAGCATTATTTTCAGGTATTAATAGTAAAGGAGGCAGAATATTTCCCCGTAGCCCATAGACGCGGATGGGTGAGATTACTCTATCTACACGTAGAATGGACTCTGGCGAGGACAAAATAATATCCTCCGTTTGAAAGTATCTTTTCATAATTTCATCACATTTGTTCATTTGCATTTTTTCTTCGCGATTAAAATCATGTTTTTTTTTTATTTTTAGCGTATTGTAATACAATATTTCAATGGCGGATGATCTAATCACTTTTAGTAAGGAGTCACGGCCGTGGGATATCTACATAATTCTTAAATTCTGGTCCACCAAATATATTCCAACAACAAGAACAATGTGAAAACAAAGAAAAGAATAAATACACTGTATATTACGACAGTGCTTATGTCATTATGATATATTCCCTTAGCAATAAAGCAAAAAAAAAAAAAAAAACAAAAAAAAACAAATCAAAAACGAAATAAAACAAAACAAAAAGTGTAGTTTTTGTATATTATCATATACATACAAACGAACGATAATCGATGCAGCGGATTAAAAACAAAATAAACAGACACCATTCGTATCCGAAGTTTATCTACTAGTACCCTTCTACATGTTTTGTTGTTGTTGTTGCTGTTGTACATACGGAAATAATCACAAACATTTGAGGGTAATGCTAATGGTCTAACTTTGCGTAAACTGGATAAATATCACCGTGCATAGATATTCATAGAGAATAGAGCGAGTCCTTTAAAGGAGACCTCCGGATGATTTTCAAATTTTTACATTTGAACATGTATAAATTAGTTATACTGGGTACAGAGTTTCAGGATTTATAATGATTGGGATGAAAAATAAGAATATTTTCGAAGTTTATAACAAATTGCAATGAACAAGGATGATGACATGGCAGCCTCACCATAAGAATGCATGAGATGTGGCTCAAAAGAAGAAGGCATGCATAGATTACACACAGGTGAGCTTGCAAGCATGCGGTATTGTAATGGAATGACACTGCTACATTTCTGAGATATGTGAGGCTCCTATGTCATCATCTTTGTTCAGTGTAATTTGTTTAAGGTTTTTGAAAGTACTGTTTCTCTGCTTAAGAACCACAATAAATTCTACAAATCTATACATGAAGTTGTTGATTTATGTACTACATGATGTGAAATTTTGAAAATCGTCCGGAATGCCCCTTTAAACGTGATCTGGGAACGTTTATATTACCCGGATGTTCAAAAGATTATAAATATAATACGACAATACATCAAATGAACAAAATACAAAAACAAAAACAGACTTGCGATAAACTCCATATTCTGGTCAATCGGAACACGAATGAAAATATCAATTGAACAAGACCATCACACGACTTGTTTACAAAAATATATATGCCCACAGTTATATATTCAACGACAAGGTCAAGAAGGTGGGATAGTCAGTGATATTCACGAATGATATACCTTCATGGTAACCGCAATGACAAAAAATAATTGTATAGGCTTACCATCTTAACTTCGGAAGGCTGCATGTCCATACATTTGCAGCATTCACTTCTTGTCTCGTTAGATCCTAGATGTGTTTCAGATTTAATCTTGAGATTTCATCGTAATTCTAAGCATGACCCAATTTGATTTTTACCTATTTCTAGCTATTTCAAGCTATAACTTTATTCATCACGTATAACACTGTACAAAGTGCAATTCCACTCCAAGATCCAACTATCTTATGCAAAAGATAGAGTAAAATAACACAAGCAGAATTGTAGGAGATTACTAAACTCGAACATGAAAATAATAATTAAAAAACTTAATGAAAGTTTTGAAGTTTCATACGTCATGTACTTTCTCAAGCTACTGAAGCTGGTCGCAGTCACATTTTGAAACTTAAGGGTTGATAATTTCATCACCTTGCACCTCTACCATTAGTCTGTTAAAAATATCATAAAACTGTTTTTCTCAATTAAATGGCAACTACGAGTCATCATTGCTCTGATATCACAAAAAACAATGATATGAATAGACAGATACGAGTTTTTCTTTGTGAATTCATGTTAAATATTATTACATAAATTGAAGACTTTACACGGTTCGATGGAAGACTTGTGCGGCGATGCCTTTATCACCCCATCAAATTTGCATACGTAACACAGTAAAATCGATCGCTGCTTCTTGAAAATAATATATGTAGCTTGAAAGTATCGTTCCTTATAACATTCAATATCTTATTTTGACGAAGCTTCTTCTATTGTTCATTTGAAGTCACTCTATTTGAAATTGGGATGGATTTCACTTCAACTTTAGACAGACATTTACTGTAATCTGGCTATACCTCTATTCAAGTAATAGATTATAATTATGCAACTCAAAATCGTTGGGGGAACTGTGAGGTTTCCAAGACAGGAAAGCATTGTATCACTGCATCCTGTCTACTTCCTTTACCCTAAAAAAAGTAACAACAACAATAACAAACGAAACAAAACAAAACAAAAACTGAGGCATCAATCTCCACCTTGGCTACTATACCATCACTACCAGTCTAATTTGGATTTGGCGCATTGTCGGTGATGTAAGCCGGCATTTGAGGGCGTTCACTGTTCCTCAAGAAGTCTACTTCAGCAAGAACAGCGTTGATATCACTACGGAGCTCCATGGGCGTGACCGTTGAATCGTATCTCTTGAAGGGAACGCCCTGTTTGTTCAACAGGAACTTGTTAAAATTCCAGGTGATGTCGCCAACTTGGAAGGGGGACCAATATCGACCCTTTGGGTCGCCGATCTCCATCTTGACCGGAGGGCAGGATTTCTGTTAAAAAGAGACACAAAAGAAATTATTTATGCTGAGCCCAAAAGAACCTTGCGATATATCTTCACGTGTACCTTGGCTTCTCAATGTACTGTCCCTAACGTTTCCATATGCTGTGCGTATATCCAAATCTATGATTCAGGGATGCCAAGTTCAAAGAAATTTTATGAGTGAGATTTTCATGACTCGGCATCTCGGCATGTGAATGTGCGCACTAGCGAGGGTGTGGGAGGGGTTTTTCCCCCCTGTGGCCTTTAATGGTGCGATCAGGTGCATACTTTAAGTTACTATTTTTTACTTATTTTGAAAGACAAAAGGGAAATATACCTTCATTCGCAACTATCACTTCATTTTTTTGAGCTTTGCTCATTATTATAGGCCCAAGTTGCAGACTTCGCCCGATGCGTGAGAAAAATGGGTGCCATGCGTGAGATCGTGAGATGGTCCGTAAATGCTTGAGTCTCACGCAGAATGCGTGAGACTTGGTAGCTCTGATGATTCAGTTTATAATCATTCTAGAATTGAACCGATAATCATGGTCATTGAACAATGTTTACATTTCTATCCAATGTATCCTTCATGATCCCGTATAGGCCTATACCAACTGGGTTCCTGGCAATGTTACTCTGTTGCAACTGATTGACAAATTGCCTTGCATCGATGTACATAAGCACTGAATTGATCAGTGTTTTAGTAGTAGCCATGATAAAAAATCATGGGCGTACGTACTCGAGCGGGATTCGAACCCACGACCTCCTGATCACCGGACAGGCGTCATCTCCACTAGATCACCGAGCTTTCGCCCGACAGCAAGTGTTGGTTCTAATCCTTATAGCATGCAGCGGGTACTGCGTAATTATTCAATTTTATGAAATTCTTCCGTCGAGATGCTTTCATTGCAACTGATTGACAAATTGCCCTGTATCGATGTAAATAAGCACTGAATTGATCAGTGTTTTAGGAGTAGCAATGATGAAAAATTATGGGCGTACGTACTCGAGCGGGATTCGAACCCAGCACGACCTCCATCCTGATCACCGGACAGGCGTCATCTCCACTAGACCACCGAGCTTTACGTCGATGCAGGGCAATTTGTCAATCAATTGCAATGAAAGCATCTCGACAGAAGAATTTCATGAATTTGAATAATGTTACTCTGTGAGTGTAAAGATAACACTGAAGAGGCTACAATGCGTAAACAAGATTGTTTCGTTATTTTCAATTTCACTGTCATGAAAACTGTCATCTTTAATATATTGTTGATCTTCATTCAAATTCCAATAAATGGTTTTCTATCATGAATACTAAAATATCTGATATCATTGGTTCTATCAGATTAATATTTCGTCGTGGATATTGTGCTTGTTAACAAAGGAACAAAACAAATTTGTTGAATGGCTCATGGAACACTCAGACATACACGCACAACGTTTAAAGTAACGGGGAATATTTGGAGTAGCAGGCTATACTGAAACATATATTTCTTGTCCTTTAGAATATTAATTCGTTGGGAAAACCGAAAAGTCAAGACTAAAAAGAAAGCAAAGTGAATATTCATCCCTGAAATGAAAGACTCGCCTTCAGTTTGTCAAAGAGCGGGTGGGCGTCGGGTCCGTTCACGGCCACCTTTGCGGTGACAGGGAACCTAGGTATGTAGCCACCGCCAGGTCGCACGTACTGCAGCGAGTGTAAGATCTCCACCCCTACACCGGGTTCCTGCAGCCCAAACTGGTTGCACGGAAAGGCCAGGATCAGGAGGTCGTCGCCGTACTCGTCCTGGAGAACGTTGAAGTCGAGATACTGTGAGGTAAAATCGCAGAATGAGGCTGTGTTCACGATGAGTACGGCCTTACCGATGAAGGAGTGGTATGTGGCCACTGATAATGGGTCGACGATCTCGATTCCGGTGATTGGTTCTACATCCCTGTAGCAGAGTGATGACAAGGTGGATGACCAGGCCTTGGGCAGGAGGGACAAGGCAAGAAAGGCGTAGCCGACGATGACGAGCTGGTACAGGCAGGAAGACATGGCTACTGCTGCTGAAAGGTATTTCAACATACAAATATTTCGTCACAATTCTGAAGTGCAGGCAGCTCAATGTGCTGGTTCAAGCAGCTTGCTGAGCAGACTATCAAGTTTCAGTCCTACCAGTTTTCCGGTCCACTCTGCCACGGCTGACGGCTTCACGAAGCTCCTCATAACATAAACAGGAGACACCCAATGGCGCTTGTCGCGCATGATAAATGAGGCATTATGCATGCACATCGTTAGGATATTGACACAACATCTGAGAACGATCTAGACGCCATATGGACAAAGTATCGTCATTACATATTCAGTATCCAGAATGCATAATAGCACTGCTAATATCGCGACCAAAGTGTTTGAGCACACAGCTGATCGAATGTATGAGATTCATTCTCCATATTATCATTAAATAATTTTCTGTGGAAGGACGGCGTCTATTGCGTATGTTCTGTACTTCATGCCGCCAGATGTTGGTGTCAATTTTGGCATGATAAAATCAAGACTCGACAAACAAAATTAATATAAGGCTTTCTGCAATCCTGGAAGTAAAATCAATGAAAAAGCAAACAGAGCAGCACACGCACAAACACACACAGACACACACAGACACAGACACACACACAATTAGAATAAGAGAATTCAAAATCAGTAAGACTGCATGCACTGAAAATAAAATAGGAATTTGTGAGAAGGTAATTTGAACACGATTTTCTTTTTTTATTCTTCAGAAGAATGCATGTTGTAGGATAAGTTGACTTTGATGTATGCTCAGTAGAGATGTTAATTCAGTGAAACTGTACACTATTCAAATTGTGTCTTGGATCTGATGCATGCATGGCTGGCAAGAGATGATGTATTTTTTTTGTGTGTGTGTGTGTGTGTGTGTGTGTGTGTGTGTAAACAGATGTCAGAATTAATCTTCACATTTTTCGTTTTTATCAACATCTGTGTTTGTTGTTGGTTTTTTTTTTTCCAAATTTGTTTTCATAGCCAATGGCTTGTTCAGCATATTTCATATCTCCTCTGAAAAAATTTGCTGGATGTGAGGGGAAAGTTGAGGGATCTCACACCTTTGTATCCAAACATTCATTTAATTAATCACTGTTTGTATCCAAACACTCATTTAGAGTTGCCATTTTCTTTTCATTCAAATGTTTTGTTATACTGGCCAACACACAAAAGTAGACACAGTATGTATATTCAATAAGGGTCTCTGCTGAAACTATGCTACAGTACATCAACAAAGATGCAAAAATTTGTGACAGTTCCTTCCAAAGTGCCTAATGCCATCCCACAAAAGCCACAAGGTACATGAAACTGATACACACTCTCTCCCTTCCTCGCACTTTGTTTGTGCTTCCCTCTTTCATTTCTGTCTGTCTGTCTGTCTCTCTGTTACCACTTTACCTTCTCTCCCCTTTTTTGTCTCAAATTACAGCAAACTCTCTCATAAAATGACCTGAACAAGAACATTTATAGCATCTCATAGGTTTCTGTGATGGTATCAATTTGAAATCCTAAAGCTTTAGACAAAATTAGTACGTACCATCATTACAAAAATCTCCAAAAATTAAGAAGTTACTGGTATGCATATATGTTCGTTCTCTGAGACATGGATTGATATTGAAATGCAATAATTATTTACAGTTCTTTGCTAAGATAGAGCTACTACATATAATTGCATTTTGCTAGAAAATGTGGCAGTGATTATAACAAATCTTTAGAGGCTGAGAAATGGACCTAACTAGTCTCACACTTAACCTTTCAACTGCTTTCAGCCAGACAACAGCTGGTCTAGAATAGTACTAATGACACATGAATCAAAGTCAGAATACCATGCTCATTGTGCAATGATAGAGTATTCAAGGATTTATTCAACATTCATTCTCTGAATCCATTTATTCTGTGTCAGACTCATCTGAACTGATACATGATTGGCGTCACATTTCAATTCAACACACCACAGGTGTTGTAATGCATTATTACGATTTCATTGACATAGAAGAACACACACCTTGTCAGTTAGTTAGTGCGTTCACAATGGCAGCATGATAAGGCATTTGGTCTCTGGCAGCAACATAAAGTGGGAACAGAATGATCCAAGCCAGATCACAATATTCATTTGAGTTTATTCACTCCCTTTAAAATGCACTTTACAGGATACCGAATGTACCCCCTCCCGGTTTGAAAGCTTCTGATTTGATCACCAAGATACTTATTACATCAAAACAAAACAGAAAAAAATTGTCTGTGGAAACCATGTGATTATGTTGTTCATCTTTAAGGTGAGCTCAGTGTTATACCAGTACATTTACTGATGAAGCGTGCAACTTATCAAATTCATTTAATACCTTTATCTCCTATCAAAATTCTGTTCAAGGTTGTCAAACACAGCAAAACTGATACAGAACAATTGAAGAAAATAAGTCTGATTTGCCATCATAACACAAACAACTGTGAGCTGACAAAGACATATCTTCATCATGTAAAGATGGAAGACGAAAAACCTGTCACATCATGATCACTTCTTTTTATACTTTCTTTTTGAGCGCTTTGTTTTTACAATAAAAAAACAAACAAACAAGCTGAATGACAATTACTGATCAGTCTAGCACATAGCCACATAATATGACACTGCACAAGAGCTTACTTTTACTGCCCATTGTGAAGGATAATGCCCAGTTCTTCCATGGGGGAGCGGAACACAATGTTCACAGCATCCAGAGTATTTTTTCCCACTGGTCAGTATAAAAATGGAATGTACCTATTTCTGTTTGCCCTTGGTCGCATGAAGGGGTCCACCAAATACAATGATGAAACAGGTGACTATGCACCTGCCTGACATAAAGATCAAGCTAAGCCCCTGAATGTGTTACTGAACATTTGAGAGAACAGAAGGAAGGGGACAGGAGCACATTTCATGCATTTTGGTGGCTACCTTTCTATCCGCTCAGCAGTCAGAAACTCACCGCTGAAAAAGCAGTTTGCAGCCTTGCGAAAAAATATATCTTATACTCTTTTTATAAACTCTACAGGGAATATGCCCCTTGAAAGAACAATATATTATTCATTCAGATATAACTCTTTAATATTTAGGATCAGCGTCCTCATCAATGTGATGAGAGCATCAACGAGAAAATTGGTATCAAAGTCGACACGTCTCATTTCTGAGAGTTTCATAGTTTGCATCACCAGCATTGTAGTGCTGTGCAGTGACATCTCTAGCATTATTACATGGTAGAGTCAATGCAAAAATCTAGCACACAAATCAAAAGCCTTCATTTCAAATTTGATACCATTTCTTTCAATATATAATAGACATCTTTCTATATTCTTATCTCTCCATATATCATCTTGCTCCAACCGCCCAACAGCAGAGTCAATATCTCGGTCTAAGCGGCTGTAAGACAGATGGACTTGTCATCTCATTGAAGACTGCAAACTGCTTTTCCACTGCAAAATGTATCCCATGGCAATGTGACAATAGAGATTTGTGACAGAGGTCATACAGGAAATGACAAAGGGCAGGAAGAGGAGGGGGTGGGGGGTAAGGAAGAGAGTTTTTGAACATACCTAGGTGCCATGTTTCCTTTCACTTTCAACCAGGCACTATGGCACCAATACTAAAGTGATTTCCCATTTGGTTGAAACTCCTCAGATTTGTCTAAGAAGCTCTTCAACACAAAGATTTACTTTAAAGGGAGATTTGCTTTGAAAGCTCACATTAGTAAGTCCAGCAAAAAATTCACTCAAATCAGATAAATACTAAGAGCCAAAGTTTTATCATTTTAGGGATTCTTTACAGTGGGATATGTAAGCCTCAGGTGTAATTTTACTTGATACCTGAAATCTGTTAGTGCTATTCCATTAGGCAATATAAACAGCAGCAAACCTACTATTGATGAGGGAAACTGCCTCGTTTTAATTGTCACATATCAGATCAGTGACCAGTCAAATATACCTCCACATCTCGTCATTCTGTAAACTCACCGCGGAATGACAAGGCTGGCACATTGTGTTCATATTTAACCATTTTCAGTGGTGTTGCCATTAAGTCACAACAAAGGAGCACCAATCTCTTTCACACCTATGTTGGAGGAACAATACTTTTGCTGACATAACACATTGCATGATACACGGAGGTTCACTGATAACATGAGGTATAAAGTGTCTACCAACATCAACAGCAAGTTCTTTGGTAATGCATGGCAATGCTGGCGGATGTAACACAGCACACAAAACACAGAATATAAAATACGCTCTGGAGGAATATACTCTGAGGCGAGGGGAAGCGTGTGAATACAAACTGTAACAGAAAACACTGCTGGGTTGAGGGAATGATATAACACAGGAAAATACATAACTGTAAATAAGACTAGGCATTCACTTTGTGGGACATTTTTTTTTTCTATTCTTTTTTTTTGTGACAAACACAACTGTAGTGTACAATGAATGTGGGCTGGAAAAAATTTGCTTTTCTTTCAGTGACATGCTCAACTATTTGTAGGGCCTATCAAAAAAATATACATATATATTGTTTACTCCTTGGGAAGGGAAGGGAACTAATACAAAAACATGCATTAGATATCACTACTCTTAAACTCTCTATACCATCATCAACTGGGCAGTGTTTTAATGTTTTTCTCTGTCTTGAATATAAAGGATTAGAAAATTGAACCACTATCTCTCCTCTCCCCACCCCATCCCATAAAAAAGAGAAAAGAAAATGCTTTATCAGTTTTAAACTGTGACAAAGGAAACTTATTGTGCCAAATAACATGCAGTTCATCAGCTTTATATAGAAATCTGTTCAAAATAAAGGCCTATCAAAAAATCACTTTGGATACAAATTTGGAGGAATCATTACTCGGATACACCAATGATGGTTCGGCATGCTCCCTGCAAAAATGTTGTCCCTACTTCTTCTGTAGAGACTGGTAGTATGTGCTGAGGATCTGCCAGGCCTTCGGTGCCATAAAGCCGTCCGGTGGGGTGTCTCCCTCGCGTGCCAGCTTGCGCATGCGGGTGCCCGATATAAAGTCGAAGTCCTCCTTCTTCTCGGGGTCGAAGAAGTCCATGGCTTTCTTCTTGGTGTTGTAAGCGGCGACGCGGAATGGGATGATCTCGAGCTGGGTGAGACCAGGTGCCATGGTGAGGACCTGTAGCCATGGCAACAAGGTAAGTGCAGATGGATGCATGAAATACAATTGGAAATAATTATTATCCACTAAAGAAAAATGGTGAGTGAATATCTATGGTTAGCTTTCTAGAATGACTGGAAAGAAAGTGACGAGGTGAAATATATAGGATAAAATATGGACAAATATACAAATCAGACAAATATAGCATATATGACATTTCATATACATTTCTGCATTATATCTGGAATGATGGGATACAGACACTATTCAATGAAATATTGTACATGCAATATATTTCGTGGTAGCTTTAATTTCCACAAATTTTGCAAGTTTTTAGATACTTGCAAAATTAACAACATCATAAGATACTGCCACCTGTGAAATGGAATGGACATCATATTCAAGATATCATATTCAAGATACTAAATTGCTAACTTCATTTCTTTTGATGGGGTGAAGATAATTTGCATGCTATAAATGCGGTAGTGGTTCTTGATCATAAATTCAGCTTCTTGTGAAAGTGTCTCTCAAACCAAATGCACAAAAACACGCTCATGAAATACATGCTTGTTGGATACGACATAGGTGATGAGGTGATGAGGAGACATGACTGTGCCAGAGATAAAGACTGAGATGATGAGAGAAACGGAAATTGGAACAGAAACAGAAGACAGAAATTGGGGGAGGATCTGCCAACTTTCAGAGATCACAGTTTAGTTATGCCACACCAATCAAAGCATTAGTTCATGTCCAGACACACGTTATGAAATGCGCTGCCTACTGCATGAATATTACTGCAGCGATGATTTTTTTTTTTTCAGAAATAACCTGGACTGCCAACATTTGAACTAAGTAGCAAACTGTTGTACATCAGCTGGATATAAGCCAGTGAGGGTGTCACTATCCTTATAATAAAAACTCAAACATATTTAGTAACCTTTATATTAGTGAATAATAATTTGTGATTTCCATAGAGAACACATCTGACTTTAATCCCTGTATGTTGTCTTACTGACACATATCATTTACAAGAATCACCATATTAAAGGCATGTGAACCATTCTACACACTGTTTCTTTGGCAGCTACTTGACTATTTTGTCTAAAATTGTTTCCTTTAGGAAAATAGAGACCAAAATGAGAAATTATTGGCAAAAATATTTAGTTAATCCCAGAAAATGATGATTACGTGATTACCAAGGTATTCTGATTCTTGTCTTTTTAGAATAAACCAATATCTGTTTGAGAATCACTTACTTTTGTGTCTTAAAAATGAGGCCAACCAAGCTTCATACTCATTTTGCTTACTACCAGTTGCAGAAAACCTTCACTTTAGATGATAAAAATCATGGAAAATGCCATGTGGTTTGATGTGTATCAAATTGAATCATTTATTGATATCTCACTGATTATTAGAAGGTGAGAGGATTAATCAATTTTGAGAGATTAACTTTGATTTTGAGTGTGTGTGATGTAGGGTCCAGGTCATTTCTTGCCATCAATTAAAAGCAAGGCTCACGTCTGACTCTCTGACATGGCCCTTCCGTCGCTGCACGGTGGCGCGGCGTATGACATAGTCGATTAGATCCGCTACACACGTGTGCCGCCCCTCACAAGCACAACCTAGCCACCGGGGGCTAGGCGGGGGAGATGATTCGTGCGACTGGGTGGAGATTAGCCAAATGAGTTAGGAGAGAGAGGGGAGGGCGGATCAGGGTAGGGGGTCAGTCTAGAGACAGAGAAACAGGACATGAACGAAGAGTGTGTGCGTGTGCATGACATGTTAATGAACAATGGCAAGCTCCATCACCAAATACTTGACTACCACACCACTATTATGTCCCAACATAAACATGGGATAGACAAATATCACTGTCCAGCAATCAAATTTGCCGCCTTCTGGAGATATCTACAGCACGACGTGTTACTCTTGCATGCCTTGAACAAAAAGCTGCAACAAAATTTACGTGCTTCCAGTCTTGTTTGTGGCCCATAATGAGCTATGATGACTACAAATGCCTGTAACTTGGATAGCATATGCCATTTTCAGACTGCTTTTGTGACCAAAGTGTGTTTGTGATGTGTGAATCCAATGAGAAAAAAATTTATTAATTGATGGTGTACGGAATTCACTTTTGTGAAGTCAAAAAATTGCTGGAATATTTGAATTTCATGACTGCTGTAGTTAGGTAGATTTCACAGAATACAGCACTTCCAACAAAACAAACCCCAACATAAAACAGGAAAATAAGAGAGTTACTTAAAAGTAGATAAGAACACAAAGAAGAGAGTACTGGTTTAAAAGAGACAGCTGGCTTTACACATGCTAGCTTAAAATCAATGGCTGGATTAGTTCATCCTTTTTACCCTTTCCAGAAACCCAAGACATGCAATGCAGCCACATTCAGTGATGAGTTCCTATAACATCAATACCATTACCATAACAATCATTGCTTTTGTTACTAACACATGTTAGTGTTTTCCTTTGTGATGTACATGTACCAAACTGGGACTGTGCCAAATACTCACACGTCGGCCATGGGAATGATCGTAGAGGTCGCCAGATTTGTCTGGGTGGGGCATTCCGGCTGGGTCACGGCCCACGATGTAGAAGTTGGCCCCAGTGGACATACGAGCCTTGGCGTGCCATTGAACCTGTACGAATGAAGAAAATGAAGCTCATATGGTAAGATAATGTAGGGGCATTGAATATTTCATGGTGTCGAAATGTGTTGTATTTAGCATTGCATAAAACTGCTACAAAAAACAACTATATGTTGACATTTTTGCTTAACTACCTTGTATTTTCTGCAAATGAACATATGCATTGGGGTATGGTGAATGCATATATAAATCACGGTCCACTATACATAATATGTATGTTTCTATGTTTTGTCATGCTGTAGCTGTTGTCTATACACCCATGTGTAGGTTATATGTGTATATTCCTTTTAATCAAAATTTGGTATTACTACTCAATGTCCTACCAGCAGTGTCAAGATTTCCCACGAGATGAACAACATTACACATTATCCCGCTGGGCTGAGAGGAAACAATTATGCATGTCTGCCCACTTTCACAGTATGGTACCTGACACTTTATTTCAAACATCATTAATCTGGAGCAAAGTTCACATTTCTTCCCTCGGGAATGGCTTGAATATATATGTTTTCTTCTCCTGTGCTTGGTACCATGATCCTGATTCTTTTGACTAAATAATGTTGCATAAGGGTACATAGGTGTACTTAGATGAACGGCAATAAAGAAACCAAGGAATGTATGATCTGGGTGAGAGCACAGTTAGAGTTTAAACATCAATGAGAATCCTTTGAAGATATGTGATTTGTTTTCTTGCCATGCTTGATGAGTATACCATGAAGTTAGAAAGATGTAGATGCTCACTCTGCATTAGGAAGTCCTAGAGACCTGGCTGAACAGGCCATCTTCAATCAGTGACACCTAATTTGCATGGGTAACCTTTATACAAACAACTTTTAGCAATACACAATAAGGATTAACTAAAAGGAGATATAAAATACTTGCAATGATAAACCACTGCACTACAATATGTGACAACAGTGATTTCTTTTAACTAAATGGATGGTAGTGGATATATTTTCAGGAGAGAGTGAGGAGGGGAGAGGGGGAGAAGTGAAGAGGGTGGTGCTGCCTCACCTCTGTTGGTCCTGCATACATCATCGGTGATGGGAAGATGGCAACAACGGTAGAATCTGGGTCTAGGACGCCCTCGTCTAGGATGGCGGCATGCTGGCGCATGCGCACATCGAGAGGCACATCATCCGCTTTGGTCCAGCCACCTGGTCGATACAGGGAAAAGGACATCAAAGTGACCCAAGTTTCCATAATCAACATTAGCATCTCACTCTTAATCAGGTTTTACTGTAGCAGACTTCATCGGTGTCTTTAAGATAGATGTCAAAAAAAAAGACTTTCAATAACTAATGAAGAATACTTTCAAAACACATTACCCAGGGCTCAAAATTAGCAGTGACCTGGTGGCCCGCGGCCTCGGCCACTGAGAATATATGTCTGGCCACCAAACTTCCATAACGTTGTCTTTTAGTGGTCTGATCAGGTAGCAAAGATTCAAAATGGATTGCTATGTTTGTTTTCATTTCCGGCCACTACATCAATTTTTCAGGCCACCAAAGAAAAAAAGTAAGTGTTGAGCTCAGGATTATCCACTGTAACCACTGAGCAAAGTAAGGCAAGGCCACCAGAACTGGTAAGAAGTCTTTCACTACTGACATCAGTAAGCAGGTGAACATTGACTTGCTTAAACCACAGTAATTTGTATTTGACAATCATTTAAGCAAGTGGTATGACTCGTTTGATGTCCACAGCTGATATTCCACACTTACCAAGTGGGTGGAGGAGAAGGGTCGGTTTCTTGTAACCGCGCTCCTTCAGTCGGCGTTTGGTGTCGTTCATAAGCAGGGCGTGGCCATTGTGCACCGGGTTACGCAACTGGAATGCAAAGACGGCATCGGCGCCGAGGCTCTTGAACTTGGCTCGCAGCTCGTTGGGGGTCAGGCGGTAGTCGTCCAGGCCATCGTTCCAGCGGATGCGCTCCAAAACTTCCAGGTCACCGCCCACCAGCCAGTCTCCACTCTCCATCACCATCTGGTATAGAACATGACATAGGATTAGAGGGATTACTTGAGGGTAGTAACAAAGTTTCAACAGCTTTTCTGTGCCGACTAGCAAGATTTCACAAAATATACATATATATTTTGGGGAGCGACAGTGGCATACCAACCCTCTTTATAGAAAATTGGGTCAGACTTATTTGGAAAGCAAGTGGATGATATATGGTGAGAAAAGAAATTCAACAATGCAGCTGTTCTTTCTGTTCTTACTGATCAATTAAAAAAAAAAAAAAGAAGCAACTCAATCGATGAAATGATAAATGGTGCTTAACTCTGCCAGCAGCAATAGTTTCTAATTTATTTTTACTGTTCTGACATGTCAAGAGAGAGAGAGAAGAGCAAAAAGGTAATTTGCCCTTTCCTTTCCCTGACTTGATATTCAAGTGCTAGCCAGATGAAATGCAGCATTCAGAGCTGCCCAAACTCACCTTGATGTAGGGGTGATCTGGATGGGAAGTGCCCCACTGGCGGCAGCACCGCTCCTCCTTCCTGTGCAGGTAGAACTCAGGGGTACGAAGGATGGCGATGCAGCGCCCCTCGTACTTCAGTGTGAAGGCCGGCTCATTCTCCAGCCTCTCTTTGTCCTCCGTGTGGACCGGCAGGACAATGGGCACAGACTGGTTGATGGTGCCACCTGTGGACATGGTCAAGATATGGACAGTGGACATTAAATTTTTTTCCCTTTTTTTTTCTTTTACAAACATTCCAATGGGCATAACTTACATGAAATCTGATCAGCTAAAATCGTTATGAATTTGTTACTTCTGTTTCCATGAGTTCGTGAAATTTGAATACTTGTGTGTATTTCTCTTTGAAATGATGTACAACATATCACAACAATCAAATTTAAAATGATTTGAAAAAGTTCTATGAAAAGTAAGCATCTTGCTTACAATCTGAAAGTGTGACTAATGATGATCGAATGCTCAGAGCAACAACAAAAAAGTATTAATGAATACTTAACTACTCAACTATTATTGAATATATGCAAAGAAGTCACAGTAGCTGATTCAAAATGTAATTGTCTCATACACATATATGCTTGCTCACAGCGATTCACAATTTCTTTTTCTTCAGAACTCCAACGATAAGAGCCCTGTTATTTGAAATTTAATAATTGCCAACATGCTGTACTAAGAACACATGGGAAAAATCAATATTTGTCATCTCTTATGTTAACAACGCTTGAAAGATTGCCTCACAAAATTAATCTAAGAGCAATATTGAATATGTGTATTTCATCCAGCTGCTAATATTGAATCACAAAACAATCCCTGCACTTGGCAAACAACTGTCGCTGCAAAATGTTTAATGAGAACTATTTCCTCCCATTTCTGACCTTTCAAATTTGTCTTGGAAAAACAAAAATCATTAGCTTATAGTATCTAATCTCACCCTGTACTATTACAGAGGACTGCGCACTAACCTTTTAATGTCAAACAGAGGTATGATCACATGGTTTGTTTGTGAGAAACAGTTTCAAACACATTGTATCTCATCCTATTCAAGTATACATCAAAGAGGGTCATAGACGACTCTGGGGGCCAGGACTGCCAATGTACTGAACATCGTGCCAACAGAAATGCTGCCACGTTGTCACAATTTTGCCTTATTTTTAGAACTTGAGGGGGTGCTTCACAGAAATGCTTTGAAGCTCTGTGTATATGTGTTTGTTCGTCTACTTATTTGTGTTTGGTGGCAATACTGGTGTAATATTATCACTATCATGCAGGAGTGTGTACACATGTGACACTAATAGTGTGTCCAAATGGAACAAAGAGATATAGTTTCTGTTTTATTTAATGTCCTGCACTCATTCTTGTTATCAATATTGGCTTGAGAAGTCATACATGTAAGTTCTTGGAAAAATATGTAAAGAGAATAGGGCCATTTATCATCTCAAAAGAAATGAATGGAAAACTCATGGCCCGAAAAGGCTGTAACCAGTTCTGATTTTTGCCGAGAGATAAAAACGCAGAAATAACAAGCTGCCTGAATCACACCATTGGCCACAGATTATTTTCAAAACAACGTATCAACAAATGGAAAACAATAATGACACCAATATAGTACTCCGAGAAGAATTTGGGTCACTTTGATCAGATCTGAGTCTTCATCATTATATAATTGCTTGATCAAGTTAACTAATTTTGCAATTTCACGGTTACGAGTACTTGAAAGTATCCTAAGATAAAGATGAAGTATACACATTGACACAATTTCAAAAATATCTAATGTACCCTCATTCACATCTGAATGGATGCCAAGGGGCACTAACAAAAGGTTCAAGAAAAGAACAAAAATGATTTCACAAACTCTGCAAATTTAAAGTTTAATGCAATACAATTTGTATACACGTGTTAGGTTTCAATCTACATGATCAGAATTGAATTAAATGAAATGAAAGGAACATCTAATTGGTATTTAGATTATAACAACAACAACAAAGGAAAAATAGAAAGGACAAAAAGAGGATAGAGAAGGGTAGAAACCAAGTGTCATGTGAACTCACCATCCAAAAGGCAGTTGAAGTGCTGGCACTGTAGGAACTCCCTCTCCCTCATAAAGCCAGTCATGGGTGTAGACCAGCCCTCGGCCAGGACCTGGGTCCACTGGAGGTCCAGCTGTATGACCACAAAAGGTAGGTAATAACAATGCCCTTAAACCTCTACACATCAGAATGGAGGTCCCTGACTTAACATGACCAAGTGTTATTTGTGAGTGTGTGCGTGGGGGTATGTAAATATATAGGGTTTCATGGTTGTGTTTACAAGTGGCTATGATGGCTATGATTTTACATTGTACGTACTGGTACTTCCCTTTGTATATCGTAACTTTCCCTACAATGCCAGAATTTCCTTCTTTAAATTAAACAGCTTGAGAAAATTGAAAAATAAGTGCAGAATATAAATTACACTGTATCTTGAAAATAAAACAATAACCAAAACAAAAACATCTTTGAATTTGCACTCATTTACATTCTGCATATGCAGCATATAAAAAGTAAAAACACACAAGACCTAATCTCTGCAGAAAGAACTCTACATAAAGTTTTCTCTTTCATGCAAATAATAAATCCTACAATAAGAACAGTCTAAACAACAAACAAAGGTTCTCATCTGAAGGGTGTTTATAGTGCAGGTAGCAGGGCTAGAGCTAGCTGCCTGTGTCCGGACCCATATCAGCGGCATTTGGCACAATGAGGGCTCACCTTGTTGATGTTGAGGGAAGGCAGGCTGTTGGCTTCCTTCATGGCCTCGGGTACGGCTGCAGCAGGGACAAATAGCTCCTTCACCGTCTCCACTGCAGAGTCCGGAAGGATGTTCTGCATCAAGAGAAACCAGTCGATCGTGATTAACACTGCATTGCTCTTTGTTCTCAATTTGGTTTAGTACTATAAAGGTGTCCAGGGTTCCTCTTTAAAAACAACAATTGGGTTTCATCTGAAGGTTTGTGCTATGCAAGAACTTGTATACAACGTCACCTCATAAAAGCATTTAAAGTTGTGTCATATTGAGAACAAAAGCACCTCCCTTTGCAAATATAAACACACTTCTGCAGTGACATTAGTCAAATGTTTTGGCAGAAAAATCTGAATATTTAAAAATAAATATGTTTATTTTTACATCGTTAAAACTGTGAAACAAGAACTAATCATTAACTTTCCAAGCCCCTACCATCCCTAAATACATGTCAAAATGCTTTTCTCTATGTACAAGGTGATTTACTTCAGAAAAAAAAAAAAAAAAAAAAAAAAATCAGTAAGCTAGGAACCTCTGACACGGGCAAACTGATAATGAAAGCCTTGTGAAAAAAAAAAAACCACACACACACAAAAACAGAACAAACAAACCCACTAGTTTACCAAACTTCAAAGTTTCGGCCAGAAAACATCTGCTAAATGATTTATGTCCCGAGCATCTAACACTAGCTTCCTGTGTCCTAAATAACACAAATCCATATCTCTTTGACCTTAGGTAAACATTCCTACTACCAGCAGTGACATACTAATTCACTGCTATTGGTTTGCATGGGACAGTATGTCATGACACACGTGTATATCAAGCCGTATGAAAAGATCACCCTCCATTTTAAAAGCGATTACTCAAAAGGGGTTGATACCATTTGCATTGAATTTCTTCGGCCAAAAGTGATGCAGAATGAAAAGGAACTTACGTGTATTTATTTTTCATTTACTCTTAACAACACAGACCTTACTAGATTACTGTGGAGATGCTAAGTCATTTTAATACACATATTCCATGTACTCATGGAAACATAAATACATATAAAGACTAGATTCCCCATCCTGTCAAACAATAAGTAATAAGTAACAGTAAGTTAATAAGGATGCTACTCCCATATTATTAAAAGGGCATTTCAACAAACATGGTGGTCCTCTTTCAAAAACATTTTTATCACATTTTGTGCAAAAATAACATGTAGTCAAGGACATGTGACATTTCAGTTTAAGCTTGCTTAAGAGTCAGCACCAAATAATGACGGTAATGTTTCTGTGTCTTTAAATGCCTATCGACATCCACCACTGGCCCGAAGACACTGGGATCTAATGTTAATCCTTTATTGGTAGCCTGGACAGAATACTCAGGTATGGCAATCACATTAGGGAAGCAATTTTAAGGTTGCAACCTTTATTCTCCAACACTGCAACCTGTCATCTGGGTCTCAAACAAAACAAGGCTCCACTAGAATTCATTTGCAACTTTAATGCAACAATGACCAACACATCCCCCCCCCCCTCCTTGTTAGCTTTTTGGTAAGGCTTCCAAGTTGACAAAGAATTACTTCTATTTATACATGGTGCACTAACCGCAGACATGCAAGCGTGTGTGCGTGCCAAGTTTGCAATGTCAGGTGTGATGACTGACATGTGAAACTTGTAATACCTCCTTTGTAAATGTCATTTTAAAACCAAAGCACATTTTGTGATTTTGCTCCCTGTGAGTGACAAGAGTATCGTTCCACATGACGTTGCATGTTGACTCTCACCTCATTCTTCAGGAAGTTCACCAACTGCTGCACCACGTCCTTGACAGTGTCCTCCCCAGAGTTCAGCACTAAGTCAGGCCTGGCTGGAGCCTCGTAGACCTGGTCAATACCAGTGAAGCCTGTAAAGGGTGGGGGAAACAAATCCATGAGTCATGGCGACACCTTCAAACATGCCCTACATCTACTTGAGCCCACCAATTCATGCGACAGGTGCTGTGTTTTATCCATTGGGGAGAGGGCTCAATACATAAAATGAATAAAAATTGTAAAAAGGTTTTCACATAGGGAAAATGCAATAATATTTTCCATCTAGATATGTCCATCCAAGTGAAACAGAAAAACCCCTTCTACCCACTCCAAAATCTGGCAAACTAGTTTGCCCATTCCAATAGCTAACAAATTAATGTACTTGTAATATCAGCTTGGAAATAAAAAAGTAAGTTTAAGCTACAATGTAACACACAAGATGGGGCGATACAAAAAGCTAAAAATGTTGGCCTACCCTTGATGAGACCAGCCCTGGCCTTCTTGTAGAGTCCCTTGACATCACGAGACTCGCAGATCTCCAGAGAGGTGTTCACATAGATCTCGTAGAAGGGTAGGCCCGCCTTCTCGTGGAGCTCACGTGCATTTTCACGGTCCTAGGCAGGGGCGAAAGCAAAACAAACATGGTCACTGTCAGCACACTTAATACAGGAGAATGGGTGTCACAGTTTCTCTTCTTCAAATACCACTCCAGGCTAGAGATTCCCGGTTAACTTCATGCAGATTCTGCAGCAGTGGCCGATACTGTAATCATTTCCACAGATGAATTATCTTGAGAAGAGGTTGATTCCAGTTCATGGAACACGATTTAAGAACTGTATGCAGATTGAATGCTATTACTCTCCCTTCTCTTCTCTTCAAGCAAGCATTTTCATGAGTTTATGAGGCTGATAATGCCCACTGGCTTAATTTACTTCATTCTTCAGCATAAGAATGCTGCAGGCTTTTCATGGTCATTCAAAGTTCTAGCTACTCTATTTTTTCCCCTCTTTTCTTGACAGTTATAATTGCAAATTAAAAGAACTACATCAGTAAAGTGTAAAACAAACTATATTGAAGCATTCTATTTTCAGAGAAAGATAGAATCCACATCATTTCAAACAATTTCTTTGGACACTATAGTGAGCATTTCATACAGACAGCCAGTCCACCTGATACTGTTTCAACAAACATGTAAGAAATTGAAGAATGTATGTTACGGCTAAATCTTACATCAGAGTTCATGGGGTTTTGGTGAAAGCGACTGTTGTAAGCACACAGCTACAGTAATGTCGAAGAAAGAAAGCTTGTTCATGGATGGTGGAAAGAAGCATTAAGATACAAACTTTGTCGAAGGAAAAAAAGAAAACGAAAATGTTGAGTATTCTCACCTTGGCGTACGGACTGATGAAAGAGGTGAGACAGACCACACCACCATCAGCAAAGAGCTTTGCCACCTCAGCAACACGGCGGATGTTCTCCTCACGATCCTCAGGGGTGAAGCTCAGGTTCTTGTTGAGGCCAGTCCTCATGTTGTCCCCATCCAGACCGTAGGCTGGGATGCCATGGTGGCAGAGGTACTCCTCCAGGGCAAAGCTGACCGTGGTCTTACCGGCTCCGGACAAACCTGTACCAAGTTTACGAGAGAAGTTGTGACATGTGTCCTGGGATTGAATTACTGGTACTCAGTCAATATACAAGCAGAAACGGGGACACTTGCTTAAATAGTCATGTATGACTGAGAAGCGCAAAAAAAAAGAAAGAAAACAAAACTCAACAACAACAACTTGCTCTTACTGGCAGAGAGTCTATTTGAGGTAAGTTAAGTGTGCACATTCCAGAAGAAGCAGTTGGTTTCCCTTTTGGGAAATTAAAAAGATCTGTCATCGTTAGATAAGATATTTTGCAGATGCTCATTGCTCAGAAATCAAAGTATCATGAAATAAAAAAGTTATTCTTCATTTGTCCACAAATCATAATTGTAAAACAATACGCCATGATGCAAAGTTACATGCTTTCTCATAGGTCTGATGCTGCAAGAGTTCTGTTGATAGCTTTGCTGGTACAAAGCACAGACCACCATTTTTGGTTGCCGACAGGGTTATACGACTTGAAATTGATATTATCAGATGCTTTAGGCATAAACATCACTGTGAAGTAAAAAGTGAGGCAAATAAAGTGTCATCATAGTACTTTTGGGTGCATTTCGGTTTCAGGGGGATATTGCATTGAAATAGGTAAAATAAATCCTGTTATTTCAACAAAACAGAGAAAATATTATAAAGGAAAACAGCACCTGTTATCCAATATCCCCCAAGGCAGCATAATTTATCGTTGTACGGAAAACCACACAAGGTGCCTAACTTCCCGCAGCATTCTATCAAGCATGCATTTCTTCCCCTTGATTTCACTCTGTTCTACCTATATCTCCTCTCCTTCCTTTGGTATCTTCTGCCATCCCTCCTTCACTTTCCCCATATCACCGTCTCTCCAGCCCAAAGGAATAGGAGAATCCATATTTCTCCCCGTCTTTTAAAGACTAAAGTCAGAGAAGTAACCACTTCTTTGGTTTAGTAACAGTTTAATAAATCAAAGGCCCCCAGCACACCCATAAATCTGAATCCCAGCCCTTCCCACTTAAAAAACTTCCAAAACATTTCTGCGTGTGGACTCAACTGACCGGTAAACCAGATGGTGCAGCCACGGAAACCGCCACGCAGGCCCATGACCTGCCCACGCTTGTCTCGGGACACATGGTGGGTCTGTTCCGTCACATTGGTGGCGACCTGCTTCTTGGACTGTGGGGGAAGGAAGAACACAGAAAGAGTGCAACTTTACCAAGTCTGTCATATACTCAGCTGACAACCTATTTACACGCAATGTTCACAGCATTTTGGGATTGTGGTCATGACGGGGCTATGGACACACAAAGGCACAAAGCTGGACTTTATTTCAGATGGAGACTTTTTGCAGTGACGTAAACAGGTGTCCATTGCACTATCATGTGAGCACGGGTACATTCAGTCCCAATGTTCATGCATGCCAAAGTGTGCTACAGTGGACCACCTCATGATGAGGTCCAGAGTGGAGCTCACTGTACCATGCTGTGCCACAAATATTGATGGAAAACATACCAGACCAAATATTATTACCTCCGCCAAGGGAGGAGGTTATTTTTTCATCAGCACCGGTTTGTTGGATTGTTGGTTAGTTTTTAATAGTCTGTTTGTTCGTCCATGTGCAAAATAACTCAAAAAGTTGTGAACGGATTTGGATTAGATTTACAGGACAGGTTGAGAATGACGCAAGTAACCGAGGATTCAATTTTGTTAGTGATCCAGGAATTTTTATGGATTTTATGAAGGATTTTCGATATTTTGATAGTAGGGTCAATGAACTTGGGAGTTCAAGCAGCGCATACTTGAGGTTTGCATGCACGCACTAAAGTGCGTGCTCTATTTTCTGCTAGGGCTTGGGCTAGGTGCCGCGCAGCTGAAAGCTGATGATGTAACGTAAGGCTTCTATATTGGGAGAGAGGGCTATTTTCAGCATGCAGAGTGGAAATCACTGATCTCTATGGAAGAACAAGATCAGTGGTGGAAAAACCTGCTTGGCAGAGGTCTGCGCTCTCAGAGTGCTTTTCTAGTTAACTTTGATATAGATACCACATTGCAAGCCGATTTGAATTTGAATCAATTCATTCCAACAGGGAAAGATTTAGGTTTAACGAAAGATCCACTATCTATCACAGCTAACGTTACTTGACTATCAAATGTGTTACATTACATGTAAATCAAATCATCACCGCATCACGGAATGCTGAATCTGAGCTAATGTAAAGCTAAAGCTCCCTAAAAATGTATGCTCTGGCACAGTTTGCTTCATTTGAGACTGAATGCTACATGTACCCATCATGTAGTAGAATGACATGACATGGGAGAGAATTTATGATGCTTTATGGGATGTTCAAAAGTGCTGGCGATGAGTGATGTGCCATATCAATGCATGCTTATAATTGTGATCATAACATCAAATGCCTACAGTGTCATGGATATGAATAGCACGTACATAAATGTACTATGTTGTTAAATAAATACAAGTCTTAAGATAAAGAGCTAGGAGGGGTTTCTTAGGGTAGTCACTTCTTTTTAAAACAAAATGACCCCTACACTGCACGATTGCTTGAAAGCACTGTAAAAGTGGAAATTTGGCACAATTAAATTTTTGAACAGTCAGTGATCCGATGATCCTCATTTGCTTTTTGAGGACGAGAGCATTTCTACTGTATACATCATCCAATATATTGGCAAGTTTTTTCTTCTTTTTTTTTTGCACTAGTTCAAAAAGATTCCATCTTTGTACAAAAAAAAACCAACATTCCACAGCAGTCTTGAAACATGGAGAGTGCTCTTCGCATCTTAAAGGATATAGAGCGAAGGAAAAAAGCATACTTGGATTTTATTCATTTACAGTAGTTACTTTGCAGCACATAAGTTAGGAAGCATACTAGTATTAATCAACAGAGTTTGAACATGGCAGTGAAGCACTTCACCATTAATAATAATGCCTCCGGCACCCTTCGGGTGGAGGCATAAAAAGACAGTACAGCAAAGATAAATGCACCTTTTAAAACAATTTCTGTTAAACACTATGAAATATTTATGCCGATGCAAAATGATTTTCATCAAAATGTTGTATCTCCTACCGGCATAATGATAAATCATGCCTTTCTTCTATAGTGATCAGTATTAATGCATGTTAACAGCAGCTAACACATTCTGTTACTGTTTCGGTCAACCCAAGAGTACAGTATCACTTTGGTTAATCTGTAATATGAGTAAAGGTACATGCAGGATAGGCTACTCATGAAATCAACTTTTATGAGTCAAGGTGGATATTTTTTCCTCTGCGTGTGTGTGTTTTTTTGTGACAGTCAATCAATTTGTTCCTACCGCGAAGCGGCCACATGTTGCTAAGCTACCGACCTGAGATTAAATACTACCAGTACTCTATGAGCATGTGTACTCTTTGCTGTTTTGAGTGACATCCACACCTTTTCTCCTCACATACAGCAGCAGTTTACTTTCTTTTAGTCTTAATTTTTTTTTTTTATTTTTTTTTATTTTTGCGACTTGATTGACAAATACGTTTTCAGGTCTTGTAAAAACCCTCTATTTCAAAATCTCCTGAATGTATAATGTATAGCTGCACAGATATGTCATGCAAAAGTTACCATGGTGGTCAAAGATCTCTTAAAATTTTAAACACATATCTGTGATGCATTTATCACGACAAGGTAATACGCATATCATTTCATGTCGTCACTAAGTCTGGAAAAATAACCTGCATGCCTCTACAGGAATATAAAAGTCTTAACATGGCAGTGGCTAAAAAAGCCGGGCACCCATCACTACTAGCAACTCTGCCCTGCGTTTTCAACAGCTATTACTACTTACACTTATTAATCACTGCCCCGCCTCAGATCAAAGGTCTCTTTAATACATAACAGAAGGGCTTTAAGTGCCTTATGAGGCCATGGCTTGTACAATCAATGTACATGTGCCCGTTCACAAAGGTTGTACGGTACATGTGTACCAGCAAGCGTGGTACAAACAGGATGTCACATTTTAGGTAGTGGAACAAGCTGGTAGTTTTTAGAGAGAAAATAAGGTTGGGGGTATTTAGCACAAGCTCGGTACCCCTTTTCCCATTCTCTGCTCAGTTCATAATGGAAGGCATGGACTTCAGTATTACTACACGACTGAATGCATCCCTCTGATATAAGGGACTAAGGTCTTCATGCCCTCAAGTCACAAACAGCATTTAAGCTGACTGGAGATAAATGAAATCCCAACAAAATTCCAGCAAACAGAAAGAGGACAAACTTTTGAAGAGTCCACATTACATTATGAATTATATCTTATATATTAACTTTGCTGAAATTTGCCATTTCAGATAACTAAGCATTGACTTATTAGAGTCCCTAATGCAGTTTGGTGGTAAATGGATGTAAATCAGATGTCAATCTGATGCATTCTTGCTGATAATGTTCATATCAGTGGATCACATAAAAAGGGCTAACTTTTAAAGTCACATTCGCTCACCATCTCCCCCCCCCCCCAAAAAAAAAAAAAAAAAGAAGAAGAGAATGCAACTTATGAAGGTTCATAGTCTGAAAAAAAAGAAAAAAAAAAAAAGATTGTGCAGAATATAGTGCTACTATAAGCTAGCTCAATGAACTGCGGATAATAGCCATGTCAGTTACAGCTTGTGCAAGTATAGATAACAAATTTCATGACTGGTGCCAACCAGACATTAACAAATAGATCATAAGTTCGTAAGAATGCTAGCACGACTAGAAAAAAAAAATGTGTGAAGACCAAGCAGCTACATATGTAATCACATACAGTGTACAGTGTGTTCTCATATCAGCACGCCAGGTAGTACAAACTGTACTTTACACACAAGATATTTGATATTGATGTCACAGGACCTCTCCAAGCAATCACTGGTTAAAGTTCTAGAGATGTTATCATGACATGATACTATGCGATATTATAAATCATGTATGAAAGGGGAATGATGTGCACATATTATGGATTGAGTGAATGCAGCAATATTATAACACATCATTGAACTTTGAAGAAAATCAGACCATCTGTTCAAAAGTTCTAAAGTTTTGGTGCTTCCATCTCTGGACGAGAACATTATAAAAGTTTCTGATGTCAATGCAGGATAGTTATATATAGATAATATAAAGAGAATTATACAGGTTTTGATTTTTAAAAAAATATTAATGAAAACTGCACATTCCCTCAAAAAAGACCTTGACTTTGATATGAGACCCTGTAGTTGATTCTGAAAGGTGGCAAGGTACAATTGTAAGCTTGCTCCCCTCAAATATCAGTCATCACATAGTGTTGTGAGTTGTCAGTTCAAACTACACCTTGAAGTGATACTCTCTTCCCCCAAACTGCATTGAATTATGCAATACCAAGTATCCTGCTGAATTTTGGTGGTTGCTTGCGAAATGAATTGCACAACTTCGCAGTGGAAAACTGTGTGATTATGAATTTTCAAAGAACGCAAACTCACCGTCACAGTGCATTACATGTGTAGTGAGTAGTAACTGGTTAATCACTGGCAAGACAAGCTGGCAAACATTCATATACATGAAGGCTAAGTGAGAAAATTCTAAAGCCTATTCCTCTGCTGGGTGGTCATTGTTATTAATCTGGAGTCAAAAGGGGCCTGAGCTTTCGATCCTAGCAGAATCTTAGTCAGAGGCAAAATAACAAACAAGCAGGGAAAGCAATCACATATAAGGACTTCACGCAACAAGAACAGACAGGGACAGGCTGGGTACACAAAACAAAGAAAACAAAGGAGAGGGTGGGAAGTCATGGGCAAGGAGCCCAACAGGCAAAGGGAGGGGGATTAGAGCAGGAGGGTGGACAGACAAAAGGCAGAGGAGAGCGGACAGACAAAAGGGGACAGACAAAAGGGGGAGGAGGGTCAGTCTTTAATCTGGTCAATCTTACACAGAAGAATTTTAAGATAAGACAAGGCAGAGGTAGACTTAATGAGGGAATGCTGCATGACAAAAATTTATCCATTATATACGAGTAGGATTCAATTCTGCTTGCACTGATGTCAAGAATTCTCTCGCATAGATTCCTGTCATTTACATGAGAAACTATGTATGCCAATATCTACAGCAGTGGCCTTCTCTGGCTAGCTTCCAATACCGAGCTGTCATCAAATTTTAAGTGTAGAAGGAATCACATGTGAGGATGTCATACAATGCATCTGAGTTGCAGTCTCTTCCAGATGTACTGGAACAGAGAGAGAGTTTCATTTTGTTATTTTGAAAAATATTCTCATCGTCTATATCAACTTTGCAGTCACCTTGTCAAATTTTACAATCTAATTTTTCATGAATCTTATTTGTTGGGTTGAGATGTCAATCATATGAGTAAGTGCCAGGTCAGTGCTTCAAAGAATTCATTTCTGTTCTGAGGTTATCATATTCGACAACATGCAACTCTTCAAAGACTAAAAGATAAAAGGCTCGTAATTTCGGATAATCCCAAAGGGAATACATGTTTGTTGGAAAACAAAACAAAACAACATAAAGGGAGAAGGTTTGAGCTTTGCACAAATACATGGCTAATCACAATCTTCATTACCTTGGACTGCTGCACACCACTGGGTTTGGGCATGTCCTTTAATACATTGGACTACAGACTGATCATGTCTTTTGTATACAAAAGCATGGAATTTCAAGCATTTATACACATGAAGCAAATCGTGGCTTTCATCAATACTGACAATTGGATGTTACTTGTATCACTAAGGGAGAGCTGTACAAGTTGGAATATTTTTGACCCCAAATGCTCTATGAATACAATTATTTACTACTTGAAAATCAGTGAAGTAAATGACTAACTCATGGGTATTTTATATGTGGTACAAACAACTCCCTGTTCACACTTATGGAATGGAACATACATAAAATGCACAAGTGCATTTTGCATATATTCAAATATATAATATCATTATTGTATACATAGTATCATAAACTGTCCAAGACTGATATCATGACAATCACATGATTTTGCAAAAACTGATAACAACAGTCACACATACTCATAATGATTCTAGTTCAATATCACACATCATATGTCTCACAAACAGTTGTACATGGTGTAATCTTCGTTCAACTGTGTTTTCCGAGCCATTTAGACAGCATGAGAGAATAAAATGATCTATGATTTGAATAACGCTCAAGAGAAAAATATAGTTTCTCCTTCCATGAAATCATCATCCAGCCAAGCAGACAGAGAAGGATCTCTAATGCCTTTCAAGTTGACAAAGGATAAATTTGCAACTTTGAAATTTAAATAAATGGTATGTTGGCATATGGTGTTCATGTGACTGATAATTTCAATGTGTCATATCCCCCCCCCCCCCCCCCCCCCGTCACACTAAAATCTCATATTGTTTTAACTGAGGGATAATTATTGAAAGACTTCTAAGCACTATACTCAATTTACTTCAGTAAACAATGTTTCTTGGAGTTTTTATCTGATAAGGCCATCCAAAATTAGAGCATTATCTGCAAATCAGAGTTGAGTACAAACTTGTTAGGATACAGAATATATGGGACTTTGGGCTTCACAGGTCTTGTGGTCTATTGAAAAAAGAAAGAAAGAAAGAGAATTAAGGACTGAAGGGAAATGTGTGCCAGGGTCTTACTAGAAATAATTCGAAAGGTTTCAAAGTCAAGAACAAATACAAATATGGGGCCCTGTTTATCATCACATCATGCCATTAGGAGGATCCTATCAAGGAAACAAATCGGTTTATCGCTGAATTACAAGCTTGGCAAGCCTCTTCGGGTAGAAATTTGTGAATGATTGACTGATGAAGGTATTCTTTGTACAAGATGTTGAAACTTGTTCCCAACAAATATTGATGGAGCAGGCTGATAACTTTCATTGTGATCACACACGAACCTTGCACTCGATTGCAAATATAATTTACAACAACACCACACGTACCTTATAAAATTGGTAGACTGTATTCCAGCCTGTAGCAGCATAACATGCAGCAAGTACTGCAGCAATGTCTCTTACAGAGGGAAACAAAGTATCATCTACAACAATTTAGGAAACTTGTCTCCTTTCAGTACTTAATGACTAGAAATGAAATAAAAACAATTCATCTTGCCATCACTTATGTAAACCTTTCTTATTTGTTTTGTTGTTGTTGTTGTTGTTGTTTTTTGCTTTTGTTTTCAGTGTAGTGCAGGACAGAGCACTTATTCCATGTGAATTATGTTCTCACAAGGAACAGTAAGATTTCATGATATTAACTATATTAATAATAATAATAACCAATATTTATATTCTGTTACTGCACAAGACACATCTGCTTTCCAAAGTACCAGGGATTTGATACCAAATTTTTGAACTTAATGTACAATAATACAATGCAATGTAGTCACTTGCTGCTATGTTTGTCTCTTTTGAAATATCTAATAATATATTTACTACAAATGCACTGATTTTGCAGGCATTCAAAGTTCTCAGTTTTCAGAAGGCATTCATGTGGTACCATAATATTGCGACAGAGTGGAACTCAAACTGCCCATGGCTTTTGCAGAGAGTTATGAAGGCATTCCTTAATGGCGTTCTGTACCATTGTTGAACGCAACGTTATTTACATGTCACCAATAGCAAAGTAAAGTTAAATCATGCCCACATATTTACTAAGGTGATGCTGCACATTTACATGGGCAAAGGTTTGTATTCCAAGCTGCTAAGGCCTTTGCAGATTCACCCAACACACACAAACATACGCTTCAAAGGTTTCTAGTCCAAGAGAATTGCATTGCGCTTTGCTATTTAGCTGTCAAGTATGGGCAAGACCTTGCATTGTAATTAAGTTTGATTTTCATAGGAATTGCAGTAACAGTTCTATCCTCTAGTCTGGAGTAGATGCCAAAATACTAGTGCCATTCACAAACACCCATATTTCAAAACTCAAGTTCTGCATTGCGATGCAAAAAAAACAAAACAAAAAACAAAACAAACAAACAAAAACTTCTGTGTGTGACACACATATATTGTAGTTATCAGCTATGCAAAAATCAGTCCCCCTTGATTTTTTGTTGTTGTTGAAACATTGTGATAATTTGTCCTGCACAGTGTGTGCATATGATTCCATAAGGTTCATAAGATATTGACTTTAAAGAAGGTAAGTATTAACCATCTGCATGCAGGGAATCAGAAGACACAGAAATCATTAGTATGCCAAATGGCCAAAAGGACTGTCATATTATTGCACTGGAGTACTTTGCTACTGTATTGAATCTTGCTTTCATTTACACAAACCCATTCACAAGAAATACAGTTTACCATTGTATTGGCTATAAAGAAATAAATGAGGTTTATCAGGACCATTTTTCTGTTACATGTACAAAATGTTGATGGAGGAAAAAAGATAACATTGATCATAAATTTTGTTCAGGTACCTGGTATGAGCAAGTTCAACTTCTATCCAGCATGACTCGCACTTTTAAAAACAAATATTTGCCTAAAAGAATAATATGGCATATGGCATTCTCAATTATCTCTTAGACGTGATCACCTCCAAGTGCACTGCTGGTACATAGGTCAATCTGATTTACTTTTCACTCAATAGCTTGGTACATATACCTACTCTCCATGGATAAGTTAAAGTGGAAAATAGGCAACGCCCCTCTTCTTTTCTCTATCTCTCCCTTCTTTCTAGCTCTATCTTCTCCCTATCTTATTTTTTCTTCTATCTTTCTCTCCCTCTGCCCATGCCACCAGTGCCGAAGTTCTTAAGTTCTTCAGAGCAATACCGACAATTTTTCCACTCTTTATCCACACTACTTGACTTGATAACAATTGGATTCATAGCATTCTCAATAGGACTGAGAATGTCACATGTGTTGGGGATAAAAAAAAAATGAAAAAAAAAAATGAAGTGGGATCATACTTTCATCTCATTTTTCTTTCGTGTCTTTCTTGTAGCCAAACTGATTTCATTCATCTTCCAGCATTATATGCCTGCTTACAATAAAGCACTTTTTTTTTTTCTTTGAATTATCTGTTCGGAGACTCTCTGCATATATTTCTTCTTTTTGCTGTATTGGTAAAGAATTATGATGAAGTAATATTACTTAATTTTTACTGATGAGAGAGAGAGAAGGTTATAATGTTCACAAATGCAATCCTAATTTTGTAACTGTTTGCTCTACAGGTTAAGACTATGCCTTTACAAATGTATCATATCGTATGCCCATAGTTCACTTCCAGTTGTAGGGGGCTTGATATGATATTAAAACCAGAGAAACCCACATGTTTTTTAACTGCCCTCAGGTCAGGTTGTATATGTTAATGGTTGTTAAAACAAGCAATTTGCATGTCATGGTCGTGTTTTACATGCAGGTACCCGAAGCTGCAAACCGAGTGTGCAACAAATACTTGCATGCATAACACACAACACAGACTAGTATTACCAGCACAATTTTTACAGCACCATCACGTATGAATGAATTTGATACCAGCTACTAAAACGGAACGTATTAGTTACTAGCATCTTTTAATAAAGTACTGCCAAATAAATTTTGTTCCTGAGCCTGAAGGTCTGCTGGTAGGCAGATGATGACACATAGAAAGTTCCAGCAACAGAGAATATAATATATGTCAACTCTGTAATGTATCTTGTAGCTGTTACTACGGAGCTGTTTTGAATGACGAAAGGAAGACAGGTCATATCACGATAGATGGTAAAGCATCAAGACATTTTCCACCAAATTCATCAAAATAATCACTATCAAAACAATCAGACTTAGAAAATACATTGTAATCTGTGAGATAAATGGACTACATTAGGTATTGATGCACTGTCACATTGAAGACTATGGAACATGACTGGACAAATTTGCTGAATTACTAATGCTAATTAAACAAAGTTTCCTGCATTGGCTACAATGTATCCTTGATGACTATTACATTTGGATCGGCTTACTCAAATTTGTTATGTGCACAAAATGCACTTCTATTTATTAACATCTATAGAAAATTACATCATATCAGCACATGTCTTCACTTGAGCTTTTTATTTTTATACTGTAAAACACAATATTTTCGCAGCATGAAATTTTTGCAAATTGGAGCCGACGGCCCTTTTTCCGGCATGAAATTTTTGCAAGTTGCCTCTAACATTCAATCAGTATAATGTAGACAAGAACTTTCACTTGCATTTTAATTTCACGAATC
The DNA here is from genome assembly GCF_964275005.1 of Diadema setosum. NCBI lineage: Eukaryota > Metazoa > Echinodermata > Echinoidea > Diadematoida > Diadematidae > Diadema > Diadema setosum. Next base: position 42,077,856 of record NC_092689.1, read on the forward strand.
TTGGCTATCGCGAAATTCACAAAATTAAAATGCACATGAACATTCCTTGTTTTACAGTAAATGGTATTAATGGATTTCATAAATATTTTCTAACAGAAATGGTAGTATTCAGTCTGCTTTTAAAAAGTCAATTTCATCCAATACACTTTTTTTTTTTCAAAATCAAAAGAATATTGAAGGCACCTCATGCTTTTTTTTTTTTTTTTTGCCTTGAAATGTGCTGAGTGACTTGTGAACGAAACATCTTGACTTCTCTTCTGTTTTTAGAGCATGTTTTTGCCTCTTTGCTAGCATATCTACCCCTGCCTCAAATAATAACCGTAAACATAGAAATTCAACACGAACAGGAACTTTGCAGGATACAATGTCACTTTGTTACTGAAATATTGGTGCACTATAGAAAAGGTACACACATACGGAGGAGGGGCAACAGATACAGACAGGGAGAAAAACAGGGAAAGATACAACCAAAAATAGGGGGATAGAGACATAAAGAATGCAAGTGAGAGAGAAAGACACACACAGACAGGTTGACATCTGGATGGAGAGGAAAGACCAAAGCCAAAGAGAAGAATATACAACCCAATGATTTAGGACAGTCCAATGAATATAGCAGGCAAATGCAGTTAATCATTTTAACCTTTACAGAAGTATTGATGACAACAAACATAATATTTACAAAGGAATGTTGGGATGCATGACTGAAATTTACACTTTACAGCGTGGGATAACATGATTCATATTCATTTGCAAGCCTTCTGTTTTCTTTCTACATAATCATTAATTTCCCCAACACATTTTGCAAGACTTTGACACAAACAGAAAAAAATGGCTAATACGCGTATTAATGTTGTGCATGTCCATTTTGCATGATTCATGGAAATTCAAGAATGTGTATTCCTGCATCATAAAAATGTTTTCTAAGATACATGGACTTGTGGAAGAAGACCCTTTGAAGAAGAGCCATGTTGAAATGAAATAGAATAAAATAAAGTAAATGGAATGAAATGAAATGAAGTCTAATGACATGTGGAGCTGCTCTAGAGGGGATTTGATGACTTACAGCAAGGTAATGATTAGTGTCACCTCGTACCGACGTCAAGCCTAGCCTAATACCCAATGACATTTTCCGACAACTACAACAACTAAAGACTGAAACTTTATTGAGAACTATCAGCGGACAAAATCACTGATTAACTTGATTCACTCTCTCATCTCCCCATACTTCTATGTTTTCCATTGTCGAATATTGGAATGACTCTCCCGTTCATCACACCAAGTCTCACAAAAAACGAACAACAACTGCATAGTTTAATCCCTGCTGTCACTAATCCAAAAAAGGAGAAAACTAATCTATCATTTTAGGGGACTGTTAACTTGCTGACATTATGAAAGAAAATCCAGCAGATATTGGAGGCAATGATTTTAAGCTGAATGATGAGAAAATTTCTGAATGTTCTGATGCAGTATACACCATGACTCATGGGAACAGAAACAAAGTTCACTTTCTACAATCTCTCACCTGCTTCTGACTAACAGTTACTTTCATTCACAAAAGTTAACCCGTAATGGAACTGTAATTTACAACAGAACTGCTTACACTGTAATGTTGCTGTCGTAAGTATTTATAACCACACCAGAGTTAGCTGGGAGTAGCTTCACGGGATATTAGCAATGTTAATGGGAATTCCATGGAGAGAGATGCACTAAATGTGTCAGCTTCTGAGTTGAGAAAAATGTCAGTTTCACGAGCTACAGGATGCATGATCATGTTGCAATTTCAAAATGCTTGCTTGATTAAATACCCAATATTGGTTTAGTGAGAGCTACTCTCGGAAATTCAACTATTGCCATCAGACATTAATTCCCTGCAAATTATAGAATGCCGAGCATGTTACAGAAAGGATGATGATTATGGCACTTATGGAAGGATATACATGTGGAGTTTGAAAAGAGTTTTGAAAGAACTTTGACAAAGTGCCTCTGTCGGGCTGAGTAAAAACTGACCGCTCTGATTCCGTACGGATCCGGGTTTTTATTGTTGTTAATAAGCTTCTGATGAGCTTCTGGGTCCGTCATGTTTGATGCTTGAGGGTCACTGCTGCCGCTGGTTGGACACTGAGGAAACAGAGAAGAAGTTCTGTTGGACAAGGTGTGGGCGAAGACTAGTACCTCGGTCAAGAAAGCACCAATACGTTCAGCGATGATACTCAGCGGTTTAACCCTGGTTTGTCTGGCAAGAGGCGCTGACTGCAGCTCCGGATCATCCCACTGTTTGCAAGGCACTAGGATCCTTACAGACCAGCATTCTTCCCTTTATACCCTCATTCACAGAAAAGTTAAAGGGACCACTAACCTGGCTGTGTACATTGAACTACCACCCTGTACTGTGAGAGATGCAGGTAGCTCTGAGCCGGTGACGTGGACAAGCAGAGCAAACACACGCCCCTCCCACTCTGACTTATTTGTACAAGTGCTCTTTGGTGAAGGCACTGATCATTGGGGCATATTAGCATGACAATACCAGAGTGCGATCTCATTTGCAGCATGCATTGCTTCTAAATGTGGGATGGAACTATGCTGAACTCAAGGTACCAACTGCAAGAGATGAATGAATCTACTGCTTTCATTTCATTCATGGACACGCCCACTCTCTTTGAAGCGAGTTGCTGAACAGATGACATCACATGATGGCATGAACTTTTACAGTCCTTGCTTGACTTTGTATAGGCAAGTAATTTGCAAATGCGAATCCAAAAAGCAAAGCAATATCAGTTACTTGGTAGTTTGCTGTATCAAGTAAACCAAGTCATTTTCTGTTTTACCTGTCAAGCATAGGAGGATGAGCAAACGAAATTGTGTTCACTGACCAGCAGCATTTTGCCCCCTTGTCACAAAGAAGTGAACATTTGCACATTCAAGTGAAATTTTGATTTTCTCACTTTTTTGCTTCTTAAATCTATGGTTAGATCCATATGTATTACTGTTTTTAAACCAAGCAGCAAATTCCTAAACCGACAGCCAGTGGACTGATGGAACAAGTCAATTGTGACACTAAGAATAATGGAAATAAAAAAGATATGGGTAAATTTCACATGTTTCATGGAAAAGACAAGAAAAATTTTGTCCTCTTGAAGTGCAGTAAATGTATGAAAATTATGGGGGGGGGGGGTGGTTGTATTGCTAGATACTTGATCATAACATGAAACTTACAAGTGAATTCTACATAACTTTACTCTATGTCCTATTTTGATGATACATGTATTTCTATCATTCCGTTTTGTCTGATTTTCCTCTGTAGAAAGTCTACTTAAACACTTGAACATGATGTGGGATGGCATTGTCAGCCAACCACACACATGCCGTACCGTGGCCGTGCCGTGTGTCTAACTACAAGCACAGCTGTTGCCAAAAATTAATAATCTGACAAACATTGTAGCCTCTTCCACACATGCATATTTATTATCTTGGCAGCAGCTTGAGCTGCACGATAGTAGGATTCACACTGATGCTAATTAGCGGGAATTCGCTGGGAAACAAGTCTCAAGATTTGAATCGTGATCCAAATCTCAAGATTTTTGCCTGTGTTGACATAAAAATCCCACTGAACAGTGCTATCAGCATCACAATCCAAATCCTAAGAAATTCTGTGGTTAAATTGGAATTACTGCAATAATTTGAGAAATAGCGTGATAATTTGCCCAATGGCATGTGTGTGAACGCTGGAGCAAAAACATGAATATTTTTTGTCATGATGTCATTCAAAGCGCATATCAAGACAGTGTAGGAATACAAGGGCAAAGGTCACCATTACCACGGCAGATTTTGGGCACACGCAGTTTGGTTGACAAATTATCGTGATCGGCAATTAGCAGGATATTTCTGTCCATCAGAATTGGTGCAAAATACCTCAGTAATTGGATGGCAATTGTTATCCTGATATTTTGTCTGTGTGAATGTGATTAAAGTGTACAATGCTTGACGCATTTCTTATACCTCAGACACATGTACAAAAATTTGTATCAATATAGTGTTCCATGTATTAAAATGTTTTCTCCTCAAAAAAAAAGATTTGAAATTGTACACAGTATAGGCCTAAATGCTGCAACTTGAGCTATGAATGTCCTTTGTATACAGAATACAGCCCTGCAACATTGGCAAAAAGGCATTAAAGGGGAAGGCTAGTAACTGATCAGTGGGAATCAGTGGAAATGCTGGGAGACGATTGTTCCAATCCTTATGGGATTCATTCGAGAGTTCATTGTATATCTATTGTTGTGTGAAAATGATTTGCTTCAGAATGGTCTCATATTCAGGTAATGTGCAGTTTAATGCTTCCAGGTAAGCGTCCCTGGTCAGTGACGGAGCATTAATCTGCACATTACTTGAATATGAGACCGTTCTGAAGCAAATCATTTTCACACAACAATAGATATACAATGAACTCTTGAATGAATCCCATAAGGATTGGAACATTCATCTCCCAGCATTTCCACTGATTCCCACTGATCAGTTACTAGCCTTCCCCTTTAAAATCATGAAACACTGGTTATCGATCATCTGGATAAGTACAAGATTTTATTTGTACAATTGTATTAGATTAAGATCCAACATTTTATGTGGCTGATCAAGTTTACTCTTTGTCACTGATAGACAGTGATATGAAATGAACAGCAAAGTATGAATTTGCACAAGTGGATATTTTGCACTCTTTTGGTTTGTCAATGGTGTCATGTTTCAGGCACAACTCATACAGACTCCAGTGTGCAGGCCTACAGGTACAAATGTACACACCTTCACCTGCTTTTAGGTCTTGCTGATTTGCCTTTAATACACAAATAAAAAAAAAAATCCTTTGACTACTTACTAGCACATATGCCTTTGTTTCAAGGTTTAATGCAAATTGATAGTTACTAATAATCGAACTAAAAAGAAGTTTTGAATGGACAGAGTACCTACAAATTTTGTAGAGTACCTCAGTTCAGTGCACCTGGTGCAGATTAGCAATTTGTGTCACAGCCGGAAGGTTATGCTACGTAATCACATTTCCCCTTCTCATTTAAGATACACAAACAGGAAGAGAAAAGAAACTACAATCGAGGCAGGCCCGGCGATACAGTGCAATTAACTCCACGATAACAGGCCAAAGCTTTTGAATTCATAACGGTCATCAAAGTACTGTGCGGAGCGAAGGACAAAAAATCTCGAAAGTTCACCTTCTCGTATCTCCCTTATTTTACCACCAAATCCCTTGAAACTTCACACATCTATCTATTAAAGGTATTAGCCCACATTTGTAAACCTGCAGCAATTGGTCTCATAGTTAGCATGGAGTTTGGGTATGATTGCAGTAACACCTGTGCAAAATTTCATTCCAATTAGTCCATTACTTTCATTAAAATAAATGAAAATGCACCGCATGCATGCGTATATTAACGCTCGCCACGTACGTACTACATGCATGCGATACATGTATGTCAACCGTGTAAGTTACATGTACGTAGCTATAGCCCGCGCTCGTAATTCGACTTTGGGTCGGGTTGACCCGGTTTGAAAATTGATTTTAAAACGATGATTTTCTCTCTTTTATCGAATGGTATAGACAAAGAGCAACAGGTGAGGTATGTTACTGTTATAACTTGTACTCGAAGTCATATTGGACCTGTTTTATGCAGTTTTGATTTTCGTGGGTTTGCAAATGTGGGCTAGTACCTTTAAATATATGTCATCTTTCATATGATTTTTGGATGAAAATGCTGATGTATCTTTCGAGATATGTGTATTTTTCTGTTTGAGTTGACCATGGGAAAGGGTTACGATTATTTCCCGACAAGTCTGAGCCTACATGAATATGTGCATTTGATTAACATATTGCTAGTCTGTATGCACCAGACTCACTACCTGCGAAGTTTCGTGTTTGCGCAATTAGTAGTTCGGTGAAAATCAGAGCAAAAAGACAACTCAATTTAAGAGAAAATACTGGACACGCACAACTAGATCATCCCCCTGCACATGCGTTCTCTACTGCTCAGCGCACGCTTAGCCAATCAGCGGTGTCAGTTTCGGCGCACGGCGACAGGGTTCGGTTTCGGTCCACAGGGTGGTGAGTGGGAAAGAGACGAACCCTGCAATGTGCTTCAACTGTTTCATGCAGCACGAAAACCGATACAGCGGACTGCGTACTGTTTACGCTGTGGATTTTACGTGGGTCACAAATGACAGTGATCTCGATTTTTTTCCCGACATAACTGTGCGCAAAATGATACAGAAAAGATATTTGGAACACAGTATGAACATACTACCACAAGTCATATACCGAAGTTTCATTTTTGGGCAATGAAGAAAAATGTGAGAAAATAACACTTGTTTAGAGACCAAATTTTCTTTTTTGGAAGCAAAGTTTTGACATCATTTTCACAGGTTTATCCTCAATAAAACCCAAAATAACTAACATTATGAGTTAGAGAATAGTTTTTCCTTCAATTTGCTGTATAGATTTAATAATTTGATGGCTTCTGAGGCGAGATATTGCAATTGTCCTGCAACACTTCTCCAGAGGTTTTGCATGTACACAAGTTGTTTACTTTATGCAAATGAGGCTTCAAGGTCATGCTTTTGGTGAGTTAATTGCACCGTATCGCCGCGCCTGGAGGAAGTAATTACGTCGTACTAATACCCCATTTTTACAAAAAGTTGGGCACAGGAGTGCTTGTAAAGCAATTTCATTTGTAGTCGCATGTTTCGGTTGCACTGAGACCACATTCAAAGTGGATGGAGAGGTAAAACTGAATGGTAATCTTCCCCCTGTGTACCATTTTTTTTTTAAACACCTGGGTGAGACAATGATATTGACGTATTTATATCATTTGCTATCATCAAGCAATCTCTGACTGCAGAACAAAGATGGCTGATCAATTATCCATCTACTCTAAGCTTTTCACTGCCAACAATACCTGAGGTAATGACACTGATCACTGCATTTCCATACTCGCAAACAACACAAAACAGAGCATGTACAAGCAACAGGAAGGGCATTACTGTCATTCATCTAAACGTGCAACTGCTAGATAACACAAATAGTCTCCTGCTGATTTTGCACAAGAATAACACAAACTGCTAATTGTATCACTGTTGCTACATCATTAGAAATATTCTAAAATGAAATTCAGCATTAGAAGTCCACTATTACAGATTACATGATGAACCAGAAAATGGTCTCATGAACTCTGGCTTTGATTTCCTATAAACAGATAGATAGATAGATAGATAAATAGATAGATAGATAGATAGATAGATAGATAGATAGATAGATAGATAAATAAATAAATAAATAATGTATAAGTACACATATGAACATATACAGCATCATCAGACCTGCTATACCTGAATGGGTATTACAGTACCATATACAACACTACCACATACAACACTACGCACTATCAAGATACCCTTTGAACAAGTTAAAGATTTTCTTGAAATTAATCCAACTACCATTCACGGAAAAATGATACATCTCAGGACTCTAGTTACATCTCTAGCCTTCAAAACAAGACTGGAAAAAGACCTCAAGTTCAAAGCATAATAGAATTGCACGTCACATGTCAATGCACCAACTCTGGACGAGAAAGTGCTTTGACCAGAAATGTCCGGATTCCATTCAGAGTTACCTGTTCAAAGTTTAAATGCGCTGCACTTACATTTTGTACCATTCACTCGTGACTCACAACATGATTGATATGGACCCAGTCATGTGAGGAAAAAAATATATAGGATAATCATATTGTATTTCAATGCTATAGAAAAGTTTAAAGAGACAAAGAAAAACTTGCAGCGATAACTTTGCAATGCAGCGAGTGAGTATTTAAACAATTTTGGAACTGTGCAAACCATTCAATTAAGCCATGAATCCATACATGTGCATCGTCACTGCCTGATTTCTCTGCATGATTTTACCAGTAAGAAGTAAACAAAGCTTTTCAGCAGTCCTCAGAACATGAATACACATAACAGATAGAAAAAGTGAGACAGTAATGTCAGTATGCAGTTTATACTACAATAAGTAAATTAATGTAGACCAATTAAAGTTGATAATCCAGGGGTAATAATTGCAGCAAGTCGTTCAACTGACCATGTATATTCTGAAATTTGTCAGTTCTACCTGTAGATATGAGCAAGTTCTGACTGATCGAAGTTTGTCATGAAGATTACCGCAGAGTACATGTAACAAAATATCCAAGCACAAAATCTTACACTTACCTCTTCAATAATTACACCATTATTCACACCGGCTGAGTCAGAATTCATCTTGGAAAACTTGTTGTACACTGTACCACGACTGTCAATCTATACAGGCAAGTACCAGAAGTTCTAGGCAGAGCAACTGCAGAATCAGCACTCTCTACAACACGACCAACTCAAATGGTGGTAAGAACAACTTCTACCCAACCTCAACCGGCGTCCAGCCAGTGGTATACACACACACACACACACACACACACACACACTTCCAATACAGTGAGAAGGCCGTATTGAGCATGAAATCTTGAGTTCACTCAAGCAAACCCAGTACACTTTTTCTGTGTTGTGAACTATCCACCCATGCTATGGCTTTGTTATGATTCCAATGAAATAGTGGTCTATATTGCAGCTTGCCATGACGTCAGCAGGTGGGTGAGAATGCCGAGGTCAAGTCATGATGATACACTTTGAGCCTAAAACTAACGATTACTCCTGGCTGTCAGAATGGTGACAGGGCATCATCCCTAAATTAAAAAAAAAAAAAAATAAAATTCTCCTACATGGACTGTATAAGACTGGGGAAATCAAACAGGTTTTGTATCAAGACTAGCATAAATGGGGGTGGGGCGGAGAAGGGAAAACAAGAACTAGGTGAGAGTGAGGTCATGGTACTAATTGGTTACCCACTAGGCGTGTCTTCATCAGCCCGAAGTTCAAACTAGCGGGACATTTTGCGGTCTTAGAAAATAGCCCGATAGAGCGAATGTGCGTCTTCATCAGCTCGAACAGCCTACTTCGGGAAATTAGTCCGAAAATTGACGCATGCGCAATTTGCATCATTACTCTGCCTAGCTCGCTGTTCGAAAGTGGATTTCCCGCTCAAAATCTCCTACAACACCGTATGTACGATACTACAACCAGGGAGGTGAGCAGTACAGCAAATTCTCTCCAAAGGGATATTAATAACGATACTCTTCTGTCCAGTGACACATCTTACATGAAATGAACGAATTGCAATGTTTAAACAAATCCAAAATACACACAATCTGCAAGAATCTTTAGCTAAGGTAGAGTGGACCAGAAGAAGTTTACAAAAAACAGCTAGCATGCACGGAATCACCTCCCTGGTTTTAAAGATGTCAACAACAGGAGGCCTAGTACACACATGTGATCCTTGAATACGCCGTGAGTGTATGCACCATACACAATCACTAGCTTGTACATGCGCTTTCAATAGCCAGCTGGCTAACCAGAAGCGTGGAGGGATCAAGAAAATTTCGGGCTGATGGAGACGCACCCGAAATAGCGCGCTATTTCACGAATTAGCGCTCTAGTTCACGAACTAGACCAAGATTTCGGGGGAAATTTTCCCGATCAAATAGCGCGCTATTTGCGTCTTCACTACACAGATAGCGCGCTATCTTGACATAGGACTAGTTTGGTAACCGCAAGATAGCGCGCTATTTTGAAACTTCGGGCTGATGAAGACACGCCTACTCACTTGGAGATCAACAGCCAGAAAGTTGATTATTATCCATCAATAAATTAACTCCTTTACATCAGGTCCCCTATCACAGAGAATAAAGTTATGCATTGCAGAACATTTCCTTCCAAACCACAGTGTGAATGCTCATTGGGACTTCTCCTGGTGTCCCATGCAATCAGTCAGACCTGGGACAAAATTTACAGGGGAGAGTGACCTTTGGTTCATAAATTGATAGCACCAGGCTGTATTCATAAAATGTGCGCATGTGTGAACTCTGGTGTCAAACGGCAGGGCGTGCCTCTTTGGCCCCATCGTGGATGCCTGAAAACGCAACTGTCTTTGTTGTTCGGGTGCAAACGTAGTAGTGTGGATGGTCAGTAGCAAGAACACAAGATCTCTTGTGACCGACAAGGTGATGCAGGACCCAGCGTGAACGGGTGCACGTCACGAGACCGACACCCACAAGTCATACAGCCTACCAGTTATACAGCCCACGAGTTCGACACTAAGCAAACAAGGCTCACGAGATTGACACATTAAACTCTGTGTTGCATCTGTCGAACTCGTGGGCTGTTATCACCTAGTATCGGTTTCATGGCCTTTATTTGCCTGGTGTCGAACTCGTGGGCTGTATGACTCATGGGTGTCAGTCTTGTGGGATGACCCCGTGTGAACGTGAGGACAAAGCAATAGGCGAAAACGCCTTTTGAGGATCACTTTTATGCAGATGATATAACAACTTTCACTCAAATGGTTATTACTGTTTCATCTTTGTTTTCAACAGAAATAGATTAGTGAGTTCTCAGACCAGAGATAGTCGACAAGTGTGCCTGCTAAATTTTGCTGGGCCATAGAGAGGCTAAGAGCTTTGTAGTATGTAGATGATGAAAAAGGAACCAAGCTACAAGAACCAAGCTACAAGAACCAAGCTACAAGAACCAAGCTACAAATCATACTTTCTGTGCTATAGCAAAGGAGATTGTCTTGGTACATGGGATTACACTCCTAACAGTGGAAATGCAGCTCTTACAGTTTCAACTTCAACAATTCTGCAACTGGTCCAGGAGAGTATTGTTGGGCTATTGGGAAATGGGCGTGGCTGGTTTCCCTGTTATGTAATGCTTCTAAGCTTCAATGACCACTCTGTCCTCATGCACAATACATTGCACAAAGCCGTTGTCCTCGGCATTCTTTGAACTACATCACAAAGGACACCAAGAAACTATGTTCTAAAATAGTCTACATTCAGCAGAGGTTCTAATCCCTAACTTAAAGGGTGTGTACAGTTCTGGTCGAGGTGAAGATTTAGCTTTTAACGTTTTGTGAGATATTCAGAAACCACTCTATGAGATGTCAAAGAGCATGCGGTTCTAAGGGGTATCAAAAGTTTATTCGATGAAAATCGGTTTTGAAATGGCTCAGATATCCAAAAACAATGTGAAACAAAGAGATACTAATAAAGTTGGGGCATGTCGCCTTTTATTATTAGCACTTTTTGGGATATCTCAGCCATTTGAAAATCAATTTTCATCAAATAAAACGTTGAATCCTTCTTAAAATTACATGCTCTTTCATATTTCATAAGAGGCTTTTCATGATCTCACTCAGGAATGTTGAAAACATGAATCCCTACCTCAACCAGTACTGTACAGTTCCTTTAAAGGGGCCCTGAAGCCTAAATCAGCCTAATTTTCACGTTTAGGCCAAATTTATGTAATGTTATGTGCTGATTTCGCATTTACAACTACTTTTCATGATTCTGACGAATGAAAGTGTTATTTTGAGAGAAGATACAGCTCTGGGAACGCCCCCTGAAATTCTGTCAAAACACTAGAACGGGACGTAGCTCCTCATGACGTCATCTCAAGAACGATGCGAGTTCAAGCAGACGCTACTCAACTCTATTGGCACGAAAGTGTATATAGATTCTAATAGCTTTTGTCGTTTGTCTACAGTGGATAACACAACTATTTTTCTTTGGATAACCCCTTCCCCAGAAACATGAGCGATTAATCGGATAGTAGCGTGGAAGAGAGGGTTGACTCTTAAGTTCAGATTCTGAACATGCAGAATTTTATGACAAAATTCCTGCAGTTTTGCCAGTAGTTTTGTCTAGTCCATGGTGAAGATAGCTGTCGCTCGGTCTGATGATGGAGGAGACATTGAGAGGCGGCTTGGTAACAGAGATTGGCAAACCAGACTGTTGATTTTGAAATTCTATTGGTTTTTGTAGCAAAACTGTAGTTCCCTAGCTACCAATTTGCCCCATACCCATACTTTCGCAGCTTCGACATGTATATCTACTAGTAGTAGGCCTATATCACCCCAATCGACCCCAGGGATCGAGCGTTTGCTACAGTAACTGCCAGCCGAGCCTAGCCGCACCGCACTTTGACCGCGCCTTGGCCTTAGCTATAATGCATAACGAGGCTTAGCCTCGGCATTCATCGTTTTTTCACAAGCTGAGCTGGGATTGAACTGCATGAGCAGAATTGAGATTTGCTTCGCTTAAAGAATAATAAAAATAAGTTCTTGGAACTTTCAGCAATCATATTTGCATAAACAAAATGTTGAATTATGGTAATGGGCTGTGAAAAAAAAAAACATACTTATTGTGGACAAATTATTGTGGGGAATTATGCATTGATTGGGTTCCCACCAGCTCAGCCCTGGCGGTTTCCCGATGCTGATGTACGAACAACAGCGCCTAAGGCCGGCACTGCACTAGGCTCATGCTGATGAATGATAATGTTTCATTTCATTAATTATCCCTGCTCTTAATCCGATCATAAAGCCTAAATCAGAAATTTCTGCGCATTCACTTGAACAAAATTCTTAATCGGACCTTTTATTGGTTCTGAAAATATTACATCAAAATATGTGTAGATCTATATGTAGATTTTTTGTTTGTTCAGCAATTGTATTTTGTAAAAATAATTATGTCAACTCAAGAGACAAACTCTGATCATTCCAATTTCAGAGCAAAGTCTTTTATTGTTACAACTAACGTCTACCGTATTGATACTAGTATCATCATTTTATTTTTTACTTCATCCATTTTCATTGATTTACATACATCCATTTCTTCTATCAACTCTTTGTCGGTATACCATGGTGCAAACCCCGTGTGCCACATTATTCTGAGACTGCAACGTAGTCATGCTTTGTGAAAAATATTCTGTTTTTCAAACCCATGTAACTTTTTTTTTTTCAATATTTGTGTTAGTTATCATGGACATGTAATGAGCAAAGTTGTAGAGAAAATCCCAAGCTTTGATTGTATGACAAATCTATGATTTGTATGAAATATGTGTATGAAATACACGTACTTGATGTACTTTGTTTAGTGTTATGTTACTTGCCTTTCAGAGTATATATATATTCAGTCATGTATACATATATATTTATTTTCCTTTATATGTGGAATTTTGAAATGGAGACTGTTGAGAAGATTCTTATGCCAATAGTGCATGATAATAAATTACTTGAATCTGAATCTGAATCTAAATATTGAACGATTTGTTTTCTTTCAAATTACCGATAGCTACATAATTGTACGGATTTTTTGCACACAAAACAGCGACAGAAACCTGGAATTTACTCACAAAGCCAGAAGGAAACACCGCTCACTAGTCTGTCACCACATAAAATGCAAGCTACACGTGACAGGAATATACTAAATAAACTATTCCATTGTACTGGGGAATTTGGCGATTTATCGATTGGTCTGAGCTGGTTTGTGCGTTTGAGAACAATACGCGAACTCACATCGTCGACCGAGTCAGGCCTGGGAACGTGGCACATGTTATACATTGTAGTATATTATCATGGGGTGGGGTGGGGGGGGGGGAGGATTGCAAGTATTGGCCACATGAACTTGTCACATATTGCAAACCATGCCTGAAATGACAGGCGCAGCATCAGGTTTCAGCCTTCTGATGTGTTTGATAACAAACGGAGTGTGCAGCCCCACTTCGAAGGCATTTCCGGAAAGTGGGCGCTGCATACCAAGCATGAGCTGCTGGGCCCGTCCCAATCGGCCCTCGTCAGCTTTACTCTTGCAGTCCAAATTTTCCGTAAATTTGGATCTTATGGGAAAGGAGTGAAGACTCACCCCATCCTTTGCCGTGTTACTACACCCTGCAATGATGCATCGTGTAGGCATGGTTTACAAGGTGTAGCTAAGATCTCCTAAAAGAATACTTTTCTTGAAATCAAACGTTTGACAACCCATCGTCTTGTGAGCAATCAACACACGACAACAGAGGGGTACGGGTACGGCCAGACATACGCGGTACGGGTGCCTCGAACATTGGCTAAATGTAGTCAGCTGTCGTCTGCTACAAAAGCTTCATTCTTGAGATGACGTATGCGGTCACCTGACTCCCGTTTGTCGAAAGTTGACTTTTTCTTAGGGGTGGGGCTTAGGAACTTCGAAATGTGCAATATCAGGGTGGCAAAAGTGGTTTCTCTCTCACATAGGTGCTTTCTACAAACAATTGGCAAAAGAATATCAAAGAATAAATACATCTTCGCCTTCTCAGAGCTCAAATTTGTGGATTTCAGGGCCCATTTTAAGCCTGTGGAAAGTCCAGCCCATAATGGAGTCCCATAGTATGTCAAATATCCACACTGAACGCAAAATGTATCACCTGAAGCAGAGCTGTGCTTTAGCAGCATGATTTCATGACATCCATGCATATATTACGTAGAGGCTCATATCATGTTCAGAGGTATCACCTTTCCCTGAATCACATTCATACAGCGTCTTACAATTTTAGTTGTAAATGAACTGTTTACAATTAACATGCAAACTTTCATGTATTAAAGGCATAATTTACCATTTGCAGATGAAACAAAAACCCAGCCTTAGTGCTTCAAAATAGTTCTAAAATGTGAGTTGGGGATAGAAACAACCAATGAAAAAATTTGAATCCATATAAATAATGTTAAGTATCGTAAAATATGCAAAATGTGAACAATAGTTAAATAATAAGTGTTTCTAGACTAAACCATCTACAGTTACGGATTATTGTGAAAAATAGTAATATCTCCTTATATTTTAGACTTTATTGCAAAATTTTTACATGGTAGGATATTTTGTGATACAACTGACCTGCACATATGCATTAAATGTGATATCTCGTAACATTTTTAAAATCATTGCTCCCAGAGGTAAACAGTACCTTTAAAATGAATTCCAGGCTGGGCCAATTTCAGTCAAATTCACTCATTTATTTATTTTAAATCATGACAAATCATTTAGAAGTCAAATCAAATATCAATATGTTATCATGTGTGTGTGTTAGCCCTGGGGATTGCAAAATTCATGAAAATTTCCATACTAATTGAAATATTTCACTATCACACCACCAGCAAATGTCACATCTCCTTTTCTGTTTATGTTTTCTGCTTCTTCTTTTTTTTTTACTTTGATTTTGGTAATATTGGGAAAATCAACAATTGGTTGGAAAAACTTTATATACCAAATGTTCAGTGTGAAAGGGTCTATCATGTCAAAAGTTTCCTCTAGATAGCATAATATGAAACAAAACAACAAATAAAGTTGGCTGCCAGCCAGAGAGAATCCTACACCGATAAAAGTAGACTTACAAAGGTGTATAATTTGTACCACCCCCCCCCCCCCCTCTACCAATCGCCATAAAATATGACATGACTCAAATGTCTTTGCTTTGCCTTCTTGCAATGCAAGAATTGTTCAGCCCTGTCAACCTTTTGGTAAACCTAAGGTTGCCTCCCTTGTGAGTATTTCAGAATAAGCAGAATACCAAGGACGACCTGAACAACTGGGGACTGTACCTTGGACCCCTCTGGTCCTACTGAAACTCAATGGTGACCTACATTTATTGACACTCCCAGGGTCTGTGGGTGAGAGGGCAAGTTTGTTTGCCCCTCACAAAAATGGTTTATCTTGAACGTTGCACTGAATAATTTTTTCATCAACTGTTACATGCATGCGTATCGGATGGTGTCTTTAAATCATTCATTGTAGATTGTGACATGTCGTGTACATGAATGTCAGATTTCTTCCATAAGATGTTATGAAGGGGAAGATTTGCAAACACAGGATTTTAGTGAATGTAAAAAAGAAAACAACATTTCAAATGAAACATTCGATGTTTAAGGCTTATGAATTTCAGTCAGTTTTGGTTAATCATTTGCATTCTTCAACGGTGTTTGTTGTGACAGTAGCAAAAACAATATTTAGACAATTTTTCTCTATACCAGGTCATCATGAACTCTTGACCTCGCTGACTGGAAGGAATAGAGAATAATGTTTGCTTTAATTTATCTGCATAAACAAGATTGGGGAAAGTATATATTTCATTAAAAGATCAGACAATTTATCCGACATTAATATCATTCTCATTGCACTTTTTCAATTTGTCATTTCCCTCAATAACTGTTAGTGTTTTCATTCATCAGACGCTAGCGTTACCATAAACTGCATGTGGAAATCTCTACCCATAATGTCATCCACCTGTTTTCTTTATCCTTTAAAAAAAAAAAAAAATTAAATGAACAACTGAAATGCATCATAACTTGCACAAGTCTAAAGCACCACACTGCCTGGTTGTTTATTGAGCCTGTTACACACTTCAGGACTGTAAACTGAGCCTCCGCAGGTGTAAACCTGTCAAATTGTATCAAATTTAGTTTATTACACCACAAAAATGTATACCGGTATTTGAAAACAAACACACACTTCTCATATTTCTGGCACGTAAAAAACTTTTGCAATTCCAAATCCACTACCTATGGGTGTAGCTTGTATCAACAAGGAAACACAGCATGCAAGAGTTTGCCGCCTAGCAAAGGGGTTAGAAGAGGTCAAATTTGTATGATACATCATGCACATCACTGACTTCCACTTAACCTCTGCATGAGCAGTGGGGTATTACAGTAAAGCTATGGTTGCATCAAGCATACTGTATGTTTAGGAGAATTATGTTACAAAATGCAACTCCAAACTTCTTACTTTACCATAAAGTTAAAATTAATTGTTTTGTTACAAAGAAATGGATTTCATCAGATGAGAGCAACAACACGGTTATCCCATTATGAAATGAAAGCATAATCCTAATCAGTGCTTTACACAAAATATTCCCTGGGATGACAAATTGGAAAATAGTAACATACTGCAAAACGAGGAATGTTCGCATTTTAATTTCATGAATTGCACGAGATCCAAGATTCGCAAAATTAAACCGCAAGTGAAAGTTCTTGTCTACACAGTCGTATTGATTGCCAGTGACAATTTGTGAAAATTTCATGCCCCGAAAAAAGTCGTCAGCTCCAATATCTGAAAATTTCATGCCGCGAAAATATTCTACAGTATTAAGTGCATGACAAGTACAGGTATAAGGTAATGACAGTGATCTATATGATATGACAGTATTTATGACAACATCCTACAAGATTACAAAGTATGAAAATCCCTTCTAGCAAATAACATTCTGGTGAGAATCGCTTAACAGGCATGCAACCCTACAATTTCTATCATATGAAATGATGTGCCAAAGTTACATCTTTTCCTTTACACATGTAACTTGTCACCTGGGATGAACTTTCAGGGGACAGTATCAATTTGTTGTTTACCGCAAGATATAAAAAGCAGGCACTGATGAAGTATGTTGGATCATGTAGAATTCAACTTTACAGATCAGCATACGGTGTACAAGTTGCAAGTACTGACATACAAGAGTCTCATTTTCAAAATGGAGAACTTTCAGCACTTTTATTTCTTCACTGCCCAACTGGTTGCATTTTGTCATATTAGGCAGATCTCACATAAAGTTGACCGACAAATCAGGATCTCTGTGCATGCTGCTCAGGCGTTAAAATTATTTATCTACCATTATTTACCCATATATATATCAATATATAAAAATCCTGATTCAAAACTCCTTATTCATTTGAAATAGATTGTGATACAACTATTGGAAAAACTCATGTAACCATGATCCAAGATCAGCATATTAAATCCTTCCAACCAAAACTTCCCAACAGAACAACAACTTGAGTTGCGATTTCAATAGAAATTGCACGCCTAATGTAATTGGACTTTCAGATGTTATTACTGAAGCCAAGGTAAGTGACAAGTACAGTGATCAGTAAACAACATAAACACTAGATCCAATATTGGAATACAGTCAGGACTACGTCTGTCAACACAAGGCTCCTCACGTGACAAGCAATGTCAACTGGCCGGGTTACCCAATGAACTACGTATTGGGAAAAGACGTGATGAACCTCTGAGTCTAATTATGAGGGTAAACCATCAAAACATTTGGTACACTGATGTATAGAACTACTGTACAATCACAGTGCATACCACTGCAACTAAGTAGTTTCATACAACTACAGTTGTATGCCTCCAATATTGTTCACAAAAAATCTTCATAACCTTCTCAAAAGAAAGGAAGAAAGAAAAAGCGAGTGCAAAATAAAGGCACACTTTAGGTCATCTTTGTGAATCATGGCATTCCCTGAGATCATATTTTTGAAATATTCCAAGCTGAAGCGACGAAGTCCTTAGTCTGTGTGCCTTCTGTGATAAGAGGGAATGCAGCTTGTTTGGTTAGATTTGCTTGAAATTAGCTTTTGATGATTTAAGCATGATGCATACAGCAGGAAGATATTACAGCAGCATGATCAATGGCAATCATGTACAGACATAAACACTTTTGAGACCAAAAATGAAAAATACATGACGATGATAGAGACTGAAATTTTCGCTGTGGCATTATAGTGAATAAGGATCTGAATTTTCATACAGGAGGTCTTGACCTTGAATCTTGCACTGTGTTTATACCTTTGGGCAGTATGTTAAGCTACAATGCCCCTCTACATCTGGGTGTAATGAGTTCCATGAGTACTTTGAAACACTTGTGTAATAATCACGAAGAGCCCTCTGGATGAGTGGTGTTTACACTGGAGAGGCTACCCCAGTAGGTTATTCTATGTTATCGATTGGTAATAATTAGTCCCACATACCCATTTCTATGTAGTAATAAACTAGTATTATCAGTACACCTAAATCTCAGCAAGTTTTTGTAACTTTGTTGAAGTCATAATAATTCAGCATAGGACTGTAATAATAAACAATAAAGAACTAAAACCGTTTGCCAAAATGCTGTATTATCATTAAAGTACTCTCGCCATGCAAAAAAGTTGTGATTCAAATTGATAAAATGGTCGAGTTGTTTTTATTGCAACTGATTGACAAACTACCCTACATTGGCGTAGAGAAAGCATATGTCAATGTAGGGCAATTTGTCAATCAGCTGCAGAAGTTGTGATGTCAATTTGAATTTATTATCTCTAGAAGAGGGATATCATAAATCAGTTACTATGACAATGAAAGCTTAATAAGGACAGAATTGTTTGTCAACCAATTCTTTCTTTCACCAGATAACTATTACAGCAGCATAAATGCACATACTGATAGTTGTCATGGTTAGTCTTTTGGTCATAAATATGGTTGATTGTTTCCAGAATACTGTATGTACCTCTATATGGCATATATTTATTGAGTCTAATTTTTTTTGTAAAATTGGGACTTCCCGACAATTTGGGAGTAGTTAACTTCGCGATTGTGGAGTACAGTACTGAACGGAGAAATGTATGAGCGCACGTCACATTCATGTCGGGATGAGAGTTAATATTTTTGCTTGTTTTAAAATTTGCAAATAGCACCTTCCTCACAAAATCCGCAAAAAATAAAAACCTCTGGAAATATTACGTATACAGTAATTATTTGCAGATACACAGACATAATTATGATGCTTTGATATATGACTGCAGGGACAATGGATAGTGTGCTATAAGTGTACAGTAAATCCAGAAGATACAATTTGCATGATTTTAAAAAATAAAAAAAGTTTGTGAGAAGACACTGTGTCCCAGCATGGAATGAAAGCTCACAGACTTGTGTACAATGCAACTCTTTGGGTGCTACCCATAGAGATTATACTGCGCCCTCTAGTGAGCACTGCAAGATATCTATCAGATAATGCAAGGCCTACTCGGCTCAATGCAAGGCTTTGGTGTAGAAAAATGTGTGAGGCTTGCAATACAAATCTGTAACATTCTTCAATGGAAGACTGATCTACTGATGTATCATCACATTTAGAAATAGAATGCTACTACTCCAGTCCTACTATAAATGTACAACTATTATTATGACTGGTGATAACAGTGATGATAATACACTATAAATTTGCATCATATTGATTATTAATGATAATGGATTCTACAGACAGAGTACATGGCATTCATTTTTTTTTTTCACTATGGTTTTTAATACACTACTGTACATGGGAATGGGAATCTTTGGCTTAAATCAGTTTTTACTTTTTACCACATTTAATCTCTGTCAAATACATGGGACCAAAACTCTACTTACCAGCAAATGCTCAAAACCTATTATAAGGAAAACAAGAAAGGTGTTCAATCTTCACTTTGGTTACTCACTGCCAAATTGGAAAGCAAATTTCATCAAATTGGCATTAACAGTCATCCTGTAATCAGCTCACATTTCTTGGGGTATTAGTGAATGTTGGTAATTAAAAGGATGGGGGGGGGGGGGGAAGGTGACTATGTATATTAAACTTCATAATCATTTTCCTTGTTTGTTTCTCTGGACACATACCTGGACTGCTCATACAGATAAAGTTGAAAAGTCTTAAGTTTCAGTGTCATAATGATTTAAAACTACAGAAGACTATCAATTATTAAGAATTATAAAGATAATGTTTGCTTCAAGTGCCTGGCCCTAGAACAAGATGGGGTAACCTGTACACAACTTGCATCCTTCATCCCAATGGGCACTTTTACGAATCATAAGCAAGTTTGCACTTATTTTTCTACATTCTGTATTCTGCATTCAAATATCTAGGTCTAAAAGGAAAAGAAAACTACCCATTATATTTCTGCACGATAGAGCCCAAGAAATTTGTATCAAAATTAGAGTTTGCTTTGTTTACACTCTGGATGTATTCTGCATTACCGATCTACTAATGACAGATATGTGCTTTCAACAGACTAAATCTGCCTTGTCTGTGATGTATCTGATGAAAGACTAAGCTGATTACTTTATTGAATCCTCCAAAAGGCATACCAGTAAACACAAGGCCTCCCTTTTAAATGTCTCTTGAGTATCAAGAAATCAAAAATATATGGGGCAAAAGAAGCCTGGGCAACAAAACAAACACAAAATTACTTGAATAAAATTGCTTTGTACTCCAAAACAAGAAATCCAGCCAAAAATTGAATTGATAACTTAACATGTTATAGGCCATACACATTGTAGATATCAAATTTATAAACTTGTGTTTGTTTCATTACATGTTCCTTTGCTGTATTGTTTTGTACAGTATTCTATGCATGGAATCGTTTGATACCTACTACTGTCTGATCTTTCTTGAAAATCCTTTAATAGATTTGCAAACATTAAGGTGTGATCTACTATAATTCCTCCTAAATCTTCAGCAGAGTGGAGACAATGCCATTCTGAAACATGAAAAAATTACTGACATTTCATGAACGAAACAAAGAGTACCAATATGACACTAGTCATCTGACCATGACTTCTCTTTCAGGGTGACCTTACACTCCCCTGAATTCAAATTCTAATCACTTTCGATATTTCTGCTTACTTAACTGAAGTAATGTTTTGCTTGTTTCTTAGTGTTTCTTCAACTTTTGTATCCATACACTAGATATCTTGATTGAATTCTGGAAGCCAAAATTAAACCAAAATCACAGGAAATACACTTCATAGCTTATTTCCAATCACTCATGTTTAATAAATTATTAGGAAGCATGGATATCATTGTTGACTTTCATGTCATCGCTAAAAACAGCTTGTTCTTCACAAGCAATCATGACATACGCTGCGCGCAGCGCTGCGCAATCGTAAATACACATGTATCTTTTAAGTAACTAGGAGCTAAACAATCAATTTAGTCTACATATTTATGATATACATAGTGGGGTTGCACACTAACCTGTCTTTTCTACTCATCCAACCTGTCTGTCAGACCAGAAGGTAAATTTATCTATGTTTCCATGTTTTACTGGTCAATTCAAAATACACGTGTAATTCAATGTTACTTGTCCAACAGTGATTTTTACTGGTCAGCGATCTTCGGACCAGTGCCAATTGCAGTGTTGATAAATGGCAAGTTGATCACATGGGGCTATTTAATTGACAAATGCAGTTCCTAGAGCGCTCAAATGAACATGATATCTACAGACAGACAGACAAAGAGGCAGACACATGCACACATACACACATACATTTTCTCAACTTGTCATAACTAGGAACCTATAACATTTAATGCTTGGCTCTAGGGTCTATACACAGCACAGCCCTGCCCCTGTTGCTGTACAAAACTTCACAAGTGCAAACTTGCCATAACATTAACAATAACATCATATTCATAAGCAACATAACCACCGACACTGTCTAGTGAAGTCTGTACGCCTTCATTATCTAGTCTAGACCCTGAGCTCCCAGTTAACTTTTGCTTAGGCCTACTTGGATTATGAAAGATGGGTCTACATCATAAGTTCATTAGAATATCATCATCATCAATCGGATCGATGGTTGGACGATAAATTATTAATTTAAAGTTCTAATGATATTTCTACAGACGAGACATCTGGTGGATTCTGAATAACAGAAAGTAGGTAGGCCTATGCCTATGCCTGTCAAGTAGCCAGGCTAGGGTCTAACGTTAGTCTCTAGTTAAACTCTGGAAAATAGAAGATCTACATTGTAGTAACGTTAGTCGTTAGAAGTGGTAGAACTAAAACCCAAATTTACACTAGCTTTCTAGGCGCTATAAATTTATCGATCTGTTCAAGTTAAGACCAAGTTCTGTTCGAGTTAAGTTATGCAGGAATAACACTAACAAGAGTCAGACGGTATACATCATGTTCCACTTATGGTATCTTATTAGATGAGCACAATATTCGACGCTTTTCCCCATCTCCCATACCCATCATCGGCCGTCCTCAACAGTTCTGCAGCTAGACTGCCAGTGCCAAACCAGCAGACAACGGCAAAGCTAATCTGCCGAAAGTTTCCGTTCGCTTGACAGCAGCATCTCGATAGCAGACGTAAAACGTCGCCGCTGATTTTACAGTTGAACACATCCCTGTAAAAGACTGGGTCTACTTACTGTTGATGCCAAGTCATCAAGCTTAATCTTCTTATGTTCTGGGCTTGAACTCATCATGAAACTGGGTACACTACAAGTTAATGGTTCTTCAACAGAGTTCCTGATGCTGTTTTATGTATGCAGAGGGATCTTCAACGCATAGTAGACGTGTACGTATACGGACGTGTAGACAGACAGTAGTCCTCTAGCTCTGTGGGCGACGCGATGCGAAGCGAGAGCGAACAGCTAGCTCACTTTTTCTATTCACATGTGCATAGTGATTGCGTGCTTCGTTCTTGCGGAATTTCTCTCTCAGTGCCCCACATCGATCGATCCTCACAATCGTACGAGAAGGGTGAATGGGCTATGAACCAAGGGAAAACTGTTGTTGTCGTTGATAATATTGCCGGCTTATTAATCTTGTAAAATTTACCATCCTAATATACTTTGATTTGAAAACATGCTGATCATTTCATAATATTTGTTGTCAATATTTAAAATTTTACAATGATAAAATAGATGTGAAATGAGTATGAAATACTTTTAAAACCTTCAGGTAACAATAGGCCACGTTCACAAAAGCAAGTTTCACTATCGATTAGTAAGGGTTGAGGAGGAACTGCCACGCAACCCCCGACAGCTCCGCATTATAAAAAACAACAACAAACGAATTGATCGAAACGTCATCATTATCAGTCAGACTTCACAAATTCAAAAATCTTATAAATCAAGTACATTTAGTTATTACTTTTGAGATCAAATGAGCGGCAACAACTTGAACTTTTACATGGTGGATACTCGATTATACTATTTATAGTTCCGCCTTTCGCAATTACGGACTTAAAATTTCATCCCGTATGGTAACACTGTTTTATACCCGATCCATCCGAGTATGATGAAACTCAATGACCATGCATCAAGAAAACCCCTCGATATCGAGTATCTAAATCTAGAGTATAGAAGCGCACGGCATCTTGAAATCAACGGATGTTTAATAGGGCCATATACACATAGCCATGTGCGTTCTATAACTTTGTTAGAGGGGCAATATTAAAAAAGGAATGACATTCAAGCTTTTACAAAATAAAAGTGCATATTGACACGATTCGTTGATAAGTATCTAACTGATTGATCAAAATGATTTTAATCAATCAATTAGATACTTATCAACCTCAACGAACCATTCCTACAAGCTGAGGAATGCGTAGACCTAATTTTCGTATCAACTCCGCCAAGGAGGTCGATATGGGCGGTCGTTAATAGGCCGGCCTAAAGTGCACGTACTCAAAAAGTTACAAACATATATTTCTGAACTTGCAGATTAGCTAGGTCATTTTAGTTGTGGTGAAGGAACAGCTAGGCGATTTGACGGCAGTTTTCCCTTCAAATTTTCTGTGAGAACGTGTGCCTATGGCGTTGAATCTCTGAATATGGCCTTGACGGAGGTTTGCGCTTTGGTGAGAAATATGGGCATGCGCTCATAAACTTCTGACTGGTTTTTTTTTTTTTCTTTCTTTTCTTTTACAACAGCAATGATATAACAGGACGATGATACCGGCAAACGATGTTGCGACCATTCCCCCACCCCTTTCGATCGTTGCTAGTCTTTCCAAATCACGGATATTTTTAGACGCAATAATCAAACTTGAAGGAGCAATACAACCAAGTACCGGAAGAGGAGAAGGCATGGAAAATGATCGTGTCCCTCAAGGAGACCGAGTTGGCAAAACCAAAGTTTCATCAGATTACGTGGGATGAGGGATCAGACTCCCGGGCCACCCCACCTTTTTATTTTCAATATTTGCAATAAAGAGATCGCGAGAGAGAGGGAGGAAAGGGAGAGGTTGAGTTCATACGTAAATCAACCTCCGACAAAATCATACAGTACTTGAAAGAATCCAAACATTAAAAAGAAATAATGACTCATACGACGCAGACGAATTCCGCACAGCATTCAACATCAAAAGATCGTAGTCGGAGTATAACGATTATTATGGGGGTATATTTCTGTTGTGTATGATAGGGTCTACGCCTCTAGGCCTAGTTTGTGTAATAGATGTATATCCTAACAGTGTAGGACATGTGGTAAAGTGCAAGTATAAGCTTATCCTGAGTGCATGTGAGTTCGATATTCGATATTTCCTTGAAAAGTGGTTAGGACCTACGTTTTTTGTTTCTGATGGGATGTAAAAATCCATCAGTGGTTAGCTGGAAAGAAAGGGGGCTTATCATTTTGATCTAAGGAGGCATGAAAAATAAAGCGGGAGAGGTATAAGCAGGTTAATCGGGTTTGGATTAAATGCTCGTAATTTCCAATGAGGATCAAGTTTTAATGAAACTATCTGTTTATCTGGTTTGACTACCATCTTAAAACTTGTGATGCCATTTATACGCATAATCTCTCAAGCACGCTGTTTCTTTTATCAATCTGTCAGTCTGTCTTATCTCAAGTTTTACAGTTCACAATATTGAGAGAATGTTAGTATTTTGTGTTGGTCTCCAATCTAAACAAAATATCGCCAAATTTCCGTTCGAAATAAACTCGTGCTTACACCAAACCTAGCCTGGGGAGCATCGATAAAATGAAATGTGCATCACACGGTAAGCCCTGTTCCAACAACACGAAGTAGCGGTTTAATGATGTCTTGTACAACGCACAGAAAATACAAAACGGAGCCGGGATGCTGCACAGCGCCAGCTATCGGCAATATACCGCTCTTTTTCTTTTTTGTTTTTGTGATTTTTGTATTATAATAATTACACGTATTTCAGTGTTCAGATCAAAGAGCATATTAGAGGCGCACGCTATACTCTTTAGTTCAGCTCAAATAGCGGCAACATTGTAGTTTCTAGTCCGACACAGCGGCAACAGCACTCTTTCATGCGCTGAAGTAACTTAGCCTGTATAATGTGATGCCGAATGTCGATGAACTACAAAGGAGTTAAAATTGATAAAGCAGTCGAAGCTCTGAAAAGACCAATGTTTTCACAGTG